>NC_141138.1:44407841-44718309 GCF_053477565.2 Lygodium microphyllum
GAAATCTATCACTTCCAATTGCATGATCTCCTATCCTCGAGTTTCCTTAAAGTCTACAAAAATTGCATCGATCCTGCATTAACCACATATTCAAAAAATTCAGAATTTTCATAAATTTTGGGAATCTCTAATGTGATTAATATTTAAACACATGGTCAAATCTTATCCTGTTATGTTTCCTAGATACTATATAGGCAATTCCCCTAAGTCCGACCACTCTCAAATATTGGTTTAATATTTAGCCACTAAGTCAAATTTTTACTCCTTATTTGAAATTGGAACTTGGGAGATTTCCAAATTCTCTAATATGATATTTATTCATAGTTTCTTGCAATGATCTCCACCTCATAGTCAAACTCTTATAGCCCACAAACTCCCTATGAGGATGGCATGCCATCTCTGTTCTTCAACATCAACACAAGGATTGATTGCATTGCTGTGGTTGGCAAGACTTCTTCTTCGAGCCATACTATATCCATCTTACTATATAGCCTTACTCGAGGATATGGTGGATAGTAGATTTTCTTGGTGTACACACCCCTTCCATCCAAAATCACCCATTTACCTTCAAACCTTTCTTAAGCCATATCTCTTTGATTAAGGGGTGTCTTTTACTCACCTTGTAACCACTCTTTGTTGAGAAGTCAATCACTTGTATGTTGAGATGACAAGCTCAACACATGCGGACATTGATGATGGACCGCCTGGTTAGATGGGTTCACACGTCTACACTTAGCATGTCGGTGGTCATTATGACTCTCACATGGCCACTGACTCATTACTTATTATATTCAGGTTGTTACACCTATTTACAGCTGGCATAGTTATAGCGCTAGTCGACTAGTGTAGTTGGTTATGCATTGTTTGACTTAGTAGGCCACTTTCCTTTTATGTTGTATCTTATCTATACTTTGTGTACATTGAAAAGAGTGTGGAAGAAGAAGAAGAAATCAGCAAGAAAACGTTTTGGCCTCCATCTCTCTTCTTGTCTCTTGAGTGAACTTCTCCTTGTGCATTCTGTGTGTGTTCGGCGCAGCATCTTGAGCAACCCCCTCCACCACGCGATTCTTGACATTGTACATCTACTTGGAGAAAAAAAATGAGAAAAAGCTCTATGATTTGTTAAGTTCACTCACATTTCACTACACCTAGGGGTCCTCAAGCTAGGTGCATCCAGTAGCTTTGGTTGGTAGTCTCTATCTCTAATCCCCTAGTCCTAGCCTCACTACTCAAAATCAAGGAACATCAAGGGTAGGACATCCTGGGATTGCTCAGATAACCTATCACCTTGAGTTTTTTACCGCACAATAATAGTTAACCAACTGGATTCTCAAGTGTGGGACAACACTCCAGGCTTGCATGGAGTTTGTTCGCATCTCCCAATCGCACTTGCATATGGACAAATCACTATACAAGTAAGTTTGACACACTCCTTAGGGAGAGCACAAGTTGGCTTGCGGGATTCTTGTGAAGGACCATTCAAAGAACTAAAGAACCATCACCATCATTGGATTTTTTATCCTCCCTTCCCAGTCCATGATCTCTTCCTCAATGGAGATATCGTTGATCCTTCATGCTACCATCATTGAGACTTTTTTCTAGACCATCTATGCCATCAACAAGAGCATCATAGTCTTCAGTACTAGTTCCTTATTACATCATTCTTCATCAAATGCATCACCTTTACTAGTCTCAGTTCTTCATCACCATTTATTTCTCCATCAAGACTACTTCTTCCATGGACTACTCCTAGTATTCCACATCTTTGCTGCAAGCTCCAACATGCCACATATGATATGAGTTCCATGGGATTGGCACCTGTCTAACCATAAAAGAAGGTTGCAAATGCATAAGTGGTAGCTACTATTTTTTGGTTGATTGTTATTTTGGAACTTTATTATATTATTTTGGATACTTGAGCATTATTATTATACTTCATGGGTATCACATTATCATTGAATTTAGTGAGAGCATAGTGCACATCATATTTATCACCTCAAATTGTATTTGTCACACCCGCATGTATTCCATGGGTTGCACATATATAATTGTGATTAGATTAGTGTAGGATTGGTCTATTTACACTAACATACATGGATGGAATGAGGATTGAGTGACTTCGAATCCACAAAGGGGATAGAATTCCCAAAAGAGGGTGCAGACCCCCTAAATCACTGTGGTGGAAACCCTAAAATGCAAAGTGGGTAGCAAACCTTGACCCTAAAATATTGTACTATCCTAGGGAGGTGATCTAACCCTTACCCTAATTTGTGTTTATATAAGGGTGGGAGGTATTAGTTGTATTCAACCCTTTTGGTATATCCATGCCATGGAAGCTCTATCAATGCAACTATTGAACCTTTCTATTCTCTTCTTCTATTCTATCATCTTGCCTCCATTGTTGAGAGTGAATGAGAGAGAAAGAATGAGAGGTGTGTTAAGTGAGGGCTTAAGAGAAGTTGAAGCTCTTTTCTGTCTTCTTTTTCTTCTTCTTCTTCTTCTCTACCAGATTCTTGATTCGTTGGTGTGCTTGGTGGTGGACACGAAGGAGTGACGACATTGGATTGTATTGATCATCATTGTGGGACCATCTCCAAGTGTTTAACACTTTGGAATACAATGCGGGAATGCAAGTTGGTGGGTTCACGAGCTAGTCTTGTGTTCTTGCTTTCTTCGGATGGAAAGAAGGATGCTTGGTTGGTTAGAGCAAAGTGTTGAGAGACAAGGTGAGAGATTGTGACATACATTTGTCTTACTAGATCATTGTGAACATGTGCATGACCATTTTTGTTAATTTATCCACAACATAAAGTAGTGACAAGTTCTTTTTCATTTTTCATGGCAAGCTCTCATGACATGTTATTAAGTAGGTAAAATTCTACCACTTAAATCAGGGAGAATATTGTTGGTAGTATGTTATGCCATGTACACCTTGGAGTGCTCAAGTGTATGATGAAAGCAATGTTCCTAGCATACATGAGGAGAGTATGTAGGTAGAGAAGTAGCTATTTCAAGGGATAGAGGACAAGGAGTGCTTGCAGCGTCCATATGAGACAATCACGGGTAATCTAGGCGAAGAGACTAGAGTGCAAAAATACTTTGAGAATAAAGTAGACTCCTCTTTTTGTGGGGACCTATGCATAGAACTTCTTGTGTATGAAGAGCTATAACAAGAGCTTGCCATGGAGCCATAGGATAGGTCATACTTGCATCCATTTTTTGAATTCATTGACTATTTTATTTTATCGATATTTTATTATATGTTTTCTAACTAACATCCTTCTTTGTAAATATATGTTATCATGCTTCTCCTTCACCCTTATTTTGATTGTGTGATAACATCCTTAATTAGGCTATGCAAGTTACTATAGATGATCTAGAGGGTAGGATGAGCTAAGGGATTACCCAGATAAGGAGTTGCAGGAGATCTTCATGCATATGTCTTTGGATCAGATGGTGCGACTCAAAGATATGGTAAGAGTCATCTTGATTTTTTTCTAGGTGTTTAGTGCATTCTACCTTGGTACACTTTGAGTTATCGATCTCTAGCCGGGAGAGTTTATGCTCTAAGTTAGCCATAAAGGGAGGCTTAGGGACACCTCACTCGATTAGTGGAGGTGGTGCTTGTGGTGGGTGCGTCAGAGAGCCGCAAACATTTTATCCTCCTGATTCTAGGGGTAATTCTCAAGGGTGTTGTGGAGATACAAATGTTGTAACCCTGCGGTCAGTTGCTACTCCTTGGTCGGATGCATTGATCTTGGAGAGGGTGGCTCAATGCTATGGAAAAACCAATGCAATGTCCATATACCGTCAATTTATTGGACGCTTATCACCTCCACCAAAATGGTAAATATGTATTGGCATGCAAATGGATGTATAAGTTGAAGAGTTTCCCCAAGCCAGTATATAAGGCGAAATTGAAATTTATGGCTTTTAAGTAGAAGAAGGGAGTTGGTCTTAATGAGATATTCTCTCTTGTGGTCAAGATGACTTATACTAGTGTAAAATATTACACGGCGCAGCGAACAGAATCTGAGAAAGAGATAGAGAGTACACAACAGATAAGAGGAGAATCAGTAAATTCTTTAACTCCAAACAACTGATACAAAGATGGCTCTGTCCACCCGTGCGCTTCCACTGTGTGAAGCTTAGATGGCGATCTAGACAGAAGATAGGTGAAGAGCTTAAGGCTAGTTGGAACAACAACTCTGACTGGGTGAAAGATGAGTGTCAGATGGCTGCGAAGGGGTTTAGCTTTTATAGCCCGCGAAGGTCGTTAGGTCGGCCTGCTGACCGACCTACCATATGAGCCTCCACTAGTCGGCCAGGGAATATTCCAGGGAATATTCCCTTTACCATCGGGCCGGGGGCGCTGCCCCCGGACCCCCGCCAGGGGGGCCGCTGGCCCCCCTGGGACCCCCCAGCCAGGGGCCGCTTCCGCGGCCCCCGGACCCCACAATAGGGGCCCCTTTTAACTCCCTTACCACGCAACTCAATGCAATGTGCCTCGAGTTGCTACCAGCTTAACCACTCCGTCTAACCCAAAGATTAGACCCACAACAGTCACCTTTTTGCCATCCGGTCACATAGACCTCATCTGATATACAAGTCAGGACTCAACCAATGTCCGGGCTCACATTTGGCTTCTCCTCATAATGGGGGCCTTACAACTTTGAGCACCATGGATCATTGGTAGCACCTAATGAGGGTGGGGCATTGATCATATCTAACACCCCCCCTCAATGTCCACCCATAGGTGAACTATCTCCTCGGCCCAATGCCGAGTCTCTGAAGATGAACTTGAAGCAGATCCTTCGTAAGTGCTTTGGTGAAGATATCTGCTCCATTCTCCTCCGTTGGACAGTAGACCAATTCCACTATCCCATCCTCCATCAAATCACGCACATAGTGATACTGGATCTCTATATGTTTGGTGCGTGCATGAAACACTGGATTTTTGGCAATGGCGATGCAACTCTGATTGTCACATCTCAGCACAGTTGGTTCTTCATCCTGCACTCCCATATGCCATAGAATCCTTCTCAACCATACGGCCTCACATGCAGCAAAACAAGCTGCCTTGTACTCTGCTTCGGTAGAAGACAATGCCACTGTTGGTTGCTTCTTACTAATCCAAGAGAAAATTCCTGAACCTAAAGAGAAACAATAACCAGAAACTGACTTCCTGGAATCAATGTCTCCTGCCCAATCTGAGTCACAGTTCCCCACAAGAGAAGTTCCGAAACTGTATGTGATACCATAGTCAAGAGTTTTCTTCAAGTATCTGAGCACCCGCATCCCAGCCTTCCAATGACTCTCATGAGGTTTGTTTGAGAACCTGCTCAAAACACCAACAGCAAAACTGATATCTGGTCTGGTGTTACACAAGTAGATTAGACTGCCGACCAACCTCCTATACCTCCCAATGTCTGCTAGTGCTGATGTATCCTCAACGGATAACTTTACATTCACCTCCATAGGTGTAGCTATCTCCTTGCACTCGGTCATGCCAAATGCCTTCAAGATCTCCCATGCATACTTCTTCTGAGAGATGAAGATCTTTCCTGGCTCTTGCCAGACTTCAATCCCCAAACAATAGTGCAGCAAGCCCAAGTCTGTCATTTCAAACTCAAAACTCAAAGCCTTTCGAGTTTGGTTGATCATATCTTCATAGTCACCTGTAATAAGAAGGTCGTCCACATATAGGACAATCACTACAGACTTTTTACCATCCCTGTAAACATACAAGTTAGCATCTGAGGCACATCTTTTGAAGTTTAGGTTTAAAAAGAACCTATCTATCCGCTGGTACCATGCTCTGGGGGCTTGTTTCAGCCCATACAATGCCTTCTTCAGTTTACACACTTTGTTCTCAGAATGGGGGGCCTCAAACCCTGGTGGCTGAGCCACGTACACCTCCTCCTTGAGGTCACCATTTAAGAACGCTGACTTAACATCCATTTGGTACACTGGCCACTTCTTGTGGGCAGCCACTGCAAGTACCGTGCGAATAGTGGTCATTCTGGCAGTTGGGGCAAATGACTCTTGAAAATCAAACCCTTCAACTTGTGAAAATCCTTGGGCAACCAGTCTAGCTTTGTACTTTTCTAAGGTACCATCAGCCTTGTACTTTACCTTCCAGATCCACTTGGTGCCAATAATCTTCCGCTTTGCTGGCCGATCCACTAGCTCCCAAGTGTCATTCTTCATTATGCTGTCATACTCCGCCTGCATAGCAACCTTCCATGATGGATCTGCAAGTGCTTCTTCTAAGTCAGTTGGCTCCTTTACTTCTCTCATAATCTCAACCATCAAGGCCATGTTGACTATGTGAGCAGAAGCCCTCCTTTGCTCCTCTATTCTCTGAGACCTCCTTGGTCCGTCTGCCTTCTCCTCAACAGATGCAGGCATAGGATTATTGTGGTCATAGAGCTGCTTCACCCAGCGCGGCAATGGCTTTTCCGGTGGGGTGATGTCAGGTTGGTGAACTTTTTCCTCATCATCTGAAGATGATGCTTCCTCCTCCTTAAGGATAGGGATAGCTCTCGGGACAGGTTCATAGTGGACTACTTCTTCGCTTGATGATAAAGTGGAAGACCTTGCCTTCTCCTCCTCCACTGTATGAGGCTCCTCCTTGAACACCACATCACGGCTCGCGATGATCTTCTTTGCCTCTTGGTCATATAACTTGTAAGCCTTCTGCTCATCACTATAACCCAAGAAGATACATTTTCTGCTTTTTGGTTGTAACTTGTTTCTCTTCTCATCTGGAACATGTGCATAACATTCACATCCAAAAATTCTGAAATGTGAAACAGATGGTTTCTTACCAGTGTAAGCCTCATGAGGTGTTTTTCCCTTGAGAGCCTTTGTGTAGCTCCGATTTAGAATGTAGACTGCAGTATTAACAGCTTCAGCCCAAAAATGGTTAGGCAATCCCTTGCCCTTTAGCATGCATCTTGCCATCTCCACAATGGTACGATTCCTGCGTTCCACAACACCATTCTGCTGAGGTGTGTGAGGCGTCGTCAATTGACGCTTGATCCCTTTGCTCTTGCAAAAGCCTTCAAACTCCTTTGAGTTGAACTCACCACCACCATCTGTTCTAAATTTCTTCACACTTTTCCCTGTTTCATTCTCAACAAGTATTAGCCATTCTTTAAACTTACCAAAAGCTTGAGCCTTATCACGAAGGAAGTACACCCACATCTTCCTACTGTAGTCGTCGACAATCAACATAAAATAAGAAGATCCCCCCAAGGCCTGTGTAGGCATCTTACCACACAAGTCAGCATGCACCAACTCTAGAGGAGCATGTGCTCTATTCTTGCTTTCTTGTGGAAATGCCTTTCTCTGTTGCTTGCCCATCATACAAGCTTCACATGGTTCCTTCAATTCAGTTATTGTAGGTAGGTGAGCAACCATACCTTGCTTTTGCATCTCCTTCAATACTGCAAATCCGATGTGTCCAAACCTTTCATGCCAAAGCTTACTTGTGCCCACTCCAGTGGTGGCTGTAAGAGCACTTAGCTCATACAGGTTGTTCCTTCTTTCTCCTTTGCCAACAATTGTGCCAGCACTATCAATAATTTCTGCACCTGTCTTCTTGAACCTCACTTCATGACCAAGATCAGTTATGGCAGCAACTGATAAGAGATTTCTCCTGATTTCGGGAACATACAACACATTTGAAAGCTTTTTGACTTCACCATTTGCAGCAACAAAAGAAATAGTACCTGTGCCCGCAGCAGGGCATTTAGCATCATTTCCAACCGTCACAGTGATGGATTCTTGTAGAGGCTGCATAGAACTGTATAGACCTTTCTTGTTGGTCATGTGACGGGAGGCCCCACTATCCAACACCCAAGAGTCAGTGGTAGATTCTTCTTGCGCCGAGGAGCACACTTCCTCAATGGTCGCCATGAATAATTCCAACTCTGCTTCAGCCGTATTGGCTGTCTCTTTCCCTTTACTTTTAAGGGTACCATTCTTTTCATCTGCCTTCTTGACACGACAATCTGCAATTGCATGTCCTTTCTTCTTACAGTAGAAGCACTCTCCTTGAAACTTCTTCTTGCCGCCCTTCTTCTTTTTGTCACCATCATTTTTGGTGGAGGAAACACCTTTGCCTTTTGCATTGGCAGAGAATGCAGCATCTCCATTGTTGCTTCCTTCTCGGGCTTTCAGCCTCAACTCCTCCTCCATTAATAATGCACAAAACTCCTCAAAAGTCAAAGCTTGAGGTCTCACCTGAGTATTAAGGGCAGTTACTAGTCCATCAAACTTTTGTGGACAAATCCGAAGACACCTCCGAGCTAGCTCTTCGCTAGTCTTTTGTATCCCAGCGCCAGCCATCTGGTCGCGCAGATTCTTAATCCGAGTGATGAATGCTTCAACCGTCTCTCCTTCAGCAAACTTCTCCGCTGCTAGTTGATTCTCCAAGTTTTGAATCCTTGTTTGGTTTCGTGTTTCATACTGACTCCTTAGTACATTCCAAGCCTCTGACGCTTTGGTTGTATGCTGAATCAGAGTCAAAACACTGTCAGAACAGCTTGTAACTAAGGCACACAATGCATCTGCATTCCTTCGTTTCCAAGCTCGTAGAAGATCTGCATTCGGAGGAATCATCACACTAGGATTTGATGGGTCGGGGGTAGGCTGTGGTTCTGCATCAGTCCCCAGCACAGTCTCCAGAAGCTCATAAGAATCAAGGATAGTAGTAATTTTGAACTTCCACAAGGTGTAGTTTGTACCATCTAACTTGCCTTCGCTGAAGGTTGGTGGACGAATCCTCAGTGTTTGAATAGCCGGTACAGCAGCACCACCTCCTGCACCGCTTCCTGATGCGCCAGAACTGCTTCCCGGAGTCGACATCGTTTCTCTTTGCTGTTGAAGCCTTTGCCTCTTGCACTCTCTCCGATCTCTAGAGCCCCCTGGGCTCTGATACCATGTAAAATATTACACGGCGCAGCGAACAGAATCTGAGAAAGAGATAGAGAGTACACAACAGATAAGAGGAGAATCAGTAAATTCTTTAACTCCAAACAACTGATACAAAGATGGCTCTGTCCACCCGTGCGCTTCCACTGTGTGAAGCTTAGATGGCGATCTAGACAGAAGATAGGTGAAGAGCTTAAGGCTAGTTGGAACAACAACTCTGACTGGGTGAAAGATGAGTGTCAGATGGCTGCGAAGGGGTTTAGCTTTTATAGCCCGCGAAGGTCGTTAGGTCGGCCTGCTGACCGACCTACCATATGAGCCTCCACTAGTCGGCCAAGGAATATTCCAGGGAATATTCCCTTTACCATCGGGCCGGGGGCGCTGCCCCCGGACCCCCGCCAGGGGGGCCGCTGGCCCCCCTGGGACCCCCCAGCCAGGGGCCGCTTCCGCGGCCCCCGGACCCCACAATAGGGGCCCCTTTTAACTCCCTTACCACGCAACTCAATGCAATGTGCCTCGAGTTGCTACCAGCTTAACCACTCCGTCTAACCCAAAGATTAGACCCACAACAGTCACCTTTTTGCCATCCGGTCACATAGACCTCATCTGATATACAAGTCAGGACTCAACCAATGTCCGGGCTCACATTTGGCTTCTCCTCATAATGGGGGCCTTACAACTTTGAGCACCATGGATCATTGGTAGCACCTAATGAGGGTGGGGCATTGATCATATCTAACAACTAGATGGATGTGAAAATGAGTTTTTTTTCATGAGGACTTGCATGATAACATTACATGCAATAATCTAAGGTCTCTGAGGAAAAGATAGGGAACAATTAGTGTGGAGATTGAGGAAGTGTCTTTATGGACTTAATCAAGCACCTAGGGTATTATACCATAATTTTGATACCTTTATGCATTCACAAGATTACACCTATGGAGATATGGATCTATGTCTCTATACGAAGAATGCCGATGGTGGTAGCCTTATCATTTTGGTGCTATTTGTGGATGATATTTTGATTATTGGGAGTTCTCATGATGAGAGCTGAATACTTTGAGGACTCAGCTCAAGAAGATCTTTGAGATGAAGGACATGGAACATGCCTCTCATATACTTATGATATGCATTCTATGCATTTGCTCTAAGAAACTCCTCTACTTACTAGAGAATGAGTGCACTCATAAATTCCTTGAGTAGCTCCATATGTAGGGTTATAAATCTATTAGCTACTCATTACCTTCTAGTGTGAAGGCTAGTTAGGTAGATTGTCTCTGGTTAGATGATGATAAGGTCAAGAAGGTCAAGATCCCATATGCATCTATGGTGGGTAGCTTGATGTATGTGGATGATAGTCACCGGACCTAACATAGCATTTGTAGTGGGATTTGTAGCTCGTTATATGGCGACACTTGGCAAGAAACATTAGGATGCTGTGAAGGATATCATGGGATACCTTAAGGGCACTCCTAACATGTGCATTTGTTATGGTGGCCAAGATACTAGAATCATGGGCTACAGTGTTATGGAGGTAGTAGAAAGCCCACCTCTAACTATGTCTTTAGCTTTTATAAAGGTGATGTTTCTTAGATATCCAAGGTGTAAAAATGCATGACATTGTCTACTATTGAGATTAAATACATTGTAGCTACATGGGCTTGCAAGGAGGTCTAATAATTATGCCATCTGGCGGCACACCTTGGTATGACTATGTCTCCTACATTGCATTTAGACTCTACGAGTGTCATTTAGTTCACATGTAGTCTAGTCTTTAATGCACACGCCAAGCACATTGAGGTCCATTATCACTTCATTTGAGAGGTGATTGAGGACAAGCACATAGAACTTGTCAAGATCTCCATTAATGACAATTCTTTAGATTTTCTCACTAAAACTTTCCTAGTGGAACGTGATGCCTCTCTTAGAAAGATGATGGGAGTAGGATGAGAGAACGTCTATTTTTCACCCTCTTATATTTCTATGTACACTGTCAAAATTTCCTTGTTTTTCTCCACACTTTAGTAGCATATTTTCCTTTAGGTGGGAAGCTATTGAGAGTTAAACGCTACTTGTGTCTAGCTGCCTATATTTAGTTGTACTTAGTGCTTGCACATCTGCACACTAGAGGTGGCAACCATCCATCGTTGTCACTTTATTGTTTATTATTATTATGACAATAGAATAAGGGAAGGGAGGTCACACATTGTGATTTTTGGAGTTTCCACTCAGCAATCTATCTCTTCTTTGCTTGAACCTTCATACCTCTTGCTTCCACTTATGCTTTCACTTCCACTCCACCTTTCTTACATTAAAGAATTAGGAGTGTTTTTGCCAATACAAAAATTGATATTCAAAATCATGATTTTGATGACTTAGTTTGAGCTACAAGTAGGGTGGAGAGAAGGTTGAAATTGAATAGATCAAGGAAGATGAGACTCGAATTGAGAAGATCAAGGAAGAAAAGTAAAGAAGATAGTTCAGAATCTAAGGAGGAATTAGATTCGCAAATAGAGAATAAAGATGAGGACTCAAGTTTTGTATCAAAGTCGAAGGTGAGTGAAATGATTTAGAAGATGAGGAAGCAAGAAGAAAACACAAAGTAAGAAGAATAAAAGAAAAAAGGATACAAGATCATCCAACTACGAAAGGAAAATCAATGTTGTTTTGAAGAAGTCAAAAACTAAATTGGAAAGGAAGAGCAAAGAGGAGCTAAGATATTTTGGAGTTAGTATGCAAGCGAACAAGGAGAAAGTTTCATCATATATACCAAAAAATGGGCATGAGACTACATCATGTTGGTATAGCCCAAATGTAAGAAGTAGTTAGCCACAACACCTATGATGTATCCAAGAGTGAGACCAAGAAATCTCGTACAAGTTAATCAAGTAATTCCTAATTCTATATACTCAGGAGGATTTATGGAACCAAGGAGATTTTCCCCATGACAACCATAGAATAGAACACATGAACAACAAGATATAGAAGGAGGATCATATCATTAATCTGGGGCTCATATCATTACATTGGACCAAATTGTAAATTATGGGAAAAGCATAGAGTAGCGATAGGAGTGACAATAGTATGAATTTGAAATAATGAAAGAATCAATGTATCACAACAACCCCTAGTTGCAGTAGTATTTGTGGAATTACCTTTAGAAGTGACTAGTAGAGATGATCACAGGATAGTAGATTGTGCAAAACCGCAGACTCTAGTTCCTAATAAGGACAAAGATATTAGCAATTTAAGTATGACATGCATGATAGATGTGAGTTCTCAAAGTAATGATGCTGGAGGACTACAACAAGCATCATGTGGATGACATGGTGATTACATGTTCCAAAGCAAAAGCCAACATAAATTGGGAAAAGCAGGAGTGAGTAAGAAGTGGATCTTTTAAAAGGGTTGCAAAAATACACAAGAAGGGAGAAAATAGGAATTTAGTTCTAGAGAAAGAAAAGATAATGATGATGAATAGGATGGTCTAATAAGAGAAGCTAAAGGTGAGATACAATAATCAAGACTTTAGGAAAGTAGTGGATCACAAAAGCCTACAAGTTAATCATGGATTAGATATTGGACCCAGTTCTATGATTTAATGATAAGTTTTTGAAAAAAGTATTTAATGTGTTATTGGCTAGTAACAAGCATTAAAATGTTAGATAGTGGTTGCAATTCATCATGAGGTGGTGGATTACCAAGTTTCCACTATACAAGTTGAGTATGGAGGAAATTTTTAAATGATATCATCATGGATGGGGACCAAGAGTCAATGTCATCTACTAAAAGGTACACTTGACTAAGTCAATAGTTGAGTTATCACTAGCTCCTTTTCAATCCAAAACGGTAGATCATGAACATAGAAATAAATCCTTTTGTTGTAAAAGCTTCTGAAACCTCTTGCACCAAAGTTTCCCTCTTGTCTTGCACATGTGTATCCACGATCATTGCTGAATTTATTTGTATGTCCACATATTGGTGTAAAAAAATTGACTAATATCATGTTAGAATGCATGCTAATATAATGTTGCCAACATGGGACATGCATGGCTCTTTTTCTTGTACTCATGACTCTAGCCTAGTTTTCAATGATTATATTATCTACCAACCATAGCACACCAAATGGTTCTTTGCCAGTGAAATCCAACTCAATCAAAAGCATTACCCACTCTATAAACCATCATAACTAATTCTTCCTACTAAGGTTGAGGTTGCAAAGGGTATATACGTTGCATGGCTTGCTTGTCCCCCTAAATTCTTTTACCATCTCATCTATCTTATATGTCCACGATTTTTTCATGTCGTTGATTAGAGCTTGGAATAGTTACAATAAGAAATATCCCAAGAAAATGTCAAATTGTAGCAACATTTGGGTTCGAAATATTCCAAGTCATGAGCAACAACAAGATGAAAGCTTAGAGATGTAAGGCGGATGAGATTGTAAAATAATGTGGGGAGACAAATGGTCCAAACTCTAGGGTTTCACTATATGTATATCCTCTATATAACCCATGTTCAAGGATTATTTATAAATATTGTTATTTGTGAATTTTTCTTTAATAAAACACAACCATTTTTTATTTAATCTATAAATAACCCCTTTATACTACACCATTTTGTATGTAATAAATGTATAAAAATGGTATTTTTGAAATCCCTTATTTTGAGCCCATGCAATACGTACATATGTCCATGAGTGACCCCTAGAGGAGCCAAGGAATGTGTATGCCCCATGCAACCTCAGCCTTAGTAGTAGGAAGAATTGATTATGATGGTTTAAGGATTGGGTAATTCTATTGATCAATATAGACTTGATTGGCAAAGAAACATTTGATATATTATGGTTGGCAAAGTAAGTATTCAAAATTGGGCTAGAGTCCTATGTTATTGGCTTATGATAGAAATGCATGTGACTAGTCAGAGTAAGTATGATTAGAAGAGCCATATAGATCCCATGTTGGTAGCATTGTATTTGCATGTTAATGCCATGCATCCTAGTAACATATTGGCCAATGTTTTTACCCCATAATCTAAGAAAGATAATGAAATAGAAATAGATGGAGTAGTGATCATGAATGTAGAGCTACAAGAGATCATGTAAACTTTGGTGCAATAGGTTTCAAAATATTTTACCTAAAAAGATCATGGACATGGACATAGAAATAGATGGAGCAGTGATCATGGACATGATGATGGAATTGGGATATCTAGATCTATGAATAAGAAATCTTGCAAGAGGTGTAGTTCTTCCTATTATTTCACTTTCAAAAAATCTTAGCTCAAATGGTCCAATCTTTCAAGATCAACAAGTAAAATCCTATTGAAGTTAGCATTTCTACCCATTCTTTACGAGTAGATTGATTTCCTTATAGAGTTTTGGGTCCACAATTATGAAAATTAACTAGAGCTAAAAGTTTGTAGATTTGCAAGCCAAGGTATATATAGTCTAATACACCTTAGCAACCATGATCTAGCCAATGATAATCTAGAAAGAATCAAGTTTTTGAATCAATTTTCTAGGACATATATATTTGAATGCAGGGTTTCTAACTTCCCTTTTGTTTGGAAACTAATTCCACATGACAAGTATCTGCCTCAAAGAGGACGTGGTAATGTTGGATAGTTCTCTATTCCCTTGTCCTAAACGTCATCACCTAGCTCCTAGGGAGCACAAGAACTTAGATAGCTAGGTTACCACTAAATCTACCTCATACGGAAAGTGCCTAAAAGAGGAGGTGGTAATATTGGATAGTTGTCTATTCCCTTGTCCTAAGCATCATCTTCTAGCTCCCATGGAATACAAGATCTTAGATAGCCAGGTTACCACTAAATCTACCTCATACAAAAAGTGCCTAGCTTGATCTATAATGATATTGACTTGGGTATCTATTGACTCAACTTTGAAAGATAGAGCCACACTTGTTTCAGTGATATTGTGAGATGAGGGGGAGTGGAAAATCAACCCCTCTATACATAAGTAAAATCTTATCCCATCCTCCTAAAATAGTGCTAAGCCAAATTCTATGGTACCAACCCTAGGTAATTCATGCTTCAACTCTAATATTAACCATATCTTTCAAAAAGCTCTTGATGGGTTAAGCTCACCCTTCCATATGACCAGTTCTACTATTGAGGATGTTATTCACTCACATCCCAGTCAACACATCCCATGCACTTTTATTTTGATAATTATCCTAACATATTCAATGTGGATATATAAAACCAACTTCCTTAATTAAATCATTAAGTAGTAGTTTTTTTAATGCCTTTAGTGCACATAGACCAACATAATGGCAAACAACCTTTGTAACGTGTCCCCTAGTATCATCCAGGACACGTCTTAGCAGTCCATCGGAAAGGATGTCTAGAAAACTCCGCCCGGCACTCCCATGGAATGTTACGGGTTTTGTGATCTAGGTCTTCCCGCGTCTGCCATGTAGCGGAAGTATCTTGGCCGTTTCCCACTTAGGATCGACCGAAATTAGGGCTTTCCTATTTGGTCATTAGCTAACAGCAACTAGCGTCAGACCCGAGCGAACTACTTTACGCAAAAATGCCAGGTCCAAAGTGGATTCACGCTACACTTGGTTCAAGGAGAATGGGAAACGAGAGGGATGCAAGGCTCAACCTCTCTGCCATAAGGCATAGTCCCATTCCTTTCCCCTAAAACAGCGTAAATCGGGTAAGACGTAACTCTAAGTCATCGTTCTCGTTATTCGTTTTGATGATGATGCTCATCCCGCTGTTCTTCGAGATTTTTGGGAAAAGTTCCCAGCTAACCGGGACCACCCAACCGTAGGATGGACCCATGGCCCATCCTCCGCACTTTCCTCGATTTGTTTTAGTTATGTAATTATCTAACACATTAATTTGACATATAACAATCAACTTCTTTAATTAACCCTGTTAAGCACTAGTTCCTTCACGTAATCTTATCACGTGACATAGAAAAACAATATCAAGCAAGTTCTTTTAACATTTCATCATTTTATCTTTGAAATACAAGGAGTTCCGCCCGTAGGCTTGTCCATAATCTGCCCGGGGCTATCCAGTAATCCCCTGGGATCACTATTCCAAGCTTCCGCCCGTAAACTAGTATGCGGGCCTCGAGATCCAATCTCGAGTCACGTTAGCCTCTTGTGCAGGACCCGGAAGGCGAGGGATTTACGGCCAGAGCCCCCCCTGGCACCCAAGCGTCCTCCTACTCCAAGTAGAGCTCAACGGAGAGACCTCTCGCGGCGGGTTCGGTCCACGTTCCCGGCGCGGTCTCAACAACCCCCTTGGTTAGGGTTAGGCAGGTAGTCGAGGGTTACTGAAACTGCCTCTTCCTTCAGGCCTTTAACCTGAAGTATAGGTACTCATTTAATTTGTAATTCATAATTCAAACAGAGCCCTAAAATCTCTAGCAAGCACAAACATTTCCATTAATCAACCCATTTGTATGGCAAACAGCTAAGCAAGTGTTCTTTCCTTTTTGACTGTATCAGCACTCATTCCCAAGGTGTCTTGTAAATTGGCAAGATCTTTTACATTCCGGTGTAGAGTATACCCAACTTGGTTAACCCTAAAGTTCCTTAGATATGCTAGTTTCCGGTTTACAACTTTTCTTATTTAGAAGGATATCCAAAAATACGTCTTTTTGCAAGATAACTTGCGTAGGGATCTGCCATCCTTGATGAGGGTTTTTACCCTTTCTCCTTGTGAATCAATCAAAAGACTAAATGATTTCATACTTGTTGCGCAAATCCTGCGATGGAATAATCTGTTTAGATTCTTTAAGCTGACGTATGTCAGGCCTAGGTTTCTTCTTTTAAGATCCTTAGGGACAAACCCTAGTTTCTTATCTTTACGAATTTATTGTCCCTACAGTAAGGAAAGTAGTCAAGTGCTTAGGGTATGAATATTTCTATGTTTAGATTGGTTTGGATAATTTTTGGGAGGTAATATTAATCGTCTTGTCACGGTTTTGCTATCCTTGTGACAATTTACTTTCCAGTCAATACGATTTAATTCTAACTTCCGTTTTCCTTACAGATGAGCTCATGCCAAATAACAACATTTGCCTCGCTAAGCTGTGCAATTAGCAAAGATAACTTTCTAGTAATTTGAGCATCGAAAGAAACCTTTCATGAATTTAACCATTTACAATGATTCTTGCGAAAGGAATAAGACTAATGGTGCAATATATAATTTCTACACCTTAGGATTTAACTAAAATATACTACTATAGTAAATGGATAATCTTGCTCGTAATTTATAATGCTTGATGCAATTTGAAGAAAGCTAAGTTCTATACATTGTCATTCATAAGCTACTCCTTCGTTACAAATAACTCGAACAAATATATCCTATCCTTAACAATTTTTCTTTGCATGATCGACTTAAAACCGAATTAAAGCCAAGAAGAAAAACCTGGTTTTGGGGTGAGATATCCACATGGATACCGGGAGATGACCCTCCCACAGCTACACCTTGGACTTTCTTCGGCGGCATCGTAGTTCGAATGTGAGATAGCCTTTTCCTCTTTCTTCTGGAATTCCATTGTCTCTTTGGATGAAAAAAAGTTTATGGGTGAGTGTGGTTTTGCAACCACGGAACCCTTGGAGGATTTTGACTTGGGGTAGAAGGAATAGAAAGCACTTATTCTCCTTCCTTCCCTTTCTTTTATCTTTTTCCCACTCTTCCTCCTTCACTCCTTCTTTTCACTCCCTCTACTTTCCCTCCCTATCTTTTATCTTTTCCCACTCTTCCTCCTTCACTCCCTCTTTTCACTCCCCCTACTTTCCCTCCCTATCTTTTATCTTTTCCCACTCTTCCTCCTTCACTCCCTCTTTTCACTCCCCCTACTTTCCCTCCCTATCTTTTATCTCACGGCTACTTTTCCCTTACGGGATATCATCCGAGGCCATGATGATGATTTGGATTTTTAGGTTCAGGGGGGGAAAAATAATAAGGGGGATACGGGGGATTAAGAGGAAAGCTTAGGGAGTTGTGGGAAAAAAAAAGAAAAGAGTTATGAGGGGGGTTGAAAAAGGGTTAAAAGGGTTATAAGGGGGTGATAAGGCTTAGGGGAATAAGACACGGGGGGGGGGGGGGGGGGGGGGATAGGTTCCCAAAGTCAAGGGAGGGGCTTAAGGGGAAAAGGGAATTTAAAATCCTAGGGGGGGGGGGTGTGGTTCCAAAAATCATAGGAAGGGGCTAAGGGGATTTTTGAAACCCAGGGGGGGGGGGAGGGGAAACAAGGGGGCTTAGGGGGGATTAAAACCGGAGGGGGGGGGGAAGGGGTTTTAGAGGGATAAAACCCGGGGGGGAAAAAGGGGGCTTAGAGGGTAGTAGGGTATAGGAAGGGGGGTTAAAGAGGCCCCCCCTTTGGAAGCTTCCAAGCTTCCAGAAGCTTGGGGGGGTGGTTATGGCCGTCCGTCTTGACGGCTAAATGGGAGGCGGCTTCATGCTCACCCTCTTCTCCGCAGCAGTGACTCGACGCAGCAGAGGGACGGCTTCTTCCCTTCCTCACTCAACCCTCCTTCCTCTCTCCCTCATGACTAACAGCCTCCCACTCTACTTCATGGCTGCCCAGCGTCAGAGTATCCCCTCTTCTCTCCCTCTCCCCCCGCAGACTGCAGCCTCCCTGATTTAAATAGGGGAGGGGAGGGGGATCGTCCCTCCCCTGTGTGTCATCGCAGATGCTTCCCCCCCCTCGCTCCAGGCTCCACCAAGGAGCTTACTCAATCCTTCTATTCCCCTCCCCCTCCAGCTTGTCAGTCAGCTGGAGGGATAGGGGGGAATTTAAAAAAAAAATTCATTTATCCAAATTCATATTCATTTTGAGGCAGTTCAAGCGCATGCTTCTATTAGCGAATCGGAATATTACAACCTTTCTCAAATAGTTCTTTTATTGAAAACAAGTGAATAAAGTTTATTTCATCAATGGCCATAGGTTTGATCACTCAAACGGACATGAATTGTTGCCATAAAGTAGGCCAAAATCTACCTATCGATTGGGCCAAAGCACTACCCCTTAACTTTGGCCTTGACCATCCTCTGGTAGTTAGTATATAGGGATCTTTCATACAACTTCTAAGTTGTTAAGCTGCTAATCCCAACCTACCCCCATGAAAGCTCACTTAGACCCCACTAGTTATCATGGTTCTTAGGAAATCAATCGCACCTTGCAAAGAGATCTCTTATCAATAGGGATAGATCAAGAACTTGAGATGGAAAAGCTCTAATGGAAGAGCTAGTAGGACACTTGGTAAGAGCCTTCTTTGCTCCCTATACCATCTATATGGACCTTTTTTTTTCAATAGTTGCTTTATAAACTACAAAAGAGGTAACTACTGACTACAAGTATTCTCTCCTTAAGTAAAAGAAAATACAATGGCCAAACTATCCTTTGAAAACAAGTTCTTTTCCACTATCCTAATATTAGAGCTCAAACAGTAATAAACCATGATTTGTGATTGCATTGTACATTAACCAATAGATAGGATTTAAAGATGACATTTCACCACAAGTCCAAGTTTTTCTTCCTAATTTTGATTTACGTTGTTATAATCCAATTGTGCGTGGATCATTTTTGGAGATAGGATGCATCTTTCGATTTAAATACTTTGACTAATTTAAAAGAAATAGCTCACGACGAAAGAATTTGGTCATTAGTATCTTTCAATAAAACGAACAAAATAAAGTGAGCATAAGATTTCTATGCTTTTCTAGCAAGTGTCTTTATGCATTAATTAGATTAATTAATGCCCATCTTTACAAAATGGAATTATGATAGTACACTTCGATTAAGCATGGAAGGAATAAACCACATATTGCATTATTGAACATATTTTTTGAAATGATTCTTAAAGAAAGTTGCTAGTAACCATAGGAAATTGCTAGGGCTGCATGAAGAAGATTTAACTCTAGGCAAGTGGCCTAAAAAACTCAAATCAACGAAAGGTTATGTAAGATCAGCTTACGACAAATTCATACGGAAAAGAAAGTAGAAAAAGGCTGCATGCTTAAACATAAAGTCCTAAAATCTTAGTAGCATGAATCTTGTTTGCATGTTATAGGATGATCAATTAGAATTATGCTATAACTTAACCTATGCTTTGATCTTAACCCTAAAAGTTAGGGTTTGTAAATCAACTTATACATAGACAATGAATCATGTGGTTAAGGGAATGATAGCGTAATTATCTTCAAGACCATACAAGTTAAATTGGTTTAAACCTAAACACCTAAAACCACGAGGTACTCGTTTATGAAGGGTTAATTCAATGCAACGTATCCCAAAGATCTAACTAGGATTTAACACATTGAGGACATTACCTAGTTGCTCGTATTACCAAAGCTGAAACTCCTATACCCTAAAGACTTGCCCACATTCACGGAATGTAGGGACATTGGAACATACTTGCGCGAAGTGATCTAGGGTTTTCCTAAGAATCTCTCGCTAAAAAGTTGAAACTCGGAACACTAGGACTGGCAATGTCAGCCTAATGCAATCAGGAATGGATTGTTTTATCTAATCATGATACCGTGATTAGAAGACACCATTGATGGGTAGAATAGTCCCATAGTTGATGTGACACTTGTGCAACAAGTTGTAGAGTCGCATGATCTTGTGATTTGATCACAAGGGAATGGCCAATTCCTCGGAATGAGATTGGTAGATTCTTACGCAAGTTTATCTTGCAAGAGGATTAATAATTGTCCTGATATAGTACCTTTATTGGGTAAAGTGACCAAGATACAGGGATTAGATATTTGCTTGGAAGCAAAAGACCAATCAATAAATTGGAATAATATATGAACTTAAGGTATTGACTAAATCGGGTTAATAGGGTACGGCCCTAACCCACGATTGATATAGTGTTAACAAATAAACCCTTGGGGATCTTGCCAAGTCGCAATTGATCCCGGATCGAGTGTTGGATGCATTCGGAAAGAAGGATTCACTCCTTACCAGTTGGCCAAATAACGACCAATGGAAATGATTGTGCTTGTGAGAGTTTTAAGAGCATTGTTTTGCTTTGTTTGCTCAAAGAATTAAAGAGTGAAAAGATATCTAATGATTTAGGTTGAAGACCTCAAGGGAGAGGCAGTTTTAGTTACCCTCGACTGCTTGCCTGACCCTAACCAAGGGGGTTGTTAACCGCACCAGGAAGGTGGACTGAATCTGCTGCGGGAGGTCTCTCCGTTGAGTACTACTTAGAGCAGGAGGACGCTTGGGTGCCAGGGGGGCTGTGGCCGTAAATCCCTCGCCTTTCGGGCACTGCACAAGAGTCCAATGTGACTCGAGATTGGATCTCGAGGCCCGCATACTAGTCTATGGGCAAAATCTTGGATTAGTAATCCCTGTGGATTGATGGATAGCCTTCGGGCGGATTATAGATAAGCCTACGGGCTGGTTTTTATGTATTTCAAAGATAAATATGATAACCTGTTGAAAAGGAACTTGTTTGACATTGTTTTTCTATGTCAAGTGCTATGATTACATGAAGGAACCAATGCCTAACGGGCTAATTAAGGAAGCTGATTGATACATGTCAAACTAAATGTCTTAGGTAATTAAATAACTAAATAACCTGAGGAACGTGTGGAGGATGTGGCCATAGGTCCGTCCTAAGGATAGGTGGTCCCAGTTGGCCGGGAACTTTTCTCAATCATGATGGACAGTAAGAAGATCATTCAAAGAACATGAACAACAAGAGCATTGACCTAGAGTCTAAGTTATAAATGATCCTGATTTGCGCTATTTTAGGGGAACGGAATGGGACTATGCCTTATGGCAGAGAGGTTGAGCTTCGCATCCCTCTCGTTTCCCATTCTCCTTGAACCAAGTGCAACGTGAATCCTAAGTGGGAACAGTCGAAATACTTCAGCTACATGGCAAAGGGGGAAAGTCCTAGATCGCAAACCCCATAACATTCCATGAGAGTGCCGGGCGGAGCTTTTTAGACATCCTTTTCGATGGACTGCTAAGACGTGTCCTGAAGATAACAGGTGGACATGTTACAATTCTATCCCACATGTATCTCTTTGGCATGCCCGTTTGGGCCATATATCTTTGAAGGGAATGAAAATGCTTTCTGGTTTGCAGTACTTATCGCACCTTGATTATGCATGTTTTGATTCATGTGAGCATTGTCTTTATGGCAGGCAAACTAGGTCTACGCATAAGAAGTCTAGTAGGCCACGCATGAGTGAGCCCTTGGCATTGGTACATTCGAATGTCTGTGGGCCCATGCCTTGTCACTCTATGGGTGGTGCAAAGTATTTTGTTATGTTCATAAATGATTTTTCACGGAAAGTTTGGGCTTATCCCATTAAGTTGAAATCCGATGTCTTGGCTATGTTTCAGAGATGGCTTGCATTGGTTGAGAACCAGTCTGGGTATAGGCTAAAATTCCTATGAACAGATAATGGGGGTGAGTATGTCTCACGTGCCTTTGAGCAGTTATGTGATGAGAGGGGTATTAAGCATCAGTTGACTACCCCCTACACCCCTCCCCAGAATGGTTTGGCTGAGCGGATGATTAGAAGCATCCAGGAGCGTGTACGTAGTATGCTTAGCCACGCAGGCCTACCACAGAGATTTTGGGCTAAGGCAGTTAGTACAGTTGTGCATGTCATAAACAGATCACCTTCTAGTGGTTTGGATTTCTAGGTTGCAGAGGAAGTATGGACTGGCAAACCTCCCTCTTATGCACATCTCCGTGTCTTTGGATGTGAGGCATTTTGCCATGTGTCCAGGGACAAGAGAAGTAAGCTGGATCCTAAGAGTGTCAATTGCATTTTCCTTGGTTATGGGGATGCAGGTGAGATGCATTATATTCTCTGGGATCTGCAGGCGCGGAAAGTTATCCACAGTCATGATGTAGTCTTCCATGAAGACAAGATGCATCGGCAGCCTGAGAGAGTTGTTGAGATCCGTAGGGTCATACCTCAGGAGGAGCCGAGAGCTCCCACACAGCTAGTTGGACAGCCTACCGCTGCAATAGATGCTCATGGTCAGGATATTGGACAGGCAACTGGACAGGTAGCAGAGCGTGTAGTGAGATGGTCTACTAGAGACAGAAATCCACCTGATAGATTTCAGCCCTCGATGCATTATGTCTTGGTTATACATGCAGGAGAGTCTTTCACTTATGATGAGGCTATGCGTAGCTCGTGGGAGAGGGCTATGTAGTCTAAGATAGACTCCTTGCATAAGAATGACACTTGGGATTTGGTTTCCTTGACTATGGGCAAGAAGGCTTTGCCATGCAAGTGGGTGTACAAACTGAAAAGTACCCCTGGACACCCCAAGCCGGCATACAAGGCTAGATTGGTAGCAAAGGGTTTTAAGCAAGAGCATGGTGTGGACTTTGATGAGGTCTTTTCTCCTGTGGTTAAGATGACCACCCTGCACTTAGTCTTGGCTTTGGTTGCTCAGCTCGACTTGGACTTATACCAGATGGATGTGAAGATGGCTTTCTTACATGGGGACTTGCATGATGAGATTTATATGGAGCAGCCTAAGGGCTTTGCAGAACCTGGTAGGGAGCACCTAGTGTGCAAATTGAAGAAAAGTTTTTATGGCTTGAAATAGGCACCCAGGGAGTGGTATCATAATTTTGATGCCTTTATACAGTCACAGGGCTACAATAGGAGTGCTATGGATCTGTGTCTTTACAAGAAGAAAGCCTGTGATGGTTCTTTATTGATTTTAGTCCTCTATGTGGATGATATGCTAATAGCAAGGAAAGCTCATGATGAGCTAGATACTCTTAAGGCTCAGCTCAAGAAGAGCTTTGAGATAAAAGATCTGGGACAAGCCACTCACATACTTGATATGCGCATTAGACGCGACAAGCATCAGGGACTCCTCTACTTGTCACAGAGGGAGTACATTCATAAAGTCCTTGAGCGCTTCCGCATGTAGGACGTAAAGCCCATTGGCTGTCCATTGCCTTCTTATGTGAAGGTATCACAGGCTAATTGTCCGTAGACAGATGAGCAGAGGGCCGAGATGGCCAAGATCCCCTATGCATCCGCAGTGGACAGTCTTATGTATGCCATGATAGCCACTCGTCCAGATATTGCCTTTGCAGTTAATGTTGTGGCACGCTATATGGCCAACTGGCAAGAAACATTGGGATGCCATGAAGGGTATCATGAGGTACCTGAAGGGCACTGCAGATATGTGCATATGCTATGGCAGCCAAGATACAGGAGTTGTGGGGTACGCTGACTCTGATTATGCAGGACATGTAGATAGTAGGAAGTCCACTTCTGGCTATGTATTCACATATGCTGGAGGTGTTGTTTCTTGGATGTCCAGGGTGCAAAAATGCATGACTCTTTCTATTACAGAGGCCAAGTATATTGCAGCCACTGAGGCTTGCAAAGAGGCCACTTGGTTGGGTCGTTTGGTTGCTGACCTTGGTATTGATGCTATCCCTACACTGCCTGGGGAGTGTAGCTCGAAGAAGCCTAGGAGAGAGTAGATGTACTTGTTGCCAAATGGTATCTCATCACCAATGTATTGTACTTTGTAGTGTTCTCTTGAAGTAATGAAAACCGATATTTGTTGGATTTGCATGCAATGTAGTGGCCCCCATGGTTTTGGCATTGTCAGAGATTTGGAAATTTGGCATAAGAGAGTGGAACATGTGAATTTTTAGAGGCTGCAAATTATGCAGAAAAAATAGCTTGTTACAGGTTTGCCCAAGTTTCAATACACAGACATTGGTCATGTATGCGATGCTTGCCAGTTTGGTAAGCAATCAAGGTTGCCATTTGTCAGGCATGTGAGGCACACTACACATCCGTTGCAGTTAGTGCACTCTGATGTCTGCGGGCCAGCCCATAATGCATCACATTCAACATGCATACTTGCAACATTTAAGTTATCTGACACCCCCTCTCACCTTTCTTGAACCTCTTCTTGCTGAATTTTCATGCAAGTAGCAACTCTTGTACAATCTGGAAATTGCATTTTCTCATTTTGGTCAGGTAACTCTATGAGGAGTGCTGCAATTGGGGTACACGGATGCTGAAGATGAGATGCTCCTGCATGTCTTCCATCATTTTAGGTCCTTGCTATTGGAATTCCTCTCTCAATCCTATGCCTTGCCCAGAGTTCATAGTTTGGTCCAACAAAGTGTCCTTGACCTCCACAATAGTGGCATGCTCCCATTTGAGGAGTTTGTTGTTGTGTTCTTAAATTTCTTGAAAGCTATCTTTCCTGCATTCTTCCAGATCCCCTAAAAGAACTTTGAGGCATTGTGTTAGTAATAACCTGATTTATTGCAACTAGCTGCATACGTCTTAAGCTAGATTGCCCCATTGGTATCTGTTGTGCCATCCTAACATTAGGATTGTACTAGTATGTCCTGATTTCATGGCCATTTCTTTGGCATATCTCAATAGTACTTTTCCTTCATCTTAGTGTTTGAAAGACCTAAATATTTCAGCTTTTGCTTAATCTTCTTATCTAGTTTACTCTCCTCTACTTCTCTTTTACTTCTGTCTTTTGTTTTCTTCTTTTTAGACTTGGCTGATCCTGATTTTTTTTTCTTCTTCCTATGTTTCTTCCTACTAGACTCCTCATCATCAAAGTCACTGGAATCATTTTTTGAATTTGAACTATTCTCACTATCAATATCATCAATATCACTTTCAAATCCTAAATCTAAATCTGAACCTGAAGAAACATCATCTTTATGTGTTTTTGAACGAGAAGTACCCAACATTCTCTCAACTCTCATAGTAGCCCTAATCATGGTATCTAGTGTACCATTTTGCCCCAATTCTACATAAGCAATTGGGTTCCTGATTTTACTCCTCAAACCCTTAATGAAGTAAGTGATTTGCATCTCCACTAATGGTGCATCAACATTATTCAACTTGTTCAATAGGTTCCAAAACTTTTGAGTATAATCTTCCACCAACATACTCTTTTGCTTGATCCTCTTAATCTTTCTCAAAATATCCCCTGGGGTTTTATACTTTCGGAACCTGCCCAAAAATGCATTTTTAAATTCATCGTATGTATTAAATGCTGCCATACCATAACTGGAAAACCATTCCATGGCTTTTCCTTGGCAGAGTGGCTGTAAACTACTGCTCTTTGGCTTGATCTCCATATGATTGATTAAAGTTGATTTATATATGTAGCTGAAGACTGCTAGGTATTCACTTTTGTTAGTTTAATTGTATTATTTTACTAACGATTGTGAATGCTTCAGTTGATGTGTAGAGATAGCAGCAGTGGCGGAGGAAAGCATTGGAGGATAGCGAGTATTCGAGTTATGGATTATATTTTAATAGGCACCACGCCTATATTTTGTCATGCCTATTTATTGAGGCGTCAGATATTTATTATTATTTTGTATGCGCATGGGCGCACGATTATGTTATTTCTATTTGGACATTGTATTGGGCGTGCCAGACTCTTTGGGCACCGTCCATTAGCTTTATTCCTATTTTGTGTTAAAGCAAACTCAAAAGCTAAAAGCTTGCTATTTTGTAATTTGGGCTATAATTTGAGCTTGAAGATGAATAATACATAAAATACATGCTTTGTGGAGCGCTCACACAAGGCATGGGGGGAGATTGCACCCAATTGGTCTCTTGCTCTTGTCCTTCATGCTTTTTACCTTGTAATTTGTGCAAAAAGTAGAGTTCTATTGTTCTTGGGGACCTTCCGGCATTCACTATGCGAGCGTACAGCACCCGATCTGCGCACCATTGGTGTACATTTCTAAGTGGTTGTCCACTGTGGACTGGGACAAAGGCTTGATATGGTCACTTAAGAAGGATGATCGTTTGAATGGAAATGTCCTAGTGGGAAATGGAATAGAGAAGAAGATGGACACATCCATGGAGTCCAAGGTGAACCAATTTTGTATGCTGCATAGCGCTATGATGGAGAAGTGGCTACAAGGGTATGAGGATGCTCGAGCTAAGCGAGAGTCTGCAAGATCTGATTTTCGATGGAGTATGCAGCAACGGCCCATTCGAAATCCGAAGGGCTTAGAGGAGATATGAATGCAATCCCAAGGTATGCAATCCCAAGAAATTACAATCTATACTGCAAATTGCAACTAATATACTTGTTCTTCTCTAGTATAAGGTCCATAGTGCAGCATGGTCATGTGGACGACATTTCAGAGTAGAATACATTGACAAGTTACGCTCGACAATGGACTGTGGAGTGATGGCAATGTTTGAGCAGGAAAGTCAATGACGTGCCACAGATCCAAACCGTGTAGTTGCAGAGATGGAGTATTTCGGATGTTTACAGAGTATCCTTGCAGTGGACTATCGAAGTTTCTCCGTGACCATATTTGATGTGCAATGGTTCAAGGTTACTCTCAAAGGAGCAAGTGCAACTATTCCGCGATGGCCAAGTGGCTTTGTTGAGATTGACTCAACGAAGAAGTGGACCGATTTGAGTGATACATTTGTTTTGCCAAATCACTGTGACCAGGTAAGAGTCCCTAATACTTGACGCGCTTTAGCAATCTCAAAGTGGACTTTTATACTAATCGTAATATGGAGCAGATTGTCTTTTTCCCTAATCCGCAACAACCTCCATGGTGGTATGTCATTCCCATGACATCTAGGAGTATCCCCGTGTTTGCCAAAACCCCCGTACCAATCATAGAAGAGACACCTTTAATAGCGGCAATGATAGAAGGCATACAAGAAACTAGGATGAACTGCCTGGAGGACTAAGACATCTCACCTATGGAGATAGAGGATGGGTTTTTTGAAAATGAAGCAAAGCCCTCATTTTGTGGAGAATTTTGTATAGATCTCCCGGTGTATACTGAGCTATGTCGAGATGAGATTGTGGAACCCTAAACAAAAGTGACTCGATCAAAACGTTCCTCCCACTACAACAATGCCACTTTTTGCAAATCGGTTAGGACAGTTTGTATGTTTTTGGAGTATGGTGTTTTGTATTATCTAATTTTTTTAATTATTTTAAAATAAAGTCTTGCAAATTAAGTCTTAGTTTTATTATGTCTTGCAATTCATTATCTAATATTATTATTTTTTCTTGTATGTGCAGGTTTAGGATTTGGGCATGGATGGCAGGATGAGTCGCGATTTTACAGATGACGACATTGACGCGATGCTAGCGCATTTCTCACCGGAGTAGCTAACATGAGTCAGAGATAGAGACAATGCACAACTTTCCCGTTCCACCTCAGCATGATCGACAGGATGGTCTGATGCTTCGGTCTCCAATAGACGCAGTCGCAAGTCTCGCTTTGCTTTAGAGTCACGTAGTCGAGGAGGAGGCAGCTCCTGTTGTGGGGATACAGATGCAGTCTCTCCCACTCGCACTGCCACCAGGGAGTCGACACCGTCTTTCACTGGCGGTGGCGGGCAGACGTCTACTCCTCCCACTCCTTCACGCACCCCACTGATCACTCCTAGGCCGACAAGAAGTATACGAAACCCACTCCTCCAGGTATGTATTTTCGCATCCTTTTTCATAGTAGCACTTATCAATTCAAGTTGTGTTTGACACATTTGTATTAATGTCATGAAAGTACCCGTTTGCAAAATCTTGCAAGTTACTCGTATCTCATAGATAAGGCCACTAGCCATTTATACATGAATGATGAGGAAAAAACTGTCATCTCTAGGATGCATGAGTTGTGCCAACAAGTATTTCGGCACAACATTACAGACAAGTGGAAGCAGATCCCAGATGCCAGCAAGGAGTACATAATCGATACATTGTATCGAGAGTTTCCTCAGCCCTCTAGCAATGATAGATTTTCGAGAGGGTGGATGATGATGTGTGTGTGTGATTATTAGTCGCATAGGCGGTCTGATGCACGCGAAGCAGTCAAGCAGGGCAAATCAAAGCCGGAGTGGATGGATACAGAGGACTGGAGTAATCTTTAGGATGAGGCGACATCCACTCCAGACAAGTGGAAGTAGTAGAAGGATGCAACAAAGGCATGCTTGGACGCAGCATCGGTGCATCACCTTGGTAGCGGCGGCTATGCAACATTCCTGGCAGATTTCGTAAGTATTAATAGGGTACTCTAATTTAATGACATCCATGTTGATGTATATATTTCGAACATGAATCTCAAGTACGTTGTTTTTCAATGTTTGTGTGCCACAGCAACCGCGACCCGCCTGCATTAGAGGTGACATACGGGCAGAAGCATGGCTTGAGTGCCCTGATCGAGAAGCTCTATGCTCGCGGAGGACTAGTAAGTAGTAATAAATATCATTCCTAATTTGAGAAATTTGTCATTATATATCAGTTTGTATTTGGTACTCACAATTATATTTGTATTTGTTGTTGCAGGCTCCCTTCGATACGCCACTACAACGAGAGGAGTTGCCTGATGCGGATGAGTCGTAGAGAGCAGATTAGGCTACATAGGATTACTCCCCATCTTGTATTATGTAAGGCCTTATGGCCTCTATCCTCCATATTTAATAGCTAAGTGTATATGATTCGGACTTCTATGTTGTAGCATGACTCCATATACACATCTCCATGTTATTCACCACATATTGATGTATAGGTGTATACATATTTGCTTTGTCGCAGTAGTACTTCTCAATTTAAGTTCTGTTATTTTCTTTATCAATGCAGTGCACATTTGTGTTAATTAATGTCACAAAAGTACTTGTTTGCAAAGTCTTGTCATTATTTGGGATCGATTGTCTAACTTCTTTGACAGCAGGAATTGTCTCTTAGCCCTGTGTGGCTCTAACTTTGGCAGGGCTGCATTTGCAACTCTGCCACAATTATTTTTTTCTACAACTGTCGGTATTAGTGTCGCAAAATAATTTTGCAATCGTCGGTATTAGCGTCAAAAATTCCTCTGTAACCCTTGCTATTTTCATCGCTAATTTCGTTGGTATTAGCGTCGCTAATTTCGTCGGTTTCATATATAAAGAAAACATCATTATAAACGTCGTTATAGCATGTATATGTTGTAGTGTTCGAGCGTTTTACAACCATAGCCACTTGGATGAAGCAGCTTCATGATCTAAAAGTGGAAGCATATACCTTTAAAAAAGGACAATTAGTTCTGTATTACGATGTGTGGAATGAGCTATTTTCAGGGAAGCTGGAACTTAGATGGGATGGCCCTTAGAAGGTAGTTACGATAGGTAAAAATAAGTTCACGGCTTTACTAACTGATCTATTGGGAGTGAAATTTAAAAATAAGATTAAACCTTATTATTTTGGAATATGCTAATGTGATAAATACATTGCAGGTCCATGCTAGGGTTGATCTGAGACCTATAAAAGAGCTTAAACCAGTTCATGGGGTGGTTAATTCCCTATTTGGAACACCCATATCTAGATCAAAGATATCATTAAGGGAAGCTTATTTGGTGAAGCAAAGGATACAAAGTGATTGAGCAAGAAGATAGAACCTTTGTGTGGGAAATCAAAGTTTTCTGTTATCATTGTTTACAAATTTTGACAAGCATCCCTGTTGAGTTTAATGAAGAAGGTGGGATGGAGCCATTAGTTCATCCTCTAAGTATGTTGAATTTTGACTATCATCATTACGAATAGGGGAGTTCTTGATGGTTGGCTGTGTACACCCATTGTGAATGTACACATTATACTTTGATGGAGCATCCAAGGGCCCTAATAAAAAAAGGGAACATTGGAGTAGTTATCCGAGATTCCCGACGTAGAGTTACAATGAAATTAGCTGTTTATCTCGGGGTGGGATTCACCAACAACATGTCGGAACATAAAGCCTTGACTATGGGACTGAACATTGCCAAGAAAGGTGGTGTTTGGCAGTTGTTAGTAAAAGGGGATTCCCAATTGATCTTAAATAAACTAAATGAGACATGCGCAATCCAGAATCATATCCTTTGTATGTACCATCAAACTACTATGACCCTACTTCTTGGAATCAGTTTGCGGATTCATTTGCCAATTTTTCTTATGAAGAGAACCTCTTCTTCAATTGTGGTCCTAGTCTGAATGCTACTATTGATAATGAGACAAAACTTGGTCGTTTGTGGGAAATTTTATCAAACCACATGTTATAAGGCAAGTGATGGTTGGTATGGGTAATACGAAGAGTGGTTGAGACCCATCTACCACTATTATCTTGGACCCATAGGTTGATCAGACAATAAGTTATGTGTATGCCTCTTCTTGCTATCTATGTAGGAGGGATGGGTCACAATTTGATGAATTTAGTTTAGGACAGGAGACTTATTTCCTTCTTGGCCTCCTAAAGCATCTAGTTGCCTATTTATAAAATTTTCCAAGGAGGGATATATATGAGCTAGTTTGCTTGATTTTTTAAGGCTAAGAGGGTCAGTTGCTTTAAGGTTTTAATGTTTGATTTCATTAGGCCAAGAGGGTCAAGTAGTTTTGCAGTGACATGATCTCTTTCATTAGGCCAAGGGGGCCATATGTCTGTTTGGTGCAGGTATGTTTAATGGTTTTCTGTTTTAGTGATTGCATCATACAGGTTGAGGAAGTCACTTGAGGGAGCCTTTGATATGGAGGAGCTTCTTGTGGCCATTGTAGGTGGTTTTATCCCCTTCCCGAGTCTTTTCCCTTTTCTCTTAAGTAAATAATGATATATGTGTATGTGAGGGTTACTTTCCTTTTGTTTGTTGGGGAGTGGCAATCAAGACATGAGGTCCCAGGTTTAGGTTAGGCATGTTTGAGGGAGGTATGAGTAGTAATTGCCTCCTGCAAAGGCATTGCCAGGCACCGAAAGACTTATTTTCGAAGAAAGTTCTAGTGACCCTATTTTGTTGATCTACTAGTAGGTGGCCATTCTAGGAATTCATGTCAGTGTGAGGCACTTAGAGAAGCGTGCCCTTAAACATCCAGAGAAGAGCAAGTTCTAAACCTATCTAAAAATACATATATGGAGGTGTGTAAAAAGGGGTTCTAACCCCTCTCAAAAAAAAAAAAAAAAACCTTGAGAAATTGTTCATTGCCTTGCGAAGGTGTGGTAGGTTCTTGGGGATGACCCGATGCCTTGTCTTCCTGGGGGTGGCATCTAGCTATAAAAATAAGGAAAGGAAAGGAAGGTTGGAGCAAAAATAAAAGCAAGCATTAAAAAAGGATTAAGTGTCGCCTCACGAGGGGTTGGTAGGTTCTTGGGTACCGAGACAGGACTTGAGGCCGATTCCCTATTCTCCTTGGGTCACTACGCTCAGCTCCCTCCTTTTTACATGCCCAATTATGAAAACATAAAAGTCTAAAAGGAAAATGTGTTAAAAGAAAATATTTCTTGATCAGGCTATAGGAGTCCTCGCCTAGGAGGAGCTCCTGGTTGAGTTTTCCTCAGTTAGGCAGGTAGTTGAGAGCCCCACTTAGGTGTCAAGATTGTGGGAGAGAAGAAAGGAGTCTCACTTGAAGCTTTCTTGCTTGCACAATGGGGGAATACACACAAGGGTGGAGGCTGAAAACAGTTTTCCTCTTCTTAGTTGTGTAAGCCAAAAGAACTCTAGTACAAAGAAAATAGAAGAACCCTATATATGGGTCTCAAACCAAACTCAACTAACTAAGGTGGCATACTAACTGAGCCACGAACTAGAGTAGATAAGGATAGCTATCATGTAGCTATTATTCATGGGCGGTGTACCAACCGCATCTGCAACTGACACGTCGGTGACATAAATGCACAACGGTCACCCTGGCGTATCACGAGTGGAGCTCGATATCTCAACACTCCCCCTCGAGCTCAATCCCAATTCCTGCACACCAAGCAGGTCTCTGAACTTGCGCAGCTTCTCTGCGCCCAATGCCTTCGTGAATATGTCAGCTACCTGATCCTCTGTGCTGACATAAACTAGATCAATAAGACCTAGTAAAACCCTCTCTCGCACATAGTGATAATGCACCTCAATGTGCTTTGTTCTAGCATGATAGACTGGGTTATTTGCCAAGTGTATACTACTCATGTTGTCACAATAAATGACAACTGGCCCATCTGTAGACTGATGCATATCGTAAAGTAGCTTATGCAACCAAGCTACCTCACATGCAGCCATTGCTGCACCCCTGTACTCAGCCTCTGTGCTCGACAAGGCAACTGTAGGCTGTTTCTTGCTGCTCCAAGTGACTGCAGCACTCCCAAAAGAGAACACATATCCACTGGTAGATCGTCTATCATAGATACTACCAGCCCAATCAGCATCAGTGTATCCATGCAACTGTATCTGAATCCCAGTCTCATAAAATAGTCCATACTGCAATGTGGACTTCACATACCTGAGTATGCATCTAGCCGCATCCAAATGCGGTTTCCTTGGAGCCTGCATAAACTGACTTACCAATCCAACAGCATAGCTCAAATCTAGCCTGGTAATAGTCATATAAATCAAACTTCCTACTATGCGTCTATACATAGTAGGGTCTTCCAGAAGCTCACTTGCATCTGTGCTCAGCTTCACATTCTACTCCAAAGGAACTGAAATAGGCTTACAGTCTGTCATCCCATATTTGGACAGCATGTCCAATCCATACTGCCTCTGCAAGAGCTGTATCCCACTTGGTGATCTAATCACCTCAATGCCCAAGAAATAACGCAGCTCTCCCAAATCCTTCATCTCAAACTTCTGCTTCAATAGCATTTTCACATGAAGGATATCTTCATCACTCTCACCTGTCATAATCAAATCATCAACATAAATGACAAGTAGCATAATACCTTTCTCTGTTTTTCTCACGTAAAGTGAGAAATCTGCCTTGGAAATTTTAAAGCCAATAGTGACAAGATACTGTCCTATCTTGTCAGACCATGCTCTAGGTGCTTACTTCAAGCCATACAAGGCTTTCTTCAACCTGCAAACAAAGTCAGGATGAACAGCATGCATATAACCTGGTGGCTGCTCCATATAGACCTCTTCTTGCAAATCACCATGCAAGAAGGCATTCTTTACATCCATCTGATGTAAAGACCATCCCTTTGATGCAGCCATAGCAATGACTGCTCTTACGGTTGCCATCCTTGCAACCGGACTGAATGTTTCTTCATAGTCAATGCCATATGTTTGTGCATACCCCTTGACTACTAATCTTGCCTTGTATCTGTTCACAGAACCATCTGCATTGTGCTTCACCTTATAAACCCACTTACAGCCGATTGCATTTTTACCTTTAGGCAAAGGTACCAATTCCCATGTAGCATTTGCTTCCAAGGCATCCATTTCTTCATCCATGGCTTTCTCCCATTTTTCTTTTCCCATGGCTTGCTCAAAAGAAGTGGGTTCTGGTTCCTGTATCACTTTGACCATATATGCATAGTGGATGGCTGTAAATCCATCATATTTCAGCCTATCCACAGGATACCTAGCTCTGGTAGACCTACGCAAAGTAGGCTCACTTCCAGGTGCTCTCAAAACATCCCTGGTCTTCCTTACTCCAGGTGTAACAATAGAGGGGATACCCAACTCATCATCAATGCTCTGTTCTGAGCCACTGGATTCACCATCCACATAAGAGTGACCTGCATTCACATCAAACATGGGCTGATCAACCTTCTCTTTTCCTTTTCGTGATACCTGCATACCACTATCTGCATTGCTTTGAGAAGATTCTCCTGATCTCAATCTGCCTGTCCATGGTGAAGAATGTGAACCACTGCTAGAGGACGCTCCAGGTCCACTAATATTTTGTGACTGCTGCTGTGAATTCTGTGCAGCATTACCATTTTGTGCATCTACATCATCAATCACATTTACTGGTTTATACCAACTACTCATCTCATCAAAAACAACATCTCTGCTCACTGTAAACTTACGAGTAGAAGGGTTATAGCATCTATACCCTTTTTGCTGCAGAGAGTAACCAATAAAGATGCACTTCTCAGCTTTTGGATCCAACTTGGATCTCAACTCATCTGGCACATGTACATAGGCAATGCAACCAAAAATTTTCAAATGAGAAATATCTGGTTTCCTACCAGTATACCTCTCCTCTGGAGTCATTCCATGTATTGCTGCAGTGGGTGCCAAGATTGTGGGAGAGAAGGAAGGAGTCTCACTTGTAGCTTTCTTGCTTGCACAATGGGGGAAGACACACAAGGGTGGAGGCTGAAAACAATTTTCCTCTTCTTAGTTGTGTAAGCCAAAAGAACTCACTTACAAAGAAATAGAAGAACCCTATATATGGGTCTCAAACCAAACTCAACTAACTAAGGTGGCATACTAACTGAGCCACGAACTAGAGTAGATAAGGATAGCTATCATGTAGCTATTATTCATGGGCGGTGTACCAACCGCGTCTGCAACTGACAAGTCGGTGACATAAATACACAACGGTCACCCTGGCGTATCACGAGTGGAGATCGATATCTCAACACTCCCCCTCGAGCTCAATCCCAATTCCTGCACACCAAGCAGGTCTCTGAACTTGCGCAGCTTCTCTGCGCCCAATGCCTTCGTAAATATGTCAGCTAGCTGATCCTCTGTGCTGACATAAACTAGATCAATAAGACCTAGTAAAACCCTCTCTCGCACATAGTGATAATGCACCTCAATGTGCTTTGTTCTAGCATGATAGACTGGGTTATTTGCCAAGTGTATACTACTCATGTTGTCACAATAAATGACAACTGGGCCATCTGTAGACTGATGCATATCATAAAGTAGCTTATGCAACCAAGCTACCTCACATGCAGCCATTGCTGCACCCCTGTACTCAGCCTCTGTGCTCGACAAGGCAACTGTAGGCTGTTTCTTGCTGCTCCAAGTGATTGCAACACTCCCAAAAGAGAACACATATCCACTGCTAGATCGTCTATCAGAAATGCTACCAGCCCAATCAGCATCAGTGTATCCATGCAACTGTATCTGAACCCCAGTCTCATAAAATAGTCCATACTGCAATGTGGACTTCACATACTTGAGTATGCGTCTAGCCGCATCCAAATGGGATTTCCTTGGAGCCTGCATAAACTGACTTACCAATCCAACAGCATAGCTCAAATCTGGCCTGGTAATGGTCATATAAATCAAGCTTCCTACTATGCGTCTATACATAGTAGGGTCTTCCAGAAGCTCACCTGCATCTGCGCTCAGCTTCACATTCTGCTCCAAAGGAACTGAAATAGGCTTACAGCCTGTCATCCCATATTTGGACAGCATGTCCAATCCATACTGCCTCTGCAAGAGCTGTATCCCACTTGGTGATCTAATCACCTCAATGCCCAAGAAATAACGCAGCTCTCCCAAATCCTTCATCTCAAACTTCTGCTTCAATAGCATTTTCACATGAAGGATATCTTCATCACTCTCGCCTGTCATAATCAAATCATCAACATAAATGACAAGTAGCATAATACCGTTCTCTGTTTTTCTCACATAAATTGAGAAATCTGCCTTGGAAATCTGAAAGCCAATAGTGACAAGATACTGTCCTATCTTGTCAGACCATGCTCTAGGTGCTTGCTTCAAGCCATACAAAGCTTTCTTCAACCTGCAAACAAACTCAGGATGAACAGCATGCACATAACCTGGTGGCTGCTCCATATAGACCTCTTCTTGCAAATCACCATGCAAGAAGGCATTCTTTACATCCATCTGATGTAAAGACCATCCCTTTGATGCAGCCATAGCAATGACTGCTCTTACGGTTGCCATCCTTGCAACCGGACTGAATGTTTCTTCATAGTCAATGCCATATGTTTGTGCATACCCCTTGACTACTAATCTTGCCTTGTATCTGTTCACAGAACCATCTGCATTGTGCTTCACCTTATAAACCCACTTACAGCCAATTGAATTCTTACCTTTAGGCAAAGGTACCAATTCCCATGTAGCATTTGCTTCCAAGGCATCCATTTCTTCATCCATGACTTTCTCCCATTTTTCTTTTCCCATGGCTTGCTCAAAAGAAGTGGGTTCTGGTTCCTGTATCTCCTTGACTATATATGCATAGTGAATGGCTGTAAATCCATCATATTTCAGCCTATCCACAGGATACCTAACTCTGGTAGACCTGTGCAAAGTGGGTTCACTCCCAGGTGCTCTTAAAACATCCCTGGTCTTCCTCACTCCAGGTGTAACAATAGAAGGAATACCCAACTCATCATCAATGCTCTGTTCTGAGCCATTGGATTCACCATCCACATAAGAGTGACCTACATTCACATCAAACGTGGGCTGATCAACCTTCTCTTTTCCTTTTCGTGATACCTGCATACCACTATCTGCATTACTTTGAGAAGATTCTCCTGATCTCAATCTGCCTGTCCATGGCGAAGAATGTGAACCACTGCTAGAAGACGCTCCAGGTCCACTAATATTTTGTGATTGCTGCTGTGAATTCTGTGCAGCATTACCATTTTGTGCATCTACATCATCAATCACATTTACTGGTTTATACCAGCTACTCATCTCATCAAAAACAACATCTCTGCTCACTGTAAACTTACGAGTAGAAGGGTTATAGCATCTATACCCTTTTTGCTGCAGAGAGTAACCAATAAAGATGCACTTCTCAGCTTTTGGATCCAACTTGGATCTCAACTCATCTGGCATATGTACATAGGCAATGCAACCAAAAATTTTCAAATGAGAAATATCTGGTTTCCTACCAGTATACCTCTCCTCTGGAGTCATTCCATGTATTGCTGCAGTGGGAGTCCTGTTCATTATGTAGACTGCTGTAGCAACTGCTTCAGCCCAATAAAAATCTGGCAGGTCTTTTTCATTGAGCATGGCACGAGACACCTCTCCAATATGTCTGTTTTTTCTTTCTGCAATTCCATTTTGCTGTGGGGTATGACTGCATGAATATTGCTGCTTTATGCCATGCTCCTGCAGGAACCTTGCAAACTCATTTGAGAGGTACTCTCCCCCTCCATCTGACCTTAGGCATTTTACTTGCAGACCTGTTTCTTTTTCAACCATAGCTTTAAGAGTTTTGAAATGACCAAAAACTTCACTTTTCTTTTTCATAAAATACACCCAAACTTTTCTGCTATAGTCATCAATAAAACTGACAAAATAATTACAGCCTCCAAGAGATGCAGCTTTAGTAGTCCACACATCAGAGTGGATTAATTCCAATGGCTTCTTACTCTCTTGAACATGTCTAGGAAATGGTTTCCTTGCCTGTTTTCCAAACTGACAGGCTTCACATACCTTATGCATTTCTGCAACCTTGAATTTAGGCAATCCAGCAACAATATTTTGGGCCTGCATTGATTTAAGTCGTTGTACATTAACATGACCAATGCGTTTATGCCAAATATCAATATCTGCAACTACACCGGCCCCATGTGCAAACATTGCTGCACTCAATTCAGACATGTCTGCATCCAACGTAAACATTCTGCCCTTCTTCTTTCCTTTTGCTATCAAGCGAACTTTATTTTTCATATCCTCAACAAAGCATCCATGAGGATTAAATCTGACCTGCAAGCCCTGCTCAACCATTTGACCAACAGAAACCAGATTCTTGGTGATATTCGGGACATGAAATACATCGGACAGGTATTTCTTTTTCCCATCCTGCATAGACAAAGGAATTTTTCCAATCTGCACAATCGGATGTGCAGTATCATCACCAGTCTCCACAAATCCTGGTTTTTCCATTTTCCTTGCATCCTCCATCCATTCTGCATGCCCTGTCATGTGGTTTGACGCACCTGAGTCAACATACCATACATCATTGCTTTCTTCTACACTTGTCACAGAATTGTTCATGTGCTGCACCATGAACAAATGCTCATTTCTGTCATCACCCTGTCTGCTAGAAGATGCATAATTCCCTTGTTGCAGTTTTCCATTCATGATGTCATTCTGCTTTTTATAGCAGTCTTTAGCCATATGACCCATTTTACCACAGTAGTAGCATTCAACATTACTGTTTACATTTTGACCTCTTTGCCATCCACCACGACCTCTTTGGCTCCCCCTGCCTCTAGAGTTACCACGTCCTCCTCCATAGGACTGGTTTTCTTGAGTTTGCTGCATATTCTGATTTCTACCACGGCCTCCAAATCGGCCTCCTCTACCTCTGCCTCTACCTCTTCCAGCATTTGAGTAGAAAACAGCTTCTTTTGAAGTTCCTCCTGAAGAAGATGCACCACCATTTCTCTGTTTCTCAGAAATTAGAAGAGCAATCAACTCCTCAAAATCAGAAAATCTTTCACGAACTGAAATGGATGTCCGAAACTGTGCATAATCCTTTCCTAGACCATTCAAGGTCACAGAAACTAAATCATCATCTTCCACTGGTGACCCAATGGAAGCAAGTGCATCTGCAATCTTCTTCACCTTCATAAGGTAGTCGTTGATGCTCATATTTTCTCTTTGCACATTGTGCAACTCTTGCTTGAGCTACATTTTCCTGGCTTGTGTATTTGTGCTATACATTTTTGACAAAGTATCCCATGCCTCCTTTGGCGTACTTGCATCCTGAATATGCACAATCATAGAGTCTGAAATGCTGATAGACAGCCAGTACATAACTTTCCTGGCTCTCTCATGCCATGCTTTAAATGCCTGCATTTACTGTTGATTGGGAACATCAGGAAGAACTGGTTCTTCTTCATTTCCTGCAACAAATTCCCAATATCCTTTTCCCATAAGGAAATTCGTCATTCTAAACTTCCATGCTTGGAAGTTGTTCTTGTCAAGCTTTTCAGTGACAATCTGTGAAAGAGAATCAGATGCCATTATAGAAGACTGCAAAAAATTCTGTCACTGCAAAAAACACAGCTTCACCCTCACAAGGGAAAATCTGCAAAACTGGCGAAAGTGGTATTTGACCACACAGTCACTTCCTAGTGACGATTTTGCATCAACAGGCAACAGGGATGATTCTGTAACTCCCAATGTCTCTGCACAAAAGCATACGATGCAATCTCTGTGGTAACTTTTCACCGACCTGTAGAACAGTGGTCGCATAGCATAAAACAGGGCCTTTTCCTGAGTGCGTGCAGAAAACTTCCGCCTTCAAAACAGGCCCCGAAATGGCCTCAAATCAAAAAAACAGGGTCGCCTAGAGCTAAAGCTCTTACCCGCAGCATATACTGCCCTCTTGCTTCAACGCGAAGGCCGTCTCAACCTGAGACAATGCAGTCCTGCAATTTCCGGCTGTGCTACCTGCAGAGATCTGCTCCCAAAACAGAAAATGAAAGTAACACTGCTCCTCTTACCAGAACACCGCGAGCTTGGCTTGCTTTCTTGAGCTCCTTACCACGAACAAGGCTCTGATACCATGCCAAGATTGTGGGAGAGAAGGAAGGAGTCTCACTTGTAGCTTTCTTGCTTGCACAATGGGGGAAGACACACAAGGGTGGAGGCTGAAAACAGTTTTCCTCTTCTTAGTTGTGTAAGCCAAAAGAACTCACTTACAAAGAAATAGAAGAACCCTATATATGGGTCTCAAACCAAACTCAACTAACTAAGGTGGCATACTAACTGAGCCACGAACTAGAGTAGATAAGGATAGCTATCATGTAGCTATTATTCATGGGCGGTGTACCAACCGCGTCTGCAACTGACAAGTCGGTGACATAAATACACAACGGTCACCCTGGCGTATCACGAGTGGAGCTCGATATCTCAACAGTGGGAGTCCTGTTCATTATGTAGACTGCTCTAGCAACTGCTTCAGCCCAATAAAAATCTGGCAAGTCTTTTTCATTGAGCATGGCACGAGATACCTCTCCAATATGCCTGTTTTTTTCTTTCTGCAATTTCATTTTGTTATGGGATATGACTGCATGAATATTGCTGCTTTATGCCATGCTCCTGTAGGAACCTTGCAAACTCATTTGAGAGGTACTCTCCCCCTCCATCTGACCTTAGGCATTTTATCTGCAGGCCTGTTTCTTTTTCAACCATCGCTTTAAGAGTTTTGAAATGCCCAAAAACTTCACTTTTCTTTTTCATAAAATACACCCAAACTTTTCTACTATAGTCATCAATAAAACTGACAAAATAATGACAGCCTCCAAGAGATGCAACTTCCACACATCAGAGTGGATTAATTCCAATGGCTTCTTACTCTCTTGAACATGTCTAGGAAATGGTTTCCTTGCCTGTTTTCCAAACTGACAGGCTTCACATACCTTATGCATTTCTGCAACCTTGAATTTTGGCAAACCTGCAACAATATTTTGGGCCTACATTGATTTAAGTCGCTGTACATTAACATGACCAATGCGTTTATGCCAGATATCAATATCTGCAACTACACCGGTCCCATGTGCAAACATTGCTGCACTCAATTCAGACATGTCTGCATCCAATGTAAACATTCTGCCCTTCTTCTTTCCTTTTGCTATCAAGCGACCTTTATTTTTCATATCCTCAACAAAGCATCCATGAGGATTAAATCTGACCTGCAAGCCCTGCTCAACCATTTGACCAACAGAAACCAGATTCTTGGTGATATTCGGGACATGAAATACATCGGACAGGTATTTCTTTTTCCCATCCTGCATAGACAAGGGAATTTTTCCAATCTGCACAATAGGATGTGCAGTATCATCACCAGTCTCCACAAATCCTGGTTTTTCCATTTTTCTTGCATCCTCCATCCATTCTGCATGACCTGTCATGTGGTTTGATGCACCTGAGTCAACATACCATATATCATTGCTTTCTTCTGCACTTGTCACAGAATTGTTCATGTGCTGCACCATAAACAAGTGCTCATTTCTGTCATCACCCTGTCTACTAGAAGATGCATAATTCCCTTGTTGCAGTTTTCCATTCATGATGTCATTCTGCTTTTTATAGCAGTCTTTAGCCATATGACCCATTTTAACACAGTAGTAGCATTCAACATTACTGTTTGCATTTTGGCCTCTTTGCCATCCACCACGACCTCTTTGGCTCCCCCTGCCTCTAGAGTTACCACGTCCTCCTCCATAGGACTGGTTTTCTTGAGTTTGCTGCATATTCTGATTTTTGCCACGGCCTCCAAATCGGCCTTCTCTACCTCTGCCTCTACCTCTTCCAGCATTTGAGTAGAAGACAGCTTCTTTTGAAGTTCCTCCTGAAGAAGATGCACCACCATTTCTCTGCTCCTCAGAAATTAGAAGAGCAATCAACTCCTCAAAATCAGGAAATCTTTCACGGACGGAAATGGATGTTCGGAACTGTGCGTAATCCTTTCCTAGACCATTCAAGGTCACAGAAACTAAATCATCATCTTCCACTGGCGACCCAATGGAAGCAAGTGCATCTGCAATCTTCTTCACCTTCATGTGGTAGTCATTGATGCTCATATTTTCTCTTTGCACATTATGCAACTCTTGCTTGAGCTGCATTTTCCTGGCTTGAGTATTTGTGCTATACATTTTTGACAAAGTATCCCATGCCTCCTTTGGCGTACTTGCATCCTGAATATGCACAATCATAGAGTCTGAAATACTGATAGACAGCCAATACATAACTTTCTTGGCTCTCTCATGCCATGCTTTAAATGCCTGCATTTGCTACTGATTGGGAACATCAGGAAGAACTGGTTCTTCTTCATTTCCTGCAACAAATTCCCAATATCCTTTTCCCATAAGGAAATTCGTCATTCTAAACTTCCATGCTTGGAAGTTGTTCTTGTCAAGCTTTTCAGTGACAATCTGTGAAAGAGAATCAGACGCCATTACAGAATCCTGCAAAAAATTCTGTCACTGCAGAGAACACAGCTTCAGCCTCACAAGGGCAAATTTGCAAAACTGACGAAAGTGGTATTTGACCACACAGTCACTTCCTAGTGACGATTTTGCATCAACAGGCAACAGGGATGATTCTGTAACTCCCAATGTCTCTGCGCACAGGCATACAATGCAATTTCTACAGTAACTTTTTACCGACCTGTAGAACAGTGGTCGCACAGCATAAAACCGGGCCTTTTCCTGAGTGCGTGCAGAAAACTTCCGCCTCCAAAACAGGCCCCGAAATGGCCTCAAATCAAAAAAACAAGGTCGCCGAGGGCTAAAGCCCTCGCCCGCAGCATATATTGCCCTCTTGCTTCACCGCGAAGGGCGTCTCAACCTGAGACAATGCACTCATGCACTTTCTGGCTGTGCTACCTACAGAGATCTGCTCCCAAAACAGAAAATGAAAGCAACACTGCTCCTCTTACCAGAACACCACGAGCTTGGCTTGCTTTCTTGAGCTCCTTACTACGAATAAGGCTTTGATACCATGTCAAGATTGTGGGAGAGAAGGAAGGAGTCTCACTTGAAGCTTTCTTGCTTGTCAAGATTGTGGGAGAGAAGGAAGGAGTCTCACTTGAAGCTTTCTTGCTTGCACAATGGGGGAATACGCACAAGGGTGGAGGCTGAAAACAGTTTTCCTCTTCTTAGTTGTGTAAGCCAAAAGAACTCTAGTACAAAGAAAATAGAAGAACCCTATATATGGGTCTCAAACCAAACTCAACTAACTAAGGTGGCATACTAACTGAGCCACGAACTAGAGTAGATAAGGATAGCTATCATGTAGCTATTATTCATGGGCGGTGTACCAACCGCATCTGCAACTGACACGTCGGTGACATAAATGCACAACGGTCACCCTGGCGTATCACGAGTGGAGCTCGATATCTCAACATTAGGATGATTTCTTTGACAGTTCTTTTTTGCTTGGCTATGTTGGAACAATTGGTTAGTGACTAGCTTTAGACTTCCTGCGAGATTATGCTAGACCTACTCCTCCTGGATCTCATGCCTTGGTCTTGACAGGGGGTAGGGTTAGAGCTGTGATCTATTTTGTTGAGTATATTTTGTATTAGCTTGATGCTCTTTGTGGTTGTGTTGATGTGCATATTTCTTCATGGGATTCGACTGGTTGAGTCGCCCTATCTCATTGGCGACCATGGGATAGGGCAACTTAGTTCATCAAATCCCACGAAAAAATCTGCACATCAACACAACCACAAAGAGCATCAAGCTGATACAAAATATGCTCATCATCATTTTCAGCTAACAGCCCCAATGATCTCAGTTTCTTAATAGCCCATTTCATAGATATGTGTTCAGCTCTACACATAGCTTCCATAGGCTTAAACCAACATGAAGTGTTTGCTGTAAACTAAGAATTACCAATAGTAAATATATACTTCATTTCATCAAGAGGCCAGTACACCCTCTGAACAACACTATTGTAGCCTCGCATTACAAAGGTGCTTAATGAAAATCTAGGTCTTTGAATTCCCTTGCATTTGGAACCAAAGGAGACGCTCGAAGCATATTACGATTTCTAGGATGATTAATACAAACAGTAAGAAATTGGACTACTTTCCTTCCATCTTTGCTTCTGACTCTTGCATAAGCAGAACCATCATCAAGTGCCTTTGTTTCCATACGCACTCCTATAATATAGGGCTGTCCCAAAATCACTACGTATGAGGAGTTATCTTGCACAAAGAAGTTTTGCTCTTCCTATACATCACCAATCATCACTTTACATTAGGGCATGCAACATAGAGCTCCCCTGAAGAATTATTTGCAGCCCTCATATGCCAACCATGATCAGTGTCCATAGGCCATGCACCATTTTCATACAATCCCTAGTCAATGACATTTATCTCAGACCCATGGTCAAGTAAAGCAACACAAGGAGTTTCACGTTCCCCTATTTTCACTACGATTTCAGTGGTAGCTCTAGCCCAATGATTTCTTGTGTAGTGACTTCAAGGAATAAATCCCAGAGTCTCTTCTCCATATTTTTGCTTTTGCCTTACTCCACCATCCATATTGCTACAAGACAATGCATTTTTAGCCACTTTCTTCTCTTTTCCACATGCTCTCCTGATTAGTAGCATCTTGCATAGATAATCTAGTACTTGCTTCATGCTAATATTCAGCCCGAATACCCAACAAACCAATGTTCTCTTCAAATTGCAGCAATGTACTAGTGGTATCACCAAGAAAATGACGCTTTCTTTTAATTATGTCAATGATCTCATCATGAAAGCAGAGAGAGCACAGAGCAAGAAGAACGAAAGAAAGAGAGAGAATGAGTGTGGAATGCAAAGACAAAGAGAAAAACAAGTGACACTAGATGGGCACCTAATAGAAGAAAAAGAGGAACTTACAAAAAAATGGAAAAGGCACAAGCCGCCGCTGATAGTGGCCCTGTCACAAAGGCAAGGAGGGAGCTTAGAAGAGATGAACAAGAGGGTAGAAGAATGGTCTAGCAAGAACGAGAAAAGATTCAAAGCCTTAGCACATTTTCTCACTCATGTCGAAAAAGAAAAAATACTTGTTGAAAGTAGAGAGGCAGTCGCCCAAGTGAGCTTCCAAACCCAGCAATGCGGCTTCTTGGGTACCCTATTGGACGTCACCCAGGAGGGAGAGTCCATAAAAACAATAAGAAAGAAACTGGGAATGGCTCGTAGATCACTGAAAGAAGGACTATAGATGCCGCCACAACCTAGTGGAGTTGGCCCAAGCCTGGAAGAGCAAAGCCATTATCTCCTATTTCCAGGCCTAATCTCAGAGAAAGTGGACGCACTCAGGTTCATCAACGAAGATCAGTAGGAGCCAAGATAGGAGGGGGAGGTGAATGTGAAGTTTGGAATGGGATGTGTTTACCATAGCACAGAGGATCGAAAAATGAAGCAGAAGTACGAAAAAAATGGAAGAAGGAGATAACCGAAAAGGCACAAGACAAAGGAAGGAAAAGGCTCCCCGGATGGAGGTCAAACCCTGAAAATTTGAATGATGACCTCTCCAGAAGGCTTCAGTGTCACCTCGATAAAAGAAAAGAGTAAAAGTGTGCCATTAAATATGAAGGCGCTCCTGAATCCTTGTAAAAAGAGTGCCGGGCTTACTCTTGTTCAAATTGTATGCATTAGTGAGAATGGGATAAGTTAGAACGATGGGAAATAGGAAAAGAGGGCCTAGAGGCTAATGGCGGGCCATGTAAAAAGTGGGGATAACCGCCCAAAAAGTGAGCATGTATATAAAGTTCAAAAGTGAATGAGAAGCTCATTCTTGTGTGTGTCCAAAGCTTCTTCTTTTTCTTCTCTTGTTTCTTGCCTTCTTGCTTGTGCTTGAGCGAGGGATTGAGGGAGTGTGAGGGAGTGAGGGAGTGAGTGTGTGTGAGTGAGGGATTGTGGAGAAGAAGCTCCCCATCTTCTCTCTTCATCTTCTCTTCTTCTCTTCTCTTCTCTTTTCTCGCGTGGCTATGGAGGATGGGGCTTGACAGAGAGGGCTTGAGCTTGCTTGAGCTTGCCACAAGGATCGTGGAGCTACTAGAGTGCAAGAGAGAGGAGGGAACTTGATCGAGCATTAAGGTAAGCTCACTACACCCGTAAGGTAGGCATTGTGCGTCGGCTATGTGAGAGGTAGCCATGGCCCCTTGGCTTGAAACACTTGATCAATAAGCAGTCCATAGGTCTCGAGGTAGAGCTCGGTAGCTCCCCACCATTTTGGTTCCGTTGTCAGGACCGATGGAATCGAGCCTTGAGCACCGCATGCATCGAATCGAGCATAGAAGTAGGGTTTGCAGCCCGAACCAGTGCTTTTGCACCTATTCGGAAGTCACGGGACGATTCTGTGGAGTAGGCATTGCCTTTGAGGCATCACGCCCAACCCGCAGGCCGTCATTCATGTCGTCAAACCAATCCGTCCAATTCCCAGAATCGGACAATTCAATTTCGGGAGTCGAACCGTCTGACTGCTAGAATCGGACCACCCTGTCCGATCCGCGATTCCCAGAATCAGACCCAGTGCCAAAATCGGACCACATGTCCTAGTCCCAGAATCGGACCCAGGTCCAAAATCGAACCATTGGTCCTAGCATGAAAATCGGACCAATCGGACCACTCGACCCATTGCAATAGTCAGACCCCCTTGTCCGACTAGGAAAATCGGACCTAAGTAAAATTCGACCACCCTGTCCGAGTCTCAAATAGGATCAACTGCGAGAATCAAACCACCCCGTCCGACTGCAAGAACCAAACCACCCCGTCTAGTGTGAGATCTTTAAACTAACCAAGAGACCATATAGAGCCGAAACTATATCATAGATTGATCATTGGGCTGAAATTTAGAGCAAGTAGTTCAAAATTTGGCTATAAACGGTCTTTCAATTCACATATGGAATTTACCGTAACGGCCCTACGGGCCGGGGGGGATTGCCCCCCCCTCGGACCCCCGCAGAGGGGGCTCTGCCCCTTCTGCATCTCCCCCAAGTAGATTGGAGAGAAAACGCGCGCCGTGACATGTCCTCCAAATTAGACCCTAGTGTAGTAATGGCTCTACACGAGCATGGATTCTCACTTGTAAAAGAGCGGCCAAAAGCCCATACCCAAACAGAGATAAACAGGGACCCTAGAACCTCAATGGGCCAATCTAGCCAACAAGGGAAAAAAGGCCACACTGCAAAAACACATACGTGTTGCATTGAGACTGCATCTAGTCAAAGTGGAAAGCAACAACATCAAGCTACAACAGTGAGAATGACTAGATATGACAATCCTGACGATAGATGCTCCTTGAATAGCACTACACTGATGATCCAAGACATCAGTGGAGAATCCACATCTGGTCGTGCAGTTGGGGACTCAAGGGCATTTGTCAAAAGGCTTAATTTACAAGCCAAGACCCGAAAGACGAAGACATAGTACCATCTGCTTATCTTAGGGTGAAACTCACCATGAAAAGAGAGCACACTATCGATGCTTTGATTGATGAAGGATCAGGTTTTAATATCTTGACCTATGAAGCATGGACCCTACTAGGCCAACCAGAGCTCACACCGATTAATACAACTCTTAGCCCTTATGCGGGACACCCACAAGCACTCATAGGAAGTGCAAAATCCTTGCGAAAATTGAAACTGAAAGCATGCCTATCCTATTTCATGTTCCTCCAAACAATGCTAGCTGCAGGAAGAAAATCCTCCTAGGAAGACCCTTCAAAAGGGGGACCAACTGTGAGGCTTACTATGTAGCACAGAGGATACACCTGACACCCAGGTGTAAGGATAGTCACAACCTTTAGTAAGGGTGAACTCATCAAATCTCAAGGGAAAGGCAAGGAAGGTACTGACATAACAGTCAAGCCTACTAACAAGAGCAAGGGCTTGTTGGAAGAATTGATACAAGCAGAGGTCGAACAACGAGAACCAGTGAGTGAGGCTATGCCTGAAACAAGAAGGTCAAGAGACAATGCCAAGGATGGGCCTTGGACTTACAAATATCGTAGAAGACCCCAAAAGAAGCCCAAGCCTTATAGACGAAGGCATCGGGGGAGGGTCAGCACAATGCCATGATGGATATCCGAAGCGTTGCTACATGCTCAAGGGTATTACACAGGTAACTGATGGATGTGGGTGCCAAAACCCCCTGCTAAACCTCCTTTATCGACTGAAGGCTAGATCGTATCAAGAGCAAAGAAGCGTAGAAGGAGATCTAAACGAAAAACCAAGTCTCGAGTCAAAAACATTGGAGTGACTAAGCCCCTCAAGGTCGAAATCAAGAAACCAAACGAGACTAATCGGAGGGTAGATCCTCAACCTAGCGTGCTTGACAAGAAGACATCAAATGTAATCGTTGAGGATACACAAAAGCCACCAGTGCCCAAGGAGCCTTTGATTCTGCGAGAGGATAATGAGCACTAGAGGCACAACGCTGCTCGTGAGAAGGCGGATTGCTCAACAAAGCAAATGGCACAATCGTCTAATAGCCTCGGGCAAATCATTCAGCCAGTGCCAAGTCCACCTAAGAGTCCTAGATCTCCTACACCCTCTTTTCCCAAACAGACACAGGAAGCACAACAGCAGTCGTCAAGGGCGGCTACTCAATCCCAATCTCTATCTCCATCTAAGCTTCCAAATTTCCAAGAGGTGGGACATGACACCGTCTGTAGCTCTCGACCGAAGGATATAATTGTGCAACCTAATGTGACTAGATCGACTCATGCTTCGACTCATGCTTGCTCTACACAGGTGAATTCTCAAAGGGCAACAAAAGACATAACCACTTCCAATCGACCTAAGGACTTAACACCGCAATCCACCAATAGTAGCAAGTCCACTGAACTAGCTGCTACTACTTCTAATCAGGGATCACATCAGTCACAACCCTTGGCCGTGACAATGCCCTTGAGAAACGTGTCCTTAGTAGTCTACCTATGGAGGAGGTGTCGCAACCAACTTCATTGACAACTCCAGCACTTCCAAAGAGCCTAAAGTCTAGGCTGGAGGAGTTAAATAGAAAGGAAGAGCTAGACTCTCCAAAAAGGGAGGCAGTTGTACCCTCACAACCTAGCGAGGCTATTCAGCAGGCCACGGCTATGTCCCATAAGGACACACTAGAGAAAGAGAATGCTGAGGCCCAACCAAGCACATCAATGGTTGACCTAGTACAGGGTCCTAAGTCATTGAGAGATGCACCTTCATTGACCAAGAAAACGAGGAGAAAACAACGAAGACAATAGTAGTTAGAGGTGGTTGTGAGATGCACCTTCATTAACCTAGTACACGGCTTTGTCCCATAAGGACATACTAGAGAAAGAGAATGCTGAGGCCCAACCAAGCACATCAATGGTTGACCTTGTATAGGGTCATGAGTCGTTGAGAGATGCACCTTTACTGACCAAGAAAACGAGGAGAAAACAACAAAGACAACAGTAGTTAGAGGTGGTTGTGGACCCTAAGAACATTGACACCAAGAGCGCTGGAGAGCTGAGGAATAAAGCATCGAGTCCATCCACCAATGACCCCATTGATGCCTCTCCTAGTAGTGGTGAAACCTCAGACACATCTGTGTGCTCTAAAAAATCAAAGTAGTCGTTACCATCAACGGTTGCTTGCAACACTCAATCCACTCACATTGACCAATCAAGAGTGGAAACAACGCTGTCACAATAGGGTGACAAATTTATACCAGTCACATCCAAGGAGAACCATGACGCAATAACGAAGCCTCAGGAGAAACCTGGAAACCCCAAAAGCATAAGAAATCCTAGCATTGACCAATCTTGCTCATCTAGGCCTGAGCCCCAAGCTATGCTAAAGCCTAGGCAAACTCCTAGAACCTTGCATGAGATAGCAACCGAGCAAGCCCTCGTTGAACATAGAAGTGTCGTAGAATGCTTAACCGAGTTGGATGCTAAGCTCAAAGTGTTCGAACGTGTCTATGTCCTGGTAGACATGGGCGCATTCCCTAAAGAGCAGCTTGAAGAATACTTGCCATTTCCCTTATCCTGGGAAGAGCAAGAACATCTTGACGAGCACTATAACAAGCTCCTGCATGAACACATGTGACTCATCTCTGACAAGGAAGCCGACAAACTACACTTAATTGTAACATTCAATTATGTGCTCTGCCAACCAAATCTCTTAGAGATAGAGCAACTAAAGGGACAATCAGAGGGTCAAAGTCAATTTGAACAACATTGGTGTGAAAACCGCGTTGCAATGGCCAAACTAGGAGCCCAGATCATGACCCTGCACTTGACTATCATTGCTTGTGTTTGTTGATATTGTCAATAGGCTAAGCTCCTCAAGTCCTCCTCTCACCACACATTTAGAAGTTGTGTGACCATTCTTACCGCCATAGGAAGCCCTGACCAACATCTCTGATGGTGTAGACAGGTTACCGTTCCTTTCTATACACCTTTCCCCCTTTCCGGTCTATCCTTCTGAGGATGAGCCCTACCCCACTCCATAACAACCAGTCCATGCAACTTAGCATGAGCCAAGATCTGCTAATGGCTGGAGGCCAAATGAGCATCATCATGGGGGCCATCCCTCTACAACAAACACTGCATGCCTCACCTCTCCCCTTCTCATCATGTGCACTTGATAACCCACTGTAAAATCCCTTCCATGTGAACAGTTTAATCCTGCCTCAAGGTCCTTGGTTCGCATATTGCAGGTCCCCCTAGGGTAGCCGACATGGAGCACCCAATGCAGCTGGCTTGCAAGGATGCTATTTGCCGTCGAAGGGAGCATGTAGCACAAGCTCCTCTGCTGGAATGCTACGTACGTACCCTTAAAAGGTATACAAAGAAACGAGGCCCCAAGATACACCACCCCGGACGTAGGCCAAAGAATCCCAAGGCTAGGGAAATAGAAGCTCAAGGGAGCACATGGGGCATGGCAACACCGGTCATGTAAGCTCCCACCAGACACTCAGGCACCAAGTACTCAAAAGAGGAGAGGGAAGCTCAAGGAAAGCAAAAATTTGATGCATTTTTTAAAAGCATTCTGGAAACAGTTGCGGCTAGAGACTACACCATTCAGGTCCCAGCTGACATTTTCCCCGCCCAACCTCATAGAAGCCCCTCACCAACCCAGTCTCAATCGCCCGACCACCCAAACTCGCCCCGCCTCGTACAAATAGAGTAGCCCCATGTTGTATAAAAGGCTTATCAAATGCTACCTGGCCATAACTTTTTTTCTTTAAATGGTTAAGTGCTGACATGTTCCCCGATTGTACAAACTTTTCATATTTACGTTTAATATATTTCACATCTTTAGCAAAAGAAAAATCTAATCAAGCACAAGTGATAAGTATCTAAGTCAGCATCATGGAATTCAGATAAGTGATGTCTCCTTGCGTTGTGATGGACCAAAAAACGGGCCGGCACTGGCTCATGCACTAGCCGGACCTCGTCACTACGCACAAGACAACCCCTCGGCCTCGCGGCCAGGAGCGTCTATCAAAATCTCTGCCTTCCTAAACATTGCGTTTGTAATACGTTGTAGTCCAACTGATCCTAGCCCACTACTCCTCAGAGGGAGTCCCTTTCACATAGCCAAATAGGCTCGAATCACATACACATGGGGTTCCTCCTACGGCTGAATGCCGTCAACCCTCTGCGACTCTCCTACACCTTGGGGATTGGCCCCTCGATGCGTCGCTCAACATTTAGACATTTCGCACAAACGTCACTCAAGGTACCACATAAGCGTGTCCAGGAATGTACCATTGTCCTCACTTGATTTCCCCTTAGGATCCCACGACTATCCTACGGTTTAGGGTATCTCACTGCCTCTCAACGTAGGTCATGTCCTCATAAACCAATTGCAATGCATGTCCAGGAGCTGATCACTGATACTTTTAAATTCTTTTTCATGCCCCATGCATTTGGTGGATGTCTAGTGCTCAAACATTTAGCAAACAGTATTGTGCACAAGTGCAAAAACATCCTTTTAATGGTTTCCAACTACCGTTCGTGCTTCGTTGCATGGCATTTTACGGCTTTTTCCCTTATTTTTCATATCAAAAGCGGACAAAACCGAACTAAAACACGGAAGCAAGGCTGATCTGAAGCAAATCTTCATGCCTCAGCCTCACTATACATTCACGGACATTACTCATAATTTTCCCAATTTTCCGAAGCCCAAAATATAAATTTTCCCTATTTTTAAGGGTTTTTCCACCATTTTCTTGCAATTTTCCCCATTTTCTCCCATTTTTTTAATTGCTGAAAATTGAGTTCAGTTTATGGGCTGTGGCCCTTAGTTCATTTCAGCAGAAAAAGAATTTTAGTAGGTGTGGATTAATTTATTGCATCATTTTTTAGCCAAAAAACCCTATTTTCCTTCATTTTTATGGTTTTTCATGTCTCGGTTTTCCATTTTCTGCTATCCCGCACATGTTTTTCTGATTTTTAAATGATGAACACCCAGAAAACAACTCAAAGCACGACATACTCAAAACTCAATCCATATGAACACATTTTTATCAACCAAATTTGCATCAAAAGGCCATTTTCTTTGTAAAAATAATTATTACCGTGTCTTGCGGGTTTTTCCATTAAATTTGGCACGTCCCACGATTGATTTCCAGCCATGAATTCTGCTTGGAATCAGCAATCTACAATGATTTGGCATTGCCCTTCAATCTCGTCAAGAATCGGCATCCATCCGGCCATCCATTTCCATTCTACTCTTCCACGCACGAATGGGGGTTAAGAGGAGAGAGAGGGAGGAGAGAGAAAGACTGATTTTCTCTCTCTCCAACCAGGCCACCATCTTGCGCGCGAGAGGAGGCGATGCGGAGCGTAGACCGGAGGCAGGAGCCTGGCATCATCACTTCCATGGCTTATGTGCAGCCTGACATCATGATTGTGGGGGAGGCGCCGTTTTTCTGCGCGCTGATCAGCGCGCAGACATGCCGGCCTCCTTTTTTTTAAAATTGGGGAGGTGCCCCCTTTGAAGGGCACCCCTTCAATCCTCAAGTGGCCACCCTTTCACTTCTGGCCCTTTTTCGGGCACCCCGGCCGGTTTCGGGCCATCTTGCGCGTACGGAACCCGATCGCCCTTCTGAAAATTTCTACGAACTCGTCTCAACATCCCGCACTGACCGGCAGCTCCACTGACTGGCACAGGCGCACGGAAAAATTATGAAAATTCTCGGAGTGTCGTACGGGCGCCCGTCAAGCACTTGACGCCTAAAATCGTCCTAGGTCGAGCTGCTGCCTTCGTGGTTGAGCATTTTCCCCCGCATTTCCACATTTTTCTCCTATTTTTAGGCACGTTCCGGGGCCTAAAATCCATCCTTCATTGGCGACCATGGGATAGGACGACTCAGTCCGTCGAACCCACGAACATATCTGCACATAAACAACCAAAGAAGCATCAAACTGATACAAAACAAATATATAATAAAACTCAGCACAATGCTCCCCCTACCCCTGGACAGAACCAAGGCATGGCATCCACAAGGAATAGGCCTAGCATCATCTAATAGAAGATCCGAAGTGAGTCACTAACCAACTGCTCCAACACAGCCAAACTAAAAGAACTGTCAAAGAGGTTGCCCTAAGTGGTAGTCTGAACTACTTACCAACTAAAGACAACACAACCAGGAGCTCCTACAAGGCGAGGACTCCTATACCTGATCAAGGAGTATTTTCTTTCAGGACAGTGCTTCTTTTAGGGTTTGTATTGGATGAACATACTTGGGCATGTAAAAAGGGGGGAGCTGAGCACAGTGACCCAAGGAGAACAGGGCATCGGCCTCAGGACCTGTCTCGGCACCCAAGAACCTACCAAGCCCTCACAAGGCGACACTTAATACTTTTCTACCGCTCACTTTTATTTTCGCTCCAACCGTCCTTGTTTTGTCATCATTTTTTTGTTCCAGCAAGAAGCCACCCCTAGGAAGACAAGGTATCGGCCCCGGGTCTGACTCGTGCCCAGGAACCTACCAGGCCTTCACAAGGCAATGATCAACTGCTTATATATTTTCTTTTCTTTTCTTTTCTTTGATAGGGGTTAGAACCCCTTTTTACACACCTTAGAACCAAGAGTTTGTACTCCCTTTGCATTCCGACCAGCTTCTGGTTCTCTTCTTCAAGTCTTTTTCACCACTGTTTTTCTTAATCTTCCTTGGCTCTCAGTTCCTCTTTTAGCGCATGGATTTCTTTTTGTTGTAAGGTCACTTGGTAGGTCTTTTCTAGCTGGAAGGCATTTGACATTTCCCTTTTCCTTTCCACCTTTGCCACTGCTACTGACTTCTTCTCCTTTTCCCTTTCCCATTGAGCATAAAGCTCCCTGACATGCTCGTCGTGGTCTGCGGCTCTCTGGTAGTAGTACCTACTCTTGGTCGCTTGGACCCCTGTTGAGATTCGGCGTCCACAAATACTGGTTTTTTCATTCCTATCATTGGGATTCCTACACTAGAGGTGGGCATTGGGGTATGTGCATTATCGACCAAGAACTGCACCCATCCCATGAGGTTGCTGGCATCCACTGTGGTTGGGGTGTCGGGCGTTGCTGTGATGGTCGAGGTATTTGGCAAGAGGGTAGGCGGGGTCAGGTGGAGTGCTGCTTGGAATTTTGTTTTTGGGCGGGTGGAGGTAAGTCTTCTCATGCCTGGTCACTGTTTCTCGGCCTCTCGTGCCTTGGCAGGCTCATTGCTGCTAGTTCCTCCTACCTCCACTACTGCTCTATGGATATGTGCACAGCTTGTGCCAAGTCTTCCTCTTCTTTTCTTCTCAACTCCTCCTCATGTTCGACGGCTTTTTTCCTCTCTTTCTTGGCTCTTTTTGACTTAGCCTTGGCTTTTAGAAGGTTGTCTTTCTCTCTTTTCTTCTTCTCTTCCTCCTGCTTATTCATTGTCGTCTTCTTTTTAGGTGTCTTCGCCTTTCTCTTGTTGGATTGCGCTTCTTGCTCTCCCTCTTCTTCACTAAGTGTCCTCTCACTTGATTGTTCTTTGTTGTGATGAGGAGATGACCTCTCATGCCTTTCATCAGATCCCTCTTCTCCGCCTTGTGCCTCTTCTATCGCCTCTCGGATAAGGGCGGTCAAGACTCCTCCATACCCTATGAATGAGGCCTTGGTTGAGGGCTTCTTCCTGTTGGTTCCCTTTGATACTGGGGATTCTCCACCTACCAGTCTGCTTTCAAGGGCTAGTGTCCTATCTGATTGATTTGTTGTTTTCTTGATGTAGCCATTCCAATCCACTTCATGCAGCAAATGAGCTGCCATGCTCTCTAGCACCATGTGCATGCTGATCCTATGCATGAGTGAATTGTATCTTAGGCTGGAGAAGAGGGAGTGGATCACCTTGGCTTGTAGCCTGAACCTTTGCATTGGGAATTTCCTGGATGCTTATACCACCATTCGTCAAGACACTTTCCTTTCTCATCCCTAGCATGGAATAGACATCTCTTTTATTCCTCTTCTTCACTTTTGGTTCCAATCCCAATGCCTTTTCCACTAACGCCTTGCTGAGCGGGACCTACACCTGCTTGATTCCTTCTCTGCTTGCCAAGCACATTGTCCCACTCTCCTTATTGAGGTCATATATCCTTAGTAATTTCACACACATACTGTGGTTTTTCTGAACTTTTCGATGTATGTGGTGAGGTTGCACTAGTCCATGATCCTCCTAATGGCTTCCTCACTGGTCACTGCCCCTTCGATGTTGTGGATGATCCTCTTCTGTGAAGGGCAGGAAAGGGGCTCGATCTTCCTACGACATCTTTAGCTCTTCTCGTAAGCCGTGGTTTGCCATTAGTGCTTTTCCAAATAGTCACTTACTGAAAGAAAATACTTCAAGATTGGCAAATTAAGTTGTTTATAGTACAGAATTAGACTTTTTCCTCCGAACAGTCTATTAATTTTGAATTTTATTGTCAATTCCTTAATCACAAGTTGCTTCATCCTACCATTGAGGTCCCCCATGTGTGCTTTTCCTTTATTATTCTCCTTATGTGTTTGGTTTGATTTCTCCTTATGTGTTTGGTTTGATTCACCATACCCCCCCTTTTTTGAATTGAGAAGAATCCTTCCTAGGATTAAATTTTTAGCGGATGAGGAGCTTGTAGCGCATAATCTTAGTGTTTTCCTATCGCATGAGCCAAGCATAGAAATTAGGGTTGTATTCTAAAGTAGCATAGCCATCCATGTCTAAAGGGCATATACTAGCATGCATAATATAAGTGAGGACATCAAGCAAGAAGTCACCGTAGTGCATGCGGGTAGTGATGTGCAGCTCTTCCTCAATGAGGATGCAATCTAAATAAGGATGTCCCTTAATGTGTCCTTCTAGGGGTTGGCTAGGAATGGTAATCAACACCCTATAGGAAGTTGGAGCTACATAGGTTGGGACATATTCCGATGCCTTGATCACGCATCGTTGTTCACCATTGGTCATTATTTGGCATCCCTCTAGCTCCCATTGCAATGGTAGAGTGTACCATTTCTGCAAAAAGGAGGAGTCGTTGTCAGCAAGCTGTTTCAACTTCTCGATTTCTTGGTTTGTGGCAATGATTGTGTTCTTGCTATATGACATAATGAGAAGTTGTTTGATTGCTTGTTGCTTGGATATCTCAGTTGTTGCAATCAACTCCTCAGCTGCTTTGAAAGCCTTAATGAATGAAAATTATGGCTCCTCCGAAGAGCAAGGGATGAGTGCTCGTACTTTTGTTGCTATAGATTCTTCCAAGAGACCTAAGTCTAGTTGATCGTAGCTTTTAGCCGATGTCATGAAAGTAGCATCCAAGCATCAAAGGCAAGCAATCAAGTCTTCCCCTGTATTTTCAACTAAGTCTGCAACCAAGGTGAGAACTGATCGCCGCTCATAAGAGGGTCTAAGGTGAGTGGGATGTTGAGGCTTGACAGAACTAGAGAGTTCAACAGCTAATGGTCGCAGCTTGGTTTGCTCCTTAGGTTGTAGCTTGGCCTCATGTTTGATGGGTTTGGTTGTAGTTGCAGTTGTCATGCTACTAGATGCGTTTGAGATTTGAGGCCAGAGACAATGCCTCGATTTCCTGCTTTTTCCATAACATTTGAAGCCACAAGCTCCATGGAAGGTAATTAGGGCCGGTTAGTTATTCAATGTGATAAAATTTAGATGAAGTGCTCATTGAGGCTGTTGCAGCCATTAGATCTGCAGATTGTGTGGATCAAACTGCAGGTTGAGTGCCAAGGATAGGATCAGCAAGTCAAGGAAGTGGGGAGAGAATGCTGAAGGAAGCCTTAATTTGATACCATGTCAGCTTCTTATTGTTTAATGATAATACAAAGAATAGAGTAGACATAATTTTTTATAATAGAAGCAATGAATAATACACTGCATTATTTTCTAGATGGCAATATGCTATTCATATATCAATTGCCTTTCTTAAAAGGCATAGTGGTTCATTACTATTGACATCATTTTGTTTAATTATAATTGTTATTAGTAATTTTGTTTTATTTTACTTCAACATCAAGTAACTCAAGCTAGGGTAGCCTAAACTCAACTATATTGTGTTTCTCATGTTGAGGGCAGATCTACTCGTTGGACCTCATGTTGTGAACATGATGGTTGCATAACTGCAGCCTGTTGAGTTGGTTGAAGCATGTGTGTTTCCTTGGAAGCAAATAAATAATTGTGTTTCTTCTAACTAAATCCCATAGGTACGCATATGTATGTGAATTTTGATCATTGAAAATCAAGAACTCATACGATAGGTTATCCTCCATTATTGACACAAAAATACAAGACATATGCTAAGATCCTAAGATCCTAGTTTGCGAATTATTGTGAATGAAGCATCCAATGATCCCTCACTAGGATGTATATATTCTTCCATTATACATTGATAAGTACTCATTCTTCATTGATTTTTGGAATATTAGAGACCACATATCTACAAATAATCCGAGGTGTCGAGGCCCTGGCCCCGACGGGGGTAGTGATGTGTTTATCAAAGAAATCGCATAGCAAGGATCCTCAAGTGCAGGTGAGCTTCAAAGGTTTTATCCACACACGTGTTCTAATGCCTGCCCGCGCCTCTGCATCCGATGTGGTCACACACACACACACACATTCTTTCTTTAGTCTTAGATCTAACTGCACTACCCTCTACATGTTGCATTGTCCATTTCCCCTCATGAAACAACGTCTAAAGTGATGAATGTTGTTGCAACAAACTAATGGTTAGGTGTATATATCTATCAGATGTAAATGTGTCCTACACTAAACGGTTTGAATGTGACTCTTCGTATGCATGCTGCCCCAATGTATTCGTCTCTCTTACAATAACAAGAACATATTTTCTGAGTACTCTCTGTGTCTACCATGTATGAGAGGATTCTCTGCAATAGGAATGCAGTCCTTCCTATTTCTCACATGGTATCAAGGGGTCAGACAATCCCCTGTGGGTGCCCCTCTCTACCCAACCTGCACCCTCAATCTCTATGAGAGATTTTCCATAGAAAAAAACCTTGTGCTTGGTGATAGATCTACCCCTTGCCAAGATGAAGGCGGATCCTCCTCTGAGCTAATGTACAAATTTTCTGCTATACCTGCAAAAGAACGACAAAGATGCATTACTCAAAGAGGCACCCTCTGAGCCACTAATTTTTGTCTTTGGCCATGATGTATCAGAGACATCTTTTGAGCTAAATAAGGAAGAAGCCTCTTCAAGAAATCTAGCGATTGCTATCACTCTTCCCAAATCTGGAGAAATCATAGCCAACAAAATGTGGCATACCATCCTTGGAGCCTGCTGGCAAGAGGCCATTGCAGCCATGGTGTTGTCAAAGGATTCTCATCCTGCATCTTGTGGGGACAAGGCATAGAATCTTGAGAGTGGATGGTGTTTTCCTGAAGGTGTTTGACTATGATGGCCATCATCATGGGGTTTTTCTCACACGTAGTGGCTCTAGTCGAGTCCCAATTTTTGATAGAACCATTTTCTCAACATGTCTAGGATTCTTTCAGCATAGAATGTAGCACACCTTGAACTTATTGATGACAATTTGGCATGCAATCCATCATGCACCTCTTACCCTTGCTGGAATCATTGCATGCATGGATTTGTTGATGCTAATATCGTGCAAGAAGAAATGTCCTTCAACAACATTGACCTTGTCTCTATTGCAGATATTACTAAGCTTGGAATCTAAGGCCTATCTCATGTTCCAAATCATCTTGCTCTCCAAGAACAAACATGCAACAACTCACTACCGCATGTTTCCATTGACTATGGTTTCTTTCTTGGGTATTTAAACGTGCACCAATTTCTCGCAATGATTTTGAGACATCATCCTTCTAGATTGGACAGTGCTGCAATCTATTATCTTGGAAAGCATAATGTTGTAGTGCATGGTGGTGGTCCAAGTTTTTATTTAGCAAACAAGGCACATGCTTCAACCCATCCTCCTTGTCCTTGTTCTAGAGATCATGTCTGGGCTACAAAATGGTGGTCCAAGATTTTTCGCAGGCAATGTTGAGGATCTTGCAGCCCACATACCTTGTCTTTGTGCTACAGATCTACCTATTCACGCTGCAAATTATATGGATGCTCTAGTCCCATACGAGAGTGTTGTTGGTAACTCTGGTGCTGTCAAAAATGTTTCCATTATGACCAATGCATATCACAAGATTGATGATAGATCTGTGCATGACATGTTTGAAGATCCTATTTGCACGTGATCCTTCCAATGACCCAACTGGAGATTTGGTTCATGTTATGACTGTTTTCATAAGTGTTGCCGATGATGGAGCTGATTTGGAAGATGGATGTTTTTGTGGTCATTCAAATGTGATTCATCAAAGTTCGTTGTAGATGTGCATGTTTTTTATGCTGCCAATCAATTGGATTATCTAGGAATTCATACATCAGATGCCTATGAGGATAATGTTTTTGTGAAGGCCAATTACATCACATTGGACTGCTTCATTTCTCTCCCTTGCGGGGATTAGTTGCAACAACAAGTTCAAGAAATGAAGAACTATTCATGGATGTATGAAGATTTTTATGGAGGCATGAAGTTGAAGACAAAGATTCTTGTGTTGTTGATCATCAATGCAGTTTTAGATCCAGGATGATTGCATTCATGCTCCTAACAAACTTATAGCATATAGTTTTAGGATGTGAAGCACCATGATCCTCTTATAGGGAAATGGGGTGCATCTAGTTTGTCAATGAACAATAAAACTCTTGTCCACACTTTTCCCACTAAGGAGGAGTGCTAGAATGAACTAATGGTTAAGTGTGTACATGTGTCAGATCTAAATGTGTCCTACACTAAATGGTTGCATGTGACTCTTGATATGCATGCTGCCCAATGTATTCGTCTCTCTTACCACAACAAGAACATATTTTCTGAGTACTCTCTGTGTCTGCCATGTATGAGAGGATTCTTTGCAATAAGAATGCAGTCCTTCCTTTTTCTCACAAATGCTTCTAGTTGTGGATCAATGAAATGCTCTAGCTTGCGATTGTGTCATGCGTTGAGCTGCTAGAAATAGAACTCATAACTTGTATGATTCACTTTGACTTCTAATATGAAATCGCATGTGCCACGATTATTAATGTAGTTAGTGCAGGGTTGATGGATACGTCCAGTACATCTCGTCTGGTTGGTTTCCAACTCTCCAAACGTAGCTAGTGATGATCAGCTTCGCTTGTCGGAGTATCTATGGAGAAACTCAGGAGACATATTGGAGGGGCGCATGAAATTCTACGTTCATTGCTGGCATCCGTGATTTAACATTGTATCCAAACCTTTATGGTAAATACATGGTCCAAGATGCTGTATTTTGTCATGACGTAGAAGATATATGGAGGGAGTTGTCCGTGAAGGAGGATGTTGTAGCCTAGCTGAGGAGGTTAGCCAAGCACCTACATGTTGTGTATTGGGGTGCATCTAGGAAGTTGTTGGATGCATGGAACATAGAGGAAGGTGACTCGGGCCATTATGGTATTCTTCTAGGAAGTGCAACATAAAAATATATGGACTTGCTAAGAAGCACTCTCAAGACGGAGGAGGCTATATACATGCTAATTGTGAGTTACCCATGTCTCAAGCTATGGGGTGAGTTGGTGAGAAGGAAATAGTAGTCTCTAAGAAGGAAAATAACCCCTACCAATTCTAGGTCGATAAAAACAACACAGATAAATACAACACAGAGCATGCAAACATTATTGATAAGTGGGATACATGCTACTATTTTCGACGAGACAAGGCTCTCTCCATGCTTTGGCAAGCCATGCAATGTGAATTTGATTTCTTTAATTTGGCATAGGACACTGTACATGTTACTCCCTCTATTGCCCTTAACACGTAGGCTGAGCATTTCATAAGAACTTTCCATTTTGAGAGAGACTATAGTAATTTGCTCCTTATCTTCAAATAAATTGAAGTAACTTTTCATAAATTTCTTTGATGTTGATAAATTGTTGTATCCAACTTCATTTCCAATTGAAATCCTTGTAAAGAACCATTGAAAGCTAGAGACAATATCTCATGCATGAATGGAAAAGAGCATCATGCACAAAAGTTCTATGTAATACATGTTGAAAAGATATACATATGCATAATAATAGTAGGACCAAACATATGTTAATATTAATCCAAAATTTAAGAAGAAAAGATCTACTTCATGGATTTCATGTTTGGGACTCATATTCACCTCCTAACCATTTATTGTTACCTTTTGAAGAGATTACATATTTCATGCATCATGTGGTGCAAGAAAGAACAATGTTAAGTATGGTGGACCATGCTATATTTTTATCCAACATTAAGAAATGTATGCATCACCCAGGTGGTACATGAAGGTTCCAAGTTATACCGAGTCTTTCCTTTCATGAGATGGTATTAAATCATGAGATGGTATTAAATCATACTACCAAACAAGATTATTATTGTTATTGATTACATGAATAAAATAAACATTGCAATTTGCAAAGAAAATAGTGATGACAAAGGAAAACTCTCAACACTAACATGCTAAGTTGTTGGGGTTGCTAGCATGCTAAGTTCTTGGCCTTCTTAACAAAAAGATACTCTATGTTAGACAAAGTAGCTTTTCTTGGTGAGGAGCAAAGTAATGATGTATTCTTAAATGCCTCAAAGTAATAGTGTTCCCATAAGTCTTGATGGTCATTGGTGCCAAAGTTTTAGAGGGAGAAAGAAAGACACAAACATTGGAAACCTGCACACAGAGTAGAGTACTCTACTTCTATGGCTAGATAGTGCAACGGTTGGCTATTTCTTACTACTCTAGCTAATCATACAATTGCCCAAGCTAAAAGAATAACCACTGGATGCCTGTCTATCATAGACAAAGCTAGCCCAATCAACATCTCTATAACCTATCAAGTCAAGTGATTTCCCATGCTGATAAAATAATCCATAGTTTGCAGTACCTTTTATGTACTACATGATTCTCCTAACAACATCTAAATGTGGCTTGTGAGGTTTTTGCATGAATTCGCTAATCAGCCCCACTGCATAACTCAAGTTAGAAGGAGTGATTTTGAGGTATATTAGGCTACCAACCATCTATCTATGTATAGTGACATTCTCTATTTCATTCCCAACATCAACTGGAAGTTTGACATTCTCATCCAATGGTGTTTCCATGGGTTTACATTCCATCATCCCATATTTCTAAAACATATCATGAGCATACTATTTTTAGAGTAGCCATGTACCATGAGGTGTAGACACAACCTCAATCCCAAGAAAGTACTTCAATTCTCCAAGATCTTTCAACTTGAACTTAGCTTGTAACATTGCTTTAATTTCAGCAATCCCATGATCATTATCAAGATAATCAGATCATCCACATAAACCACCAGAAAAAAATAGTCATTTTATGTCTTCTTTGTAAACAACCTATAGTCTGCATTACCCATCTAAAATCCAAGCTGCTAAAAATACTAGCTAATGCAAGCATTCCATGCTCTCAGTGCTTCTTTCAACCCATATAAGGCCTTTTTCATCCTGCACACATGTTTGGGATAGTTAGGGTATACATACCCCTCAAGTTGTTCAATATAAACCTCCTCAACCAAGTCACCATTTAAAAATTCATTTTTCACATCCATTTGCAAAGTCTTTCATCCCTTTGAAGCTGCTAATGCAATTATTGTTCTCACTATTTCCATTTTGGCAACTGGGCTGAAAGTTTCCTCATATTCCAATCCATACTACTGTGTATATCCCTTTGTAACCAACTGGGCTTTATACCTTTTTAGCGTACCATTTGCCTTACCCTTCACTTTGTCAACACATTTACAACCAATGGGTACTTTGCCCTCATGCAACTTGACCAATTCCTATGTGTTATTTCGAGTCAATGCTGCATATTCCTCATCCATGGCATCACGCCACTTTTTATCTCTAAATGCCTCACTAAATTTCGTAAGCTCTCTGTAGCTTCACACTTTGGTCATATATGCATATAGTCTAGATGAATACCCACTATATGTCAGCCTATCAATTGGTTTCCTAACCCTTTCGGATATTCTCAATTGTAGTTCATGATACAATTGCCTCTCATGAGGTGACATGTACATGCTCTTCCTTACACTAGGTGTCATAACCGATGGTATGTCCAATTCACTATCAAGGCTGTCAGTGCTAGGTGACTCATATCTAGACGTAAGGCGGCCAACAACATCATCAAGAAATTTTTCCTTGCCTTTATCCAATCTCCCTATAACTGACATATCCATGTCAGTGGATACATCACCATAACTGCATAGCCATCCTATCCAATGACTAATAGTCCATGAACCACTACTTGAAGGGCAACTGATTGTAGTGCTAACTAAAGGGTAATTTTCAGCATGAGTAGACCTAGCTGATGCATCAGAAAGCACTACATTGGAAGCACCATACCAAGAGGCCACCTCATAAAAAACAACATCTCTACTAATCAAAGTCTCTCAAATAGATGGATTATAGCACTTGCAGGCCTTTCTCTCTTGTGTTTATCCAAGAAAGAAACTCTTCACTACCTCATGGTCTAATTTTCTTCTCTTTTAACTAGGCTTATGAATAGAAGCAATGCAACCAAACACTTTAAGGTGTCTGATGTTAGGTTTGTGCTTAAAAAATTTCTTATACAGAGTCAAATCATGAATTCTAGTTGTAGGTGTTCAATTCAATACATAGACTACAATAACCACGACTTCAACCCAATATGCATTTGGCATAGTCTTCTCTATAAGCAATACCTTGGGAGCTTCCATAATGGCACGATTCTTTCGCTCAGTCATGCCATTCTGCTAAGGTGTGTAACTGCATGTGAGTTACCTTTTTATGCCATGTTTGGTTAAGTACCTATCAAAATCTTTATTAGAGACATGTTCTCCACCTCCATCAAACCTCAGCCATGAAATGTAGCAGCCAAACTCATTTTCAACATGTTTTTTAGAATCCTGGAATACATCAAGTACCTTCTCCTTGTGTTTTAGAATGTATAGCCATGTATACCGATTGAAATCATCAATGAACAATACATAAAATGTGGCATCACCAAAAGAGAAATTATGGAATGGACCTCATACATCCGTATGTATCAATTGCAAAGGTCGAAAAGTGTTTCTAACATGCTGCATAAATAGAAACCTTGCCTGTTTTCCAAACTAACAAGTAGAATAGACATGTCCTAAATCATTGTACGTGAACTTTGGCAATCCAAGTACAATGTGCTTCTAGTGCATATTTTTCAGCCTATGAATATTAATATGACCAATGCATTTGTGCCAGATTTCTACATCTCAAATTGCTCCACTATCATAGGTAAACATGGTCGCTTCCAACTCAGGAATAGACGCATCAAGTGTGAACTTCCTGCCATTTCTTTTGCATCTAGCAAAAAATTTACAACCATTTCAATACTCTTTACCAAAGCAACCATCCTTATTGAACCTCACGTGGAAATTCTATTCTGCCATCTGACCAACAAAAAATATGTTCTTAGTGATTGAAGGTGCATGTAATACATCATGTAAACGATTTTTCCTATTGTCATGCATAATCAAGGGAACCACACCTATATGCTAAATATCATGTTGTGTGTCATCACCAATGCAAACATATCCATAAGGTCTTGCTACTAACTTGCCAAACCATTCATACTGTTGAGTCATGTGATTAGATGCTCTTGAGTTTATATACAATTTTTCATCCTTGTCTAGCTTAGGCATATTCTTAGAAACATGTTGCATAGCAAACAATCTATCTCCTTGATCATCCTCTATACAACTAGAAGATGCATACTTTCGATGATGTTTTCCTTTTGCCTTCACATCTACTTGCTTTTTATGACAATCCTTTGCTATGTGTCCATATTTACCACAATAATGTCAGTATTTATCCTTGTTAGATGGATCATGTGACTACGAGAAGCCACCTTTGCCTTTAGGTAATCTCCCTGTGCCGCCTCGAAAAGCTCCAGAACTGCATTGACTTTACGCATTAGAACTTTGCCATGCATTTTGCTACTGCTGTCCATGTGCATTCAGAGTGTCCCCTTGACCTCAAAAACATCCATGGCCTCTGTCACCTCTAGCAGGTTGACTAGAGTAAAGTACATTATCTCTTCCCTTAGAGGTACTAGAACTAGTGTTCAATCCAAGTTTAACTTCCTCATGAAACACCATATTGGGGAATATGGGAATTTTCCATAAGTTTGGGATATGTGGTCAAATCTTTGGATTTGTCATAACTTCAATACTATAACTCCAAATGGAGCGCTCTATAGCTCAATAGATTCTATTTTTCAAGCACTTTCCAATGATAGGTCACATCATATAGTTTTGAGAAACTTATGGGCATGATATCCAGGTGCCACCTTTTTAGTATTCAAAAAATGGGGATTGGGAGATTCCCAACACTAATATTGTGTTATGCAAATTGAGCAAGCAACTCATCCCATTCAGGAGGTTCTGCTCTCACAGATATTGTTGTGTCAAAAGCCTTATACTCCTTGCCTAATCCATCCTGAACTTCCACAAAGAAAAGTTTTTATTATCAAGCTTCTCTCCCACGATTTCAGTGATATTGTCAGTGTCTTGAGCATTTGCCATATGCTACTTGCAAGTGCTTGACTCCCTAAAAACCACTTAGTTGTTTATGACAATTTCAATCCAAGAACATGTAATAGTAATTCTCAGTAATATTTAGGGTATCTGAGCTCACAGACATGTCAAAAACATCCCCAAATATGTAGCAAAACATCTAGATATACTGGCATTCCAAGTAGATAGCATACAATTGATGTAAGTGCTTTCCAACCACTTATAACAAACAATGGTTAGTGTTTAACTAGCCTTAAATCCTCCGCACAAACTGAAATATCTCTAGCTTAAAATAGCCTCAAACCATCTTCAACATATACCATAACCTTTGGGATTTAATGCATGTATATACAACCTTTAGTAGTAGTTCAAATAGGCAATAACAATTCCAGACAAACTCTTGATAGGCTGTAGACACCAGTAAGCCCACCAATAACCAACAGTGAAACTAGGGCTGATGTAGAGTATTTACAACCCACAACAGCCCATAGAAATGTCCATATGTATACATGATATCTATAGAGTCAATACATCTATTTGAAGCACTCGGACAATAGCAAATGACTTTATAGGAACCCTATCAAGATGTCTGCTAGCTATATACTAGATTACATTAGTAAAAACACAGTGATATTGAGGTCAATGTAGCCTCAAAATAGCTCAAAATTATCCCAGAGCACTACCACAGCATCTAGGTATCAAGACAAGTCCAAATAGGCATCAACAGATGCATAAAAACCATGCCAAATGAAGATAAATCCTCTTAATGTCAATGACTGACAATAGATTGTCATAAATAGAAGTACATTAGCTCAAAAATAGAGTAATCATTGCATAGTAGCCTGTTATAACTAGCAGATATGCTTCAATAACTAGTAGATATGCTTCAATAAAACTAGCAATCATTGCTTAGTAGCCTGTTATAACTAGCAGATATGCTTCAATAAAACTAGCAGTACATTAGCTCAAAATACAACAACCATTGTTCAAACCATTTCAGATATCATCCAACATCAGTCAAGCATCAATATTCCATTATAAAGGCTTTATTGAAGCATAGACACATCAAATGATTACCTCATGCTTACTCAATACAAAGTTTCTAGCATTCTATCTGATGTGCATAGCCAATGACTCTCAACTTAGGAAGCTCAACCAGATGCCAAGATGAAAGCCATCAATGCCTAGAGAGTGACCAATGCCTTTGCCAAGGTTATCAATGTGTATAAATGTCAAGAAGACTGAAAACACCTATTGTTCTTGTAGTAAACAACCAGTCTATATAGGTATGCACTAAATATCTCAAAATCTGCGAAGAATTTGAAAAAACTTTCTTCTGCAAAGTTTTAGATCACGTTGAAAGAGCTACAAACCATGGATTGTTTCTCCAAAATCCATTTCTGTTGTAAGATATGGCTTCTGCAAAAAATGTTGTAGGAACACACTGATTTCATGATGTGGCTGTTCTACTCCAAATGCTGACCTTAATGCACACAAACCGCTGCTCCAATATAAGACAATGAGCCCCATTTTCAAGCCTCAATAGGCTCTATCATGTAAAAAATATAGAAACACTGATACATACCACATTAAGTGCAATCTATGGCTATCAATCAATATCTACAAGGTTCCTTCTCAAGTTGCACGTTACAGTTGGCTTCTAGCTTTCAAATCCTTCAAGTCTGTTTGAGCTGCTGTGTACCATGAAGCCGAGCCAACGTGACTCTGATACCATGCCAAAGTTTTAGAGGGAGAGAGAAAGATACAGACATTGGAAACCCACACAAAGAGTAGAGTACTCTCATGTTCTTTTCTTCATTATTCATAACTCATAGACTAAAGTCTAGTCACACACACCTAATACCCTAGTCTACTAGCTGACTATGTCACTAACTGCGGTTGAGTCTCAAACTCATTTATTGGATCACATGACAGATGACCACAACTAAGACTACGACTGTCAAGGTAGAGTCAGTGTCAGTGCGTGATCATGAGCTTGAATCTCAACAATTGCGAGGATGGCTTACTAAATTTGGGAACATCTATATTTGTTAAAGATGTTCCATAACCTCTTGCAAAACATTATATGAACCACTTGCTCATATGCTAGCACTAGTTTTTGGCATTCCTTTTGCATGTTTTAAGATTTCTTTGTGAATGGAAGAAATTCTTTTTTGAGTCCAAGAGTAAATATGGCAAGCTCTCAAAATGCTTGGAACATCACTCTTTTAGTTGTTGCCCGAGACCCCAAAAACAGGGGCCCCTTTTAACTCCCTTACCCCGCAACTTGATGCAATGTGCCTCGAGTTGCTACCAGCTTAATTACTCAGTCCAACCCAAAGATTAGACCCACAATGGTTACCTTTTTGCCATCTGATCACATAGACCTTATCTGATATGCAAGTCAGGACTCAATCAATGTTCGGGTTCACATTTGGCTTCTTCTTATAATGGGGGCCTTACAACTTTGAGCACCATGGATCATTGGTGGGACCTAATGAGGGTGGGGCATTGAGCATATCTAACACCCCCCCCTCAATGTCCACCCATAGGTGAACTATCTCCTCGGTCCAATGCCGAGTCTCTGAAGATGAACTTGAAGAAGATCCTTCGTAAGTGCTTTGGTGAAGATATCTGCTCCATTATCCTCTGTTGGACAATAGACCAGCTCCACTATCCTATCCTCCATTAACTCATGCACATAGTGATACTGGATCTCTATATGTTTGGTGTGTGCATGATACACTAGAGTTTTGGCAATGGCTATGTAACTTTGATTGTCACATCTCAGCACAGTTGGTTCTTCATCCTGCACTCCAATATGCCATAGGATCCTTCTCAACCATACTGCTTCACATGTAGCAAAACAAGCTTCCTTGTACTCTGCTTCAGTAGAAGATAATGCCACTATTGGATGCTTCTTACTAATCCAAGAGAAAATTCGTGAACCCAAAGAGAAACAATAACTAGAATCTGACTTCCTGGAATCACTGTCACTTGCCCAATCTGAGTCACAATTCCCCACAAGAGAACTTTCGGAACGGTATGTGATTCCATAGTCAAGAGTTTCCTTCAAGTATTTGAGCACCTGAATCCCAGCCTTCCAATGACTCTCATGAAGTGTGTTTGAGAACCTGCTCAAAACACCAACAATAAAACTTATATCTCGTATGGTATTACAGAAATAGATCAAATTGCTGACCATTCTCCTGTACCTTCGAATGTCTGCCAATGATGATGTATCCTCAACGGATAACTTTGCATTCACCTCCATAGGTGTAGCTATCTCCTTGCACTCGGTCATGCCAAATGCCTTCAAGATCTCCCATGCATACTTCTTCTGAGAGATGAAGAGCTTTCCTAGCTCTTGCAAGACTTCAATTCCCAAACAATAGTGCAGTAAGCCCAAGTCTATCATTTCAAACTCAGAACTCAAAGCCTTTTGAGTTTCGTTGATCATATCTTCATAGTCACCAATAATAAGAAGGTCGTCCACATATAGGACAATCACAACAGACTTTCCACCATCCCTGTAAACATACAAGTTAGCATCTGAGGCACATCTTTTAAAGTTTAAGCTTAAAAATAACTTATCTATCCACTAGTACCATGCTCTGGGGGCTTGTTTCAGCCCATAGAATGCCTTCTGCAGCTTACATACTTTGTTCTCAGAATGGGGGGCCTCAAACCCTTGTGGTTGAGCCATGTACACCTCCTCCTTGTTGAGGTCACCATTTAAGAATGCTAACTTAACATCCATTTGGTAAACTAGCCACTGCTTGTGGGCGGCCACTGCAAGTACTAAGCGAATAGTGGTCATTCTTCTGGAAATTAGGGCAAATGACTCTTGAAAATCAAACCCTTCAACCAGTGAACATCCTTGTGCAAACAGTCTAGCTTTTTACTTTTCTAAGGTACCATCAATCTTGCACTTTACCTTCATGAGCCACTTGGTGCCAATAACCTTCCGCTTTGCTGGCCAATCCACTAGCTTCCAAGTGTCATTCTTCATTATACTGTCATACTCGGCTTGCATAGCTACCTTCCATGATCGATCTGCAAGTGCTTCTTCTCAGTCAGTTGGCTTCTTTACTTCTCTCATAATCTCAGCCATCAAGGCCATATTGACTATGTGCCTCCTTTGCTCCTCTATTGTCTGAGACCTCCTTGGTCCGTCTGCCTTCTCCTCAACAGATGTGGTCATATGATTATTGTGGTCATAGAGCTACTTCACCCAACGCGAAAATGGATTTTTCGATGGGGTGATGTCAAGTTGGTGAACTTTTTCCTCATCATCTGAAGATGATGCTTCCTCCTCCTTAAGGGTAGGGACAGCTCTCGGGACAGGTTCATAGTGGACTACTTCTTCGCTTGATGATAAAGTGGAAGAACTTGCCTTATCCTCCTCCATTGTATGAAGCTACTCCTTGAACACTACATCAGGGCTCGCGATGATCTTCTTTTCCTCTTAGTCATATAATTTGTAAGCCTTCTGCTCATCACTATAACCCAAGAAGATACATTTTCTGCTTTTTGGTTGTAACTTGTTTCTCTTCTCATTTGGAATATGTGCATAACATTCACATCCAAAAATTTTGAAGTGTGAGATAGATGGTTTCTTATCAGTGTAAGCCCCATGAGGTGTTTTTCCCTTGAGAGCCTTTGTGTAGCTCCGATTTAAAATGTAGAGTGTAGTATTAACAGCTTCAGACCAAAAAACGTTAGGCAATCCCTTGCCAGGATTTTGCATGCATCTTGCCATCTCCACAATGGTGCGATTCCTACATTCCACAACACCGTTCTGCTAAGGTGTGTGAGGCGTCATCAACTGACACTTGATCCCTTTGCTCTTGCAAAAGTCTTCAAACTCCTTTGAGTTGAACTGACCACCACCATTTGTTCTAAATTTCTTCACACTTTTCCATGTTTCATTCTCAACAAGTGTTAGCCATTCTTTAAACTTACCAAAAGCTTGAGCCTTATCACAAAGGAAGTACACCCACATCTTCCTACTGTAGTCATCGACAATCAACATAAAATAAGAAGATCCCCCCAAGGCCCATGTAGGCATCTTTTTGCACAAGTCAGCATGCACCAACTCTAGAGAAGCTTGTGCTCTATTCTTGCTTTCTTGTGGAAATGACTTTCTCTATTGCTTGCCCTTTGGCCCAACTAATGGGTGTATTTTGGCCTACTTTATGGAAACAATTCATGTTCGTTTGAGTGATCAAACCTATGGCCATTGATGAAATAAACTTTATTCACTTGTTTTCAATAAAAAAACTATTTGAGAAAGGTTGTTTGCTATTATGTTGGTCTATGTGCACTAAAGGCATAAAAAAAACTACTATTTAATGATTTAATTAAGGAAGTTGGTTTTATATATCCACATTGAATATGTTAGGATAATTATCAAAATAAAAGTGCATGGGGTGTGTTGACTGGGATGTGAGTGAATAACATCCTCAATAGTAGAACTGGTCATATGGAAGGGTGAACTTAACCCATCAAGAGCTTTTTGAAAGATATGGTTAGTATTAGAGTTGAAGGATGAACTACCTAGGGTTGGTACCATAGAATTTGGCTTAGCACTATTTTAGGAGGATGGGATAAGATTTTCCTTATGTATAGAGGGGTTGATGTTCCACTCCCCCTCATCTCGCAATATCATTGAAACAAGTGTGGCTCTATCTTGCTTCAGGTTTTGATTTTCCCACATATGTGGCTATATTAATTTGATGCTATTATTTTTTAAGATATCAAAGTTGAGTCAATAGATACCCAAGTCAATATCATTATAGATCAAGCTAGGCACTTTTTGTATGAGGTAGATTTAGTGGTAACCTAGCTATCTAAGATCTTGTATTCCATGGGAGCTAGAAGATGATGCTTAGGACAAGGGAATAGACAACTATCCAATATTACCACCTCCTCTTTTAGGCACTTTTCGTATGAGGTAGATTTAGTGATAACCTAGCTATCTAAGTTCTTGTGCTCCCTAGGAGCTAGGTGATGGCGTTTAGGACAAGGGAATAGAGAACATCCAACATTACCACCTCCTCTTTGAAACAGATACTTGTCATGTGGAATTAGTTTCCAAACAAAAGGGAAGTTAGAAACCGTGCATTCAAATATATATGTCCTAGAAAATTGATTCACAAACTTGATTCTTTCTAGGTTATCTTTGGCTAGATCATGGTTGCTAAGGTGTATTAGACTATATATACCTTGGCTTGGAGTAGAGGGGCCATGAGGCTGCTGTGCCGAGGTCGTGCTGGAGAAGCCGCCACGCTGAAAGCAAGAGCTGCTGGTGCCGTGCGAGCGATCCCGCCTTCAGACACCAACGCCGGTGTTCTGCCGTTGACGCCACAGGCTGATGTTGGGCCCACGTGGTGCCATCAAGCCTTTTCGAATCGTCGTCATCCATTCCACGTCACTATTATCTCCCCCCTTTTCACGTGGCTGCTGCGTTGACTAGAAGCTTACTAGAAGCTTCGTTTTAGAAGATTCTAAGGACCTTTGCTAAACCCCCTTCCCACCAATCACTCACAAACCCATCCCTAGGCCCGGTTCTTTAAGGGAAGAAGAGGGGCTTCCTTAAACCCCGTTCTCACTTGATCCCCCAATAAGCCCATCCCTAGCCGACATTTTGAAGAGAAGGAGAGGAAGCTTGTAAAACCCCCTTCCCACCAATCATCCCTAGCCAAGAATTTAGGAAGAAGAAGTTCATAGGCATCCGTTTCCGCAAGGCCTTCACAAGATCCCTTCACAAAATCCCTCTTTTCCCGAAAGAAAGAAGGCCCAAGCTCCAAATCCTATGGCCTTCAAAAACCAAACTCCGCAAGTCAGTACTTCTCTCAAGGAGCCAAAATTCAAAGGGAATTTCCGCGTACGAGGAAAATGGCCAAAGATGATAAGGCTCCAAACCAAGGCAAGCAATTTGAATCTCTGAAGGCAAACCAGAGGTCGAAATCATGATGGCCCCTAAAAAGTTGCAAGGCACACCTGTAGGAGGATCATCTCCTAATAATCATGTGGATATTTATCCGAGAGCACAAGTCCAGGTTTTCTTCCTATTTTTGATTTACCTAGAAGTATTGAATTAGTCACGATAACTTCATGGATCAGGAAGCACCTATGCATGCTTAAAAATCACCCAGTCAAGTTAAATGTAATTGGAAATAAATCGACTATTCGAACAATGATTAGAATTAGTTCATGACAAGAAATTGGGTCATTGGTATTTTCCATATAAAGAAATTGTCTATCCATTTAACATCCTTAATAGTATGTTGCCTTGTCGTGCATGTCAAAGTGACGGCCTAGAACACCTATTGCCTATCATTATAAGGTTGAGATTATTAAAGTGCACCTTTGACTAGGCATGGAAAGATTAATTGCACGTCGCATTTTTTTTAGACAAATCTTCATTGAATGATTCATTAGGGAAAGTCCTTAACCCCGTAGGAAATAGAAGAGCGTGGAAATGATTCTAGGAATTTGCGTGTGGCATGTGATTTTAAATTGGAATAGGTCAACTCTAGTTTTCTTGGCATGAATTTCACTACGTTGTAGTCAGGAAAGGAGTGCATGTTGCACATTTGTCATATGAAAAGTTTCATTCATCAAGAATTGTATTTAGGGAAAGGCTGCATGGTTTATTGAAGCATGAAATCTTAAAAGCTTAGAAAAAGAATTGTGGGCATGATTCTTGAATGCAAGTCCTAGTAGGATCAATGGAAGTTATGCCGCAATTTAACATGCGTTTTGATCTTAACAAGAAAAGTTAGGGTTATTGTGAATTTAGGGGTACGTAGAAGCAATGAATCACGCTTTTAGGTGAATTGTGAGATGTTACAACTAGCTTTCTCCTTTAAGATCAAGTTAACATCTCTAGGGATGGTTCGTCCTTGTTGCAAGACAAGTAGATCGTATTATCTAAATTGCCTAGCCCATAAGGGATTCGCATAGGATGGCTCAACCGATACGATAAATAACCCAAGTGCTAACTAGGGTTTAGCACGTTAAGGATTTGACCTAGTTTCACGCACTTGTTACCAAGACGAACCCGTGAACCGAAGGTCCTACCCACATTCACGGAATGTAAGGACAATTGGACGCTCATGCATAAAACGATCTAAGGTTTCTACCATAAGGATCACTCGTTCAAATGATGAAACTCGGATTGAGTTGGAATTCCTAGGACCAATCGTTGTTGGCCTAGTGTAATTAGGAATGGGTTGGGTAAGAAGACACCCTAAACCCTGCTTCTCGTCTAGAGATAATTCCGTGACCAGAAAATGCCGTTCAATGGGTGAAATGATCCCATGGAATAGATGCGACACTTGTGCAATAAGTTGCAACGTTGCATAAACTTGTGGTTTGTTCACAAGAGAGTTTTGCAATTTCTTGAAATGAGATTGGCAAGTTCTTGCGCAAGTTTAACTTGCAAGAGGATGAGTAGTCATCCTGTTACATCACCTTTCTTGGGGAAAAATTGCCAAGTAAAGGAAAGTTAGGTATTTTCTTGGAAGCAAATGATCAATCAATAAATTGGAGCGACATGGTCGCCAGGATTTACTGTTAATAAAACCTAAGGTATTGGTTAAGTTGAGTATGGCCCTAACCCAAGGACAAAAGGGTGAATAAACAAACCCTTGGGGATCTTGCCAAGTCACAATTGATCCCGGATCGAATGCTAGATGCATTCGGAGAGAAGGATTCACTCCTTAACAGTTGGCAAATTAAACGACCACTGGAATTGATTGTGCTTGTAACAGTTTAGGAAGCACTGTTTGCATTGTTTGCTCAAAGAACTAAAGGATGAAATTATATCTTATGCTTCAGGTTGAAAGCCTGAAGGGAGAGGCAGCTTCAGTTACCCCCGACTGCCTGCCTGACCCTAACCAAGGGGGTTGTTGACCGCGCCGGGAATGTGGACCGAACCCGCCGCGAGAGGTCTTTCCGTTGAGCTCTACTTGGAGCAGGAGGACGCTTGGGTGCCAGGGGGGGCTCTAGCCGTAAATCCCTCGCCTTCCGGGTCCTGCACAAGAGGCTAACGTGACTCGGGATTGGATCTTGAGGCCCGCATACTAGTCTACGGGCGGAAGCTTGGAATAGTGATCCCTGGCGGATTACTGGATAGCCTTCGGGCGGTGTCGTATTGTTGCGCATTCGAGGTGTGAAACCACCCAAAATTTGTGTGTGTGATTTGATACTTTGTACATACTTAGTTGTTATGTTTGCTCTTTTATTCTATGCTGAAGACAGAGAAGAACAAGGAGTTTTGGTAGACTGGTAACTCGAGATGCAATCTCATGGACCACTTTGATTGTGACCAAGGATTTGTTTGAAAGCCTGTGGCAATATAGGAGCATTCCCAATGGGCCAAGAGATACATGCTGAGATCATCCTAAGGGGCCTAGAAAGAGACTCTATTGTTGGCGACATGCTCGTGGACATGTATGGAAAATGTGGCTTTATCAAGGAAGGACGAGAAGCATTTGAGAAATTGACTGTCCATGATGTTATATCGTGAACAGTAATGCTAGATGCCTATGTTCATAATCGTAAAGGTGATATGGCTATGCAATGCTATGAGGAGATGCAACATCAAGGGGTGCATGCCAATTCTATTACATATGTTATCTGCTTGAAAGCTTGTGCAACCATAGGAACAGGATAAGTCGACAGAAACTTGATTGAGGTCTTCATCAAAGGAAACGACAAAGATATGGTTGTGCCAAAGAGGCCCACGAAAGAAACAAATTTAGATGGCTATCACGAAAGGAACAAATTTAGATGGCTATTTTCAGGAGCCGCTTTTCTGGAAAAAGGGGAGAGCTTTTTGAATCAAAAAGGGGGGGGAATCTAATTGTGTGGTGGAATGGGGAAAAGCATGAACGGGTTGGATCAAACAGAGAAGAGAAGGCACCTTGCACGCGTTGTTTTTTTTTTACTGCGGCTCAGAGGCTGGGAAGACAGAAACGGAAATTAAGAAAGCATATCTTGGGGAGAAAGACGGTACTCTGCGACTGGACGAAGAGAAAAATGGACTAAGGCAGAAGAAAGAGGAAATCAGGGGGAAGCTCTGAAGAGGATCGACGGGAGAGGAAAGGAGAAAAATTGACAATTCTGAGAGATCCACAGGGAGGAGAGAGAGGATGTGGGTGTTCTTCTTCTGTGCTGTTTCCACTTGGCGTGGAAGGATTTTCTCGTTGACGCTGGCAGTGGCAATGGCGGCGATCTTACATCCCTCTTCTCTTCTCACTTTGTAATTGGAACCTCAACAAGATTATAGAAAAAGAGCACAAAAAGGAGGAAAGCGGAGACACTATTAAAGATTCATATCTCGTCTTCTTCTGGATCTCTTCTACTTCTGCTTCTTCTTCTAGAACGTTGTCTCGTCTACTATCTGTAGTTAGCCACACGCAATCTCAGAGAAAAAGTAGCAGCAGAACCAGAAGCCCACGCCTTGCGACATCAGGGAAAAAGGTGGAGGAGATACTCCTCGGATCGGACAAATCTTTGCAACGAGGATGACTAGATTCGGGCCTATCCTCTCCATACAAGGTCCAACGGAGCTTCATAGCTGTAATTCTGATCCGGTGCATTCAAGGAATACTACAGACAAAAAACAAGGAAGAATTTGCAGTGTTTCATGTGCAGGATTAGACTAATTACCTTCAAGAGCAATGGGATTTAACAATTACATAGGTTTACAGGGTTTACATTTGAAGATTCTCAGCCTTGCAGCACATTGACTCGTGCTTAGGAGCCCAGCTACTAAATGAGGTCCGACAGAGAAAGCACGGGTGCAGAGGCTATTAAGAGAGCTTTCAGAACTGTGTTTTTCATGCTGGTATTACTAGCATCATTGCTGCTGTTGTTGAATCGAGGAGAGAGGTATTGATAAACAGAATTGCTCTTCTGCATTTTAAACAACTCTGCGCTTTAATATGCGAGAGCAGAGATAGTCATAAGAAACAAAAGAAAATTCCGTTTTTGATACCCTGCTGCCATGAATCGAAAAAGGGACACTGAAGCTCCTGTGGAGGAAGTCCCTGATGAAGTGAATGTCATGAGGTGGTTATGGATGGATCAGAACGAACTCTGGTGCTTTTTTCTAATCTTTCTGCAGAAGATTGGGAAGTGATCACATACAACTTTTATCTATCAAATCAATTCTCTTTACGAGAGAATCCGTTATTTATTTGTTGGGCTTCCAAATTGTTCTTCATTCACAAACTGAGACTACTTGAGTCTGTTTATGTATCGTATGGGAAAAACTTCTTAAGGGCCTTTGATTCAAATTTGATTTTACAAGCTCTATTTACTACGAATCCAGTCCACCCAAAAGAAGATGCATATTTTTTAGCTGATAACTTGAACCAGAATCGACTTGCTGAAACAGAAAACATGACACTTGATGTAATGAAGGAGCTGAAACTGCTTACGAAAGGAAACCTGAAACTGTTAAACAAGCAATGTTCTTAAGTTCTACTAGACGAAGCTCTACATCTCCTATTTTTGGTACAAGTATCTCAACTCTACAAGGGTTCTCCATATGCCACTTTTTCATTCCATCTACTCCATCACCAAAGCACATTGATTATTCTGACAGCAATGCAGAAAAAAGAAACACACATGATATATATTATCAGAACTCTTCTATGTTTTTGAAGATGGTTCATTCTATACAAAGAATTCTATATGATCATGTACATTTTTTATCTTCCCAACTGATCAACATCACAGGAAGAATTTGTTGTCATAACAGATTTGACTTCGTTCTCTTGCTTGATTTTCTATCTTGAAATTTATTAAGGACTTTTGAAGTTGCGACATTGCTTTCGAAACCCTTCGACATCTTTGGTGAACCGGACGTGAAAGCATCGCAGAAATTTCAGGATGGGAGATACTTCAGCCTCTATTTCAGCTTCTTCTACAATTCCAGCTGCGTCTACTTCAGCTCCATCAATGACTGCTGCATCAAGTACTTCAACAGAGGTTCTAAAGCAGATTTTGCAGAATATGTCCATATATATGCAGCTCCAAAATCAGCAAACACAATTGTATATGCAGCAGCAGCAACAATTGCATCAACAGCAGTTGTCTCAGCAAAGGCAACTCTATTCGGAGCAAGAGAATGCAAACAGCGCGACTAAGGCAATTGAAGCAGTTGAGAATGAGAAGAAGCTATTTGACGGCCGCAATGTTTCAGCATATTTGAAGACATATGAGATCAAGATGGGGTTTTTTGGAGTTCCAGCTGGACTTATGAGTAAGTACTTCCTTCGTCTTGTCACACCCGCTTTGAGGACAAAAGTGACTGATCTTTTTATTCAAAATACACATTGGCAAGATTTTAAGAAGGCCCTGAAAGAAGAATACTTCCTTGAGGACTTTGGTATGGCTACTCAGCGGTCATTCCGAGAGTGGGTCTACATGCCAAACAAAGGTCTAGCTGCTTCGGAGTTGATTCGAGAATTCGAGGAGAGGTATAGTCAGCTTGATGCCATTGAACAAAGAGCATTGGATGTTGAAAAAGTTGAGCTTTTCTTGCAAGCTGCAGATCTTGCTCTTCAAGAAGAATTGGGTGAGCTTCTTGAGGATCGCACGAAGCCTATGGATCTTAAAACTGATTGGCAGGATGCTCAGGATGCAGTCTCGACTTTGACCAAGAGGAGGATATGGAAGACTCGCCTACAGAATGGTTCCATGACACCTACACCATCATCAGCTCCTATGCCTGCTTCTATCCCTGTTATTTCTTCTCCTCCTCAGCCAGTTTCTTGGCCTATGCCGGTGCCTACTGTTTCCACTCCACCTATTCCTCCTGTTCCACGACCAATGCCTACACCTTCTGCTCCAAAACCATCCGCTCCATCGGTGCCTACCTCTCTTGATGACATAATCAAAGGCATAACAGATTTGACATTGGAGTTAGTCAAAGCGGAGTTGGTGGGAAAGTTGAAGGAGCAGTTTGCTTCGACTGCGCCTACTACTTCTTCTAGTGCTCCTACTGCATCTAGGAGTGCTCCTAGTGCACCTAGGAGAGATCGGAGATGTATTTGGTGTGATAGTACGGACCATCAGCATTGCAGGGATTGTGAATCTTTTCAGGATGCAAGGAGGAAGAATTTGGTATATTGGGGGCAAGATGGTAAGATTTGGTTGACTGAGACAGGAGCTCCACTTGTTACCAACTTTGGTAAAGGTGGAATGAAGAAGTTAGTGGAGGACATGTTTGCGCGTACTTCTTATGTGACAGCTAGAGGTGATGCTTCTGCATATGCAGTCCAGATTGAGAAGGGTTCAGAGACTCAGTCAGCGCTATGGACTTATGCTATGGAGACTGCAAACAAGGGGAAAATTCAACAAACTGGTTTAACTAGTGCAGGCTCTAGCATCAGATCAGAGACAGGTTGGGACTCGCCTGCTGACAGGTATTCTATTTATGCTTATTTGGCTAAGTCTCATGGTGCAGATGTACTTGTTGAGGAGAGCGTAAGAGGGATGAAGAAAATCCAAGTGCAGCTAAGAAGACTAGAGGGGGTGAGTTTGTTACTCCACCTACTACAGGACCGTCTTCAAGACCAGGGCCAGATCGACAGATGGAAGATGCTCAAAAGAGAGAAAAGAGGCAAGAGCCTAGAGAGAGAAAGCAGCCAGGGTTCAGATTGATGTCCGATATTGAGACATCTACAGATATGAAGAAAATCTTTAATGATAAGATACTTGGTAGTGAGGTGACTTTCACTATTTCTGAGATTTTGGGCATCTCAAGAAGAGAGTTTCAGGATCAGTTTCAAGAGGTCCTGAAGAGGAAAAGACATGCATTGTCTACCGCTGATACACAGGGAGTTTTGATTGGGGAGTTGGATGAGGATGAGGATGAGGATGAGGTTATGGTTGATAATGCTTCTGTTTTTCCGCAGGTAGAGAAGAGGGTTCAGCCTATGCATTATGCTGAAATTGATGAGCCTGTCATGATACCGCGTAGTCACTTTTCGCAGAGCCATTGGGCTAGGGCAACTATAGAGACGATGGTAAAGATTGGAGAGAAACAGGTGCCTTATGTTGCATTGGTGGATCATGGTTCAGAGATTAATCTCATAGTTCGTGGAGTTTATGAGAGTAACAGATGGCCTATGGATGTAGAGCATGGGTGGCGTATGAGAGCCGCCAATAACACTGCAGGTGATTTGTATGCTGCTTGTCCTAGTGTCAGGGTTTCTATTGGTGATGTAGAGGAGGATTTTCATTTCTTTGTGCAGGATTCATGCTCTTATCCCATAATTCTTGGTCAGCCATTCATCACAGAGATGAGTATGGAAACAAAGGTCATGGATGATGGATCTGCTTATGCACGGATTCGCAGTAAAGATGGTATGAGGGCAGTTCAGTTTATGACTGTATGTGTGAACCATGTTAGAAACAGAGATACTCTTAGAGATGCACCTTTGCCCACTGTGAGGGATTCGGGTTTTCATTAGGTACCGCCGTTTCGCGAGACGACGGTGGTACAGAGGAGAGGAGATTGGAGTTCTCGCCTCCTGGCAGCAGTGTTTTCTCCTCCGGTTTTGTTGGGATTTCAGCAAACAGTTCGATGAGCTATCAGAAGACTTCTAGGTTGCCTAGAGCTGCCAGGCAGTATATATGCAGGAAGGAGAAAAATTTGAAAAATGCAGGAATTTTGGAGGATGATGAGCATATAGATGGGATGTATGACAGTGTGATTTGTGCAGATATGATGACAGAGATGGGAGATATGCTGAAAACTGATATGCAGAATTGTCACAGTAATGTATTAGTGCAGTCCCTGGACATGTTTCATGAAATTGCAGATTTTGTATCACAGATTGAGTCAGAGGCTGAGGTAACTCAGGAAAGAGTGTTGAGTGCTGAAGAAATTCAGCAAACAGAGTTTCCAGCTGGTTATGATCAGCTTTCAGAGAGACAGAGGGCTGAAAATTTTCAGCCAACAGAGTTTACTGCTGAAATATTTCAGCATTCAGAGTATGGGGCTGTTTCTATGCAGTCCATAGAGCAAAGGGCTGAGGATATTTAGCCATTGGAGTGCAGAATTGCTAATTTACAGCAAGATTTATGTATTGCAGAAGAGCATAATGAAGCCAAGGTTGACACGAAATACAAAACTGTGGATAAGAAGGTGAAGCCAATTGCTGTACCGCTTCCACCTGACAGTGATCAGCAAATAGAGAGGGCTGCTAAACAGCAAATTTTGAGGAATCCAGAGCATATTGGTCATAAATTTTCAGCAGAGACTCTTGCTGAATTGAAAATTGGAAATGGTGATTTCTTGCTACCCATAGAGAAGCAATGCTTTCAGGATATGCTTGAGCGACATGGAAGGGGATTTGCTTTTTTCCCGCATGAGATTGGATGTGTGAATCCTGATATTGTTGCTCCTATGGTCATTTTTACTATTCCTCATATCCCATGGAATCTCCGACCTATTCCAGTGCCTAAAGCACACTTGCCAAAGCTGATTGATTTATTGAATGAGAAAATTAGGATGGGAATCCTTGAGCCTTCATCTGCACCATACTCAAACAGGTGGTTTACAGTTCCAAAGAAGAATAGTACTCTCCGATTTATTCAGAACATGCAGCCAACAGAGTTACTATCAGGAATGTTGGTATAGGTCCAGTTGTGGATGAGTTTGCAGAGGCATTTGCTGGACGTGCCATCTATTCTTTGGGTGATTTGTATTCAGGGTATGATCAGTTTTCAGCTGGCTTTGGAAAGCAGGGACATAACCACCATGAGAAATCCTATTGGGCTTGTCAGGATGTGTACCTTGCCTCAAGGTGCCACTAATTTTGTTGCGCATATGATGAATGCCATGCATAAGGTTCTTCGTGATTACATACCTCAGCTTACCATGCCTTTCTTGGATGATGTACCCATTAAGGGGTGTGCAGAAGAAGAGAAGAATGAGAGTCTAAATGAGCAGGGATGCAGATATTTTGTGGCTGATCATATTTCAGCATGTGAGAAGATTTTGACCAGGTTAGAAGAAGTGAACTTGACACTTTCAGGGCAAAAATCTGTTTTTGGAGTGAATGAGGTTGTCATTGTTGGGCATATGTGTGGATATTATGGCAGGAAACCCTCACCTGATAAGGTGAATGCTATAGGCAAGATTGCGGAGTATTGTTCTACTACTTCAGAGGTACGGAGATTCATTGGAGCTTGTAATTTTTATATGATTTGGATACCTCATTTTGCACACATAGCAGATTGTTTGTATCAGCTGCTTCGAAAGGGGCAGAAATTCTATTGGGATGAGAGCCACACTAGAGCCATGCGGAAATTGAAGAAGTTATTGCAGAATGCTCCTACTCTCAGGAAAGCGGATTATAATTGTGGAAAGCCTATTGTATTGACAGTTGACACTAGTCCAATTGGCATAGGTTGGGCTGTGGGTCAAGATGATGCAGATGGAAATAGGTATGCTATTCGGTTTGGGGCAAAAGTCCTAAACAAAAGACAGAGAAGATATCCGCAAATTAAGAGGGAGTTATTGGGGATTGTCACGGCTCTCAAATGTGACAAGGAGTACTTTATTGGAGCTTCAGTTGTAGTAGAGACAGATTGCTTGCCATTGATTGGTATGATCACGAGTTGCTCTACTCCGGATATAGCTATGTTGAGATGGATTGCATACATCAAGTCATTAAATCCGGAATTTAAGCACATAGCAGGGAAGGATAATCCAGTGGAAAATATGTTGTCTAGAGCCAGATATGATGATGAGGAGACTCTACTTGCAGAAGAGGATGATGCAGAAATTTCAGCCACTATGGTTGATCATGTTTGTCATGTCTATGATATTGTGGCTTTCACAGAAGAACTCTATGTTGGAGATTGGTTGCAGATTGGCAGGTACCTTAGTACACTAAGCAAAAGAGATGAATGGACAGATGAAGGCCTATGGGTCTATGGCAGATGAGGTACATTGTTTTGGCTAGAGAGGATCTTACCAATCATGTTGAGGGCAGATCTTTGAGAACGAAGACCACTAGTGCAGTGTGTAAGTTCTTATTGGAAGAAAATTTCTGCAGGTATGGTTGTGTGGGTAAGATCACTGCGGATCGTGGTGAATTGGATGCAGATGAAGCTAGGGAGTTTTTCTCTCAACTAGGAATCAAATTGGCTTTAACCACAGCATACAATCCGGAGGGAAATGGGCATCCGCCGATAGTGAAAGCATTAGCCAAAGCATGCAGAGGACGGTTTGGAGAATGGCCGAGACTTCTACCATTTGCTTTGTGGGCTGATCGTACGACTCATAGTGTTACCACAGGATATATGCCTGCAGAGTTGATGTATGGTCAGAAACCTGTTATGCCGATTGAGACTTGTGCTTTGACTTGGTCAGTTTTACCTTGGTAGGAGGATTTGACGAGAGAGGAGCTCTTAGCTCTTCGGATTCGACAGTTGGAGAGGAGACCTGATGATATTCAGCTAGCTATTGACAGGTTGAAGGTTGCTAGACTAAGGAATAAGGACAGGTTTGACAGTAGGCATCGCTTGCGGCCTAGAGCAATAGAAGAGGGAGATTGGGTATTGGTCTTTGATAGCAGCCTTGAAAATCAGCATACTGCACTTCGGAAGATGGTGAAAAGATGGTTTGGGCCGTACATAGTCAGACATGTCTTTGATAATGCAACATATGAGCTGACAGAATTGGATGGGACAGTGCTTAGAGTGCCGATTGCTGGAAAAAGAATCAAGATTTTCAAGAAAAGAGATGATGAGGATTATGCATTGGAAGAATATTCAAGAGAAGAGCAACGACAAGAAACTTCAATGGAAGAGACAGATGATATGACAGATAATCTTGTTGATCTACCGGAAATGCATAATGAAGAGATTGATCTGTTTGTGGATCTTGATGATAACGATCATGGGTAGTTGGCCCATTCGGAGGATGCGCAGGATTAGAGGGGGTGGATGTCGTATTGCTGCGCATTTGAGCTGTGAAACCACCCAAAAGTTGTGTGTGTGATTTGATACTTTGTACATACTTAGTTGTTATGTTTGCTCTTTTATTCTATGCTGAAGATGGAGAAGAACAAGGAGTTTTGGTAGACTGGTAACTCGAGATGCAATCTCATGGACCACTTTGATTGTGACCAAGGATTTGTTTGAAAGCCTGTGGCAGTATAGGAGCATTCCCAATGGGCCAAGAGATACATGCTGAGATCATCCTAAGGGGCCTAGAAAGAGACTCTATTGTTGGCGACATGCTCGTGGACATGTATGGAAAATGTGGCTTTATCAAGGAAGGACGAGAAGCATTTGAGAAATTGAATGTCCATGATGTTATATCGTGGACAATAATGCTAGATGCCTATGTTCATAATCGTGAAGGTATATGGCTATGCGATGCTATGAGGAGATGCAACATCAAGGGGTGCATGCCAATTCTATTACATATGTTATCTGCTTGAAAGCTTGTGCAACCATAGGAACAGGATAAGTCGACAGAAACTTGATTGAGGTCTTCATCAAAGGAAACGACAAAGATATGGTTGTGCCAAAGAGGCCCACGAAAGAAAAAAATTTAGATGGCTATCACGAAAGGAACAAATTTAGATGGCTATTTTCAGGAGCCGCTTTTCTGGAAAAAGGGGAGAGCTTTTTGAATCAAAAAGGGGGGGGAATCTAATTGTGTGGTGGAATGGGGAAAAGCATGAACGGGTTGGATCAAACAGAGAAGAGAAGGCACCTTGCACGCGTTGTTTTTTTTTTACTGCGGCTCAGAGGCTGGGAAGACAGAAACGGAAATTAAGAAAGCATATCTTGGGGAGAAAGACGGTACTCTGCGACTGGACGAAGAGAAAAATGGACTAAGGCAGAAGAAAGAGGAAATCAGGGGGAAGCTCTGAAGAGGATCGACGGGAGAGGAAAGGAGAAAAATTGACAATTCTGAGAGATCCACAGGGAGGAGAGAGAGGATGTGGGTGTTCTTCTTCTGTGCTGTTTCCACTTGGCATGGAAGGCTTTTCTCGTTGACGCTGGCAGTGGCAATGGCGGCGATCTTACATCCCTCTTCTCTTCTCACTTTGTAATTGGAACCTCAGCAAGATTAAAGAAAAAGAGCACAAAAAGGAGGAAAGCGGAGACACTATTAAAGATCCATATCTCGTCTTCTTCTGGATCTCTTCTACTTCTGCTTCTTCTTCTAGAACGTTGTCTCGTCTACTATCTGTAGTTAGCCACACGCAATCTCAGAGAAAAAGTAGCAGCAGAACCAGAAGCCCGCGCCTTGCGACATCAGGGAAAAAGTTGGAGGAGATACTCCTCGGATCGGACAAATCTTTGCAACGAGGATGACTAGATTCGGGCCTATCCTCTCCATACAAGGTCCAACGGAGCTTCATAGCTGTAATTCTGATCCGGTGCATTCAAGGAATACTACAGACAAAAAACAAGGAAGAATTTGCAGTGTTTCGTGTGCAGGATAAGACTAATTACCTTCAAGAGCAGTGGGATTTAACAATTACAGAGGTTTACAGGGATTTACATTTGAAGATTCTCAGCCTTGCAGCACATTGACTTGTGCTTAGGAGCCCAGCTACTAAATGAGGTCCGACAGAGAAAGCACGGGTGCAGAGGCTATTAAGAGAGCTTTCAGAACTGTGTTTTTCATGCTGGTATTACTAGCATCATTGCTGCTGTCGTTGAATCGAGGAGAGAGGTATTGATAAACAGAATTGCTCTTCTGCATTTTAAACAACTCTGCGCTTTAATATGCGAGAGCAGAGATAGTCATAAGAAACAAAAGAAAATTCCGTTTTTGATACCCTGCTGCCATGAATCGAAAAAGGGACACTGAAGCTCCTGTGGAGGAAGTCCCTGATGAAGTGAATGTCATGAGGTGGTTATGGATGGATCAGAACGAACTCTGGTGCTTTTTTCTAATCTTTCTGCAGAAGATTGGGAAGTGATCACATACAACTTTTATCTATCAAATCAATTCTCTTTACGAGAGAATCCGTTATTTATTTGTTGGGCTTCCAAATTGTTCTTCATTCACAAACTGAGACTACTTGAGTCTGTTTATGTATCGTATGGGAAAAACTTCTTAAGGGCCTTTGATTCAAATTTGATTTTACAAGCTCTATTTACTACGAATCCAGTCCACCCAAAAGAAGATGCATATTTTTTAGCTGATAACTTGAACCAGAATCGACTTGCTGAAACAGAAAACATGACACTTGATGTAATGAAGGAGCTGAAACTGCTTACGAAAGGAAACCTGAAACTGTTAAACAAGCAATGTTCTTAAGTTCTACTGGACGAAGCTCTACATCTCCTATTTTTGGTACAAGTATCTCAACTCTACAAGGGCTCTCCATATGCCACTTTTTCATTCCATCTACTCCATCACCAAAGCACATTGATTATTCTGACAGCAATGCAGAAAAAAGAAACACACATGATATATATTATCCAAACTCGTCTATGTTTTTGAAGATGGTTCATTCAATACAAAGAATTCTATATGATCATGTACATTTTTGATCTTCCCAACTGATCAATATCACAGGAAGAATTTGTTGTCATAACAGATTTGAATTCGTTCTCTTGCTTGATTTTCTATCTTGAAATTTATTAAGGACTTCTGAAGTTGCGACATTGCTTTCGAAACCCTTCGACAGCGGATTATGGACAAGCCTACGGGTGGAACTCCTTGTATTGATGAAATGATAATAAAGAATTTGTCTGACATTGTTTTTCTATGTCACGTGATAAGATTACGTGAAAGAACCAGTGCTTAACAGGAGTAATTAAAGAAGCTGATTGTTTTATGTCAAATTAATGTGTTAGATAATTACATAACTAAAACAAACCGAGGAAAGTGCGGAGGATGGGACATGGGTCTGTCCTACGGTTGGGTGGTCCCGGTTAGCCGAGAACTTTTCTCAAAAATCTCGAAGAACAGCGGGATGATCATCATCATCAAAACGAATAACGAGAGTGATGATCTAGAGTTACGTCTTACCCTATTTTATGCTGTTTTAGGGGAACGGAATGGGACTATGCCTTATGGCAGAGAGGTTGAGCCTTGCATCCCTCTCGTTTCCCATTCTCGTTGAACCAAGTGCAGCGTGAATCTACTTCGGACCTAGCGTTTCTGCGTAAAGTAGTTCGCTCGGGTCTGACGCTAGTTGCTGTTAGCTAATGACCAAATCAGGAAAACCCTAATTCAGGTCGATCCTAAGTGGGAACGGCCAGGATACTTCCGCTACGTGGCAGATGTGGGAAGATCTAGATCGCAAGTCCCGTAACATTCCATGGGAATGCCGGGTGGAGCTTTCTAGACATCCTTTTCGATGGACTGCTAAGACGTGTCCTGGATGATTCTAGTGGACATGTTACAGTTGGTATCAGAGCCAACCAACAAAGGACTTGTTTTTAGGAAATTTTAATAAGAAGAAGTAAAGCAAAATGTTACTGTCCCAAACTTTTCCTTACTTTCAATGCTGTCTTGCAGAATTATGAAGCATGGAACATGTTCTTAGTGTTCCGAGTCATGCTTATGACCGCGATGCATTCCACGAATTATCGACAAAGGGTTGAGATGATGAACATCCTAGACCGCATTTACAATCCATCGCCTGTGGACATGGAACAAAGATGGATGGGTGTTTCAGGGATCTATTACATAACTGCCTATCGACTTGCGTACCTTCAAATTAACTTGAAGAAAATCAAGTGGATGGAGGATTTAAAGATCGTGAAGCTGTTCGTCTTTGTTGAGGCTCACGCAAACGCGACCCTACAGGTCGGGGGTCGAAGGGTTAACCAGAATAAGTATGTGTACGGGGAAGTGATTCAAAGAATCCCTACCGACCGAATCAAGGTTTTGGGGCGTCATGAGAAGAATGGATATCGAAGGAAAAGATACCCTAATCTTCCAATGAACTATCGATTCCTGAAAATCGATGACCCCAATCTGTATTACTACTCAGTTCCTGTAGCTGAATGCAACAACATCTTATTCTCCTCGAATTAAGTATTAACTTGTTCCATCGCCCCAAGAAAAAAATTGTAAGGGCTATGCTGATATGAATGGAATAAAACTTTTTTTGAAATCAACGATTGTCTTGACTGTGAATATTAATAAAGAAGTAAAGTGATTTGGTCACTTGGCTAAAGGAATATGCGGATGTAGTTCTTGAAGAGTTAACAGAACTCCCGCTTCAAAGAGAAGTAGATCATGAGATCAAGCTAGTAATAGGAGCTGCGCCAATTGTGAAGAGACCCTATAGAATGTCTATACCGGAAGCAATTGAGCTGAAAGGAACAACTCAAGCAACTGCTAGATCAGGGCTACATCCGTCCTAGCAGTTCACCTTGGGAAGCACCAGTACTGTTCCGGAAAAAGAAAGATGGAACACTTCGACTATGTATTGATTATAGTGGGTTGAATCAATCAACAGTCAAGAACAAATATCATAGAATAGATGAGCTTCTTGATAGTCTTCAGGGTGCCAAGAACTTCTCTAAGATTATCTTAGGTCTGGTTACTATCAGATAAGAATCAAGGAAGAAGATACCCTAAAGACGACCTTCAACACTAGATATGGACACTTTGAGTTCTAGTTATGTCATTAGGGATTACGAATGCACCTGCCACCCTCAATAGGTTAATGCAAGATATTTTTAGACCATATCTTGATAACTTCGTGCTTGTCTTCTTTGATGACACTCTATTCCAAACAGGAAGGAGATCATGAATCCCAACTTCGGAATTTCCTTGAGACAAGGAGGTCACACAAGCTGTATGCTAAGATGACGAAATTGTGCATTCCTCAAACATCAGATTGGTTATCTGGGATTCATCATATCGGTAGAAGGAATCTCAGTGGAGCCGGCCTAAGTCAGAAATGTTCTAGCATGGCCAAATACCAACAACTGTCAAAGAAATACGCAGCTTTCTTGGATTGACAAGATGGTATAGGGTCTTCATAAAAAACTATGCTTTGATTGCAGCACCTTTGACAGACTTACTGAAAAAGCAAACAGCCGAACAAACTAGCTTTGATAGGTTGAAGAAAAGTTTGGTATCAGCACCGATCCTAAAACTTCTAGACCACAGTAAGGAGTTTGAGGTAGTAACTGATACTAGCATGCTTGCCTTAGGATGTGTGCTCATGTAGAAAAGTCATCCTATAGCATAATCTTCAAGAAACTGAAGAGCCATGAGGAGAATTATGCTACTCATGATCTTGAACTTTTAGTTGTCAAGCTTGGAGACACTGCCTGCTCGGTAACAAGATTACACTAGTGACTGATCATAAAAAGTCTCAAGTGGAACTTTACCTAGAACAAGCTCAACATGAGGCAATGTCAGTGGATTGAAGTGCCGAAGGAGTATGACCTTAAGATCAAGTACCGAACTGGAAAAGGAGAATGTAGTTGCTGATGTACTCAGTCACAAGGCATTCCTTAATTCACTAATCTTGCAAAATCCATCAATAGCTAGATCTCTAGCTACAGAGGTGTCCATGCCAAACAACCCAATACTTGAGTTAGCTAGAGAAGAAGCATGCCATGATTTGGCCTACCAAACAATGCTAAAGGAGATCTCTATCAAGGACCATGAATAAAAGCTATAGGCTAAGTATCATGAATTCTCTATCAATAGTGGACTTGTCTATTATAAGAACGTGATTATGTATACCGGCAAGCCAGTCACTTAAGTAGAAGATATTGTACGACGCTCATGATTGACCTTTCTCAGGACATCCTGGCTATGCCAAGACTCTCAATACAGTTAGGAAGAACTACTATTGGGAGAGTCTTAAAGGTGGCATTTTCAAATATGTCACTGAGTGTTTGTCTTGTCAACGTATTAAAATCGAACATGTCAAGATGCCAAGGAAGCTGCAACCACTCGACATTCCCCAAATGAAAAGGGAATTCATCAATATGGACTTTGTTGATTGGCCTACCCCAAGTTCAGAGAGGATACCACTCCATCATGGTTGTGGTTGACATGTTGACTAAGGTTGCATACCTTATTCTGGTAAAGACAAACTATAAAGCCTCAGACATTGCAAGGTTGTTTATCAAGGAGATATTCAAGCTACATGGGTTACTCAGAAGAATCATTAGTGATCATGATTCTCTCTTCACATCACACTTCTGGAGAGCTATCTTTGAAGCTATTGGGACTCAACTTTATTTTTGCACAGCCTACCATCCCCAAACTGATGGTCAAACGGAGCGAGTCAATCAAGTCATCGAGGATATGCTTAGGGCACACTGCTGCTGGGAACCAGAAAGGTGGATTCAATACTTGCCCTTGGTTGAGTTTGCCTACAATGCTTCTTACCAACAAACCATTCAGATGACCCCTTTTTAAGCATTGTATGGGCATGACTGTCAAAGTCCCCTAAGCTTCTCAAGTCCAACCTTGTGGGTTGAAGCTTCAAGGCAAATGATGGAAGAGATGGATGACCAAGTAAAGTCAATAAGATAGGACATCCAAGCCACCAAGGATAGACAAAAGACATACGCTGATTTGAAGCGTCAAGGTAGAACCTTCGAGGAAAGGGACATGGTCTTCAATTGTGTACGCCCAAAGAAGAGTTTCCTGTCCTTAGGAGATTGCAAGAAGCTAAGTCCAAGGTATTGTGGACCATACAAGATCCTTAAGTGCCTAGGACCTAATGCTTATAGACTGCAACTCCCTGAAAACCTAAAGGTTCATAATGTATTCCATAACAACCTACTGAAGAAGTATGTACCTAGCCATGTACTTGATGACCAACAAATGGTAATGCCTAGCCAAGGAGTCCTTGAGCTACAGTCTGACAGGATCTTAGATGTTAGGGAGAGACAATTGAGATCCAGAACCTTGAAGGAATGCCTCGTCCAGTGGAAAGATTATCCCGAAGAGGATGCCACTTGGGTGGATGAAAGCACTCTCAACCATCAATATCCCCCAGTTTATCTCGAGATGAGGACATCTCGATTCCTCCAAGAGGGAGAGAATGTGACATTCCCGATTTCTAAGCATGCGTTCCTTACATGAACCTCCTCTTAATAGGAGGTCATGAGAATAATAGTTTGAAAATAAAGGAATTTATTTATTTTCCCCTTTTTTCCCCCCAACGATTGTCGTGCTGGAGGGCAGGGGAATAACAAGGATGACTGAGCATCCTTGCTGGATGCCTGAGGGGGGGTATGGCCATGCAGGATGCCGCGTGGGGGGAGGGAGGATCCCCTCCCCTCACCTATATAACCAAGGGGGAGTCGTGGAGAGAAAAAAAAAAAAAAAGCTGCGTGGGAGTAGAGGGGCCATGAGGCTGCTGTGCCGAGGTCGTGCTGGAGAAGCCGCCACGCTGAAAGCAAGAGCTGCTGGTGCCGTGCGAGCGATCCCGCCTTCAGACACCAACGCCAGGGTTCTGCCGTCGACGCCACAAGCTGATGTTGGGCCCACGTGCTGCCATTAAGCCTTTTCAAATCGTCGTCATCCATTCCGCGTCACTATTATCTCCCCCCTTTTCACGTGGCTGCTGCGTTGACTAGGAGCTTACTAGAAGCTTCGTTTTAGAAGATTCTAAGGGCCTTTGCTAAACCCCCTTCCCACCAATCACTCACAAACCCATCCCTAGGCCCGGTTCTTTAAGGGAAGAAGAGGGGCTTCCTTAAACCCCGTTCTCACTTGATCCCCCAATAAGCCCATCCCTAGCTGACATTTTGAAGAGAAGGAGAGGAACCTTATAAAACCCCCTTCCCACCAATCATCCCTATCCAAGAATTTAGGAAGAAGAAGTTCATAGGCATCCGCTTCCGCAAGGCCTTCACAAGATCCCTTCACAAAATCCCTCTTTTCCCGAAAGAAAGAAGGCCCAAGCTCCAAATCCTACGGCCTTCAAAAACCAAACTCCGCAAGTCAGTACTTCTCTCAAGGAGCCGAAATTCAAAGGGAATCTCCGCGTACGAGGGAGAGGGCCAAAGATGATAAGGCTCCGAACCAAGGCAAGCAATTTGAATCTCTGAAGGCAAACCAGAGGTCGAAATCATGATGGCCCCTAAAAAGTTGCAAGGCACACCTGTAGGAGGATCATCTCCTAATATTCATGTGGATATTTATCCGAGAGCACAAGTCCAGGTTTTCTTCCTATTTTTGATTTACCTAGAAGTATTGAATTAGTCACGATAACTTCATGGATTAGGAAGCACCTATGCATGCTTAAAAATCACCCAGTCAAGTTAAATGCAACTGGAAATAAATCGACTATTCGAACAATGATTAGAATTAGTTCATGACAAGAAATTGGGTCATTGGTATTTTCCATATAAAGAAATTGTCTATCCATTTAACGTCCTTAATAGTATGTTGCCTTGTCGTGCATGTCAAAGTGACGGCCTAGAACACCTATTGCCTATCATTATAAGGTTGAGATTATTAAAGTGCACCTTTGACTAGGCATGGAAAGATTAATTGCACGTCGCATTTTTTTTAGACAAATCTTCATTGAATGATTCATTAGGGAAATTCCTTAACCCCGTAGGAAATAGAAGAGCGCGGAAATGATTCTAGGAATTTGCGTGTGGCATGTGATTTTAAATTGGAATAGGTCAACTCTAGTTTTCTTGGCATGAATTTCACTACGTTGTAGTCAGGAAAGGAGTGCATGTTGCACATTTGTCATATGAAAAGTTTCATTCATCAAGAATTGTATTTAGGGAAAGGCTGCATGGTTTATTGAAGCATGAAATCTTAAAAGCTTAGAAAAAGAATTGTGGGCATGATTCTTGAATGCAAGTCCTAGTAGGATCAATGGAAGTTATGCCGCAATTTAACATGCGTTTTGATCTTAACAAGAAAAGTTAGGGTTATTGTGAATTTAGGGGTACGTAGAAGCAATGAATCACGCGTTTAGGTGAATTGTGAGATGTTACAACTAGCTTTCTCCTTTAAGATCAAGTTAACATCTCTAGGGATGGTTCGTCCTTGTCGCAAGACAAGTAGATCATATTATCTAAATCGCCTAACCCACAAGGGATTCGCATAGGATGGCTCAACCGATACGATAAATAACCCAAGTGCTAACTAGGGTTTAGCACGTTAAGGATTTGACCTAGTTTCACGCCCTTGTTACCAAGACGAACCCGTGAACCGAAGGTCCTACCCACATTCACGGAATGTAGGGACAATTGGATGCTCATGCATAAAACGATCTAAGGTTTCTACCATAAGGATCACTCATTCAAATTTTGAAACTCGGATTGAGTTGGAATTCCTAGGACTGATCGTTGTTGGCCTAGTGTAATTAGGAATGGGTTGGGTAAGAAGACACCCTAAACCCTGCTTCTCGTCTAGAGATAATTCCGTGACCAGAAAACGCCGTTCAATGGGTGAAATGATCCCATGGAATAGATGCGACACTTGTGCAATAAGTTGCAACATCGCATAAACTTGTGGTTTGTTCACAAGAGAGTTTTGCCATTTCTTGAAATGAGATTGGCAAGTTCTTGCGCAAGTTTAACTTGCAAGAGGATGAGTAGTCATCCTGTTACATCACCTTTCTTGGGGGAAAATTGCCAAGTAAAGGAAAGATAGGTATTTGCTTGGAAGCAAATGATCAATCAATAAATTGGAGCGACATGGTCGCCAGGATTTACTGTTAATAAAACCTAAGGTATTGGTTAAGTTGAGTATGGCCCTAACCCAAGGACAAAAGGGTGAATAAACAAACCCTTGGGGATCTTGCCAAGTCGCAATTGATCCCAGATCGAATGCTAGATGCATTCGGAGAGAAGGATTCACTCTTTAACAGTTGGCAAATTAAACGACCACTGGAATTGATTGTGCTTGTAACAGTTTAGGAAGCATTGTTTGCATTGTTTGCTCAAAGAACTAAAGGATGAAATGATATCTTATGCTTCAGTTTGAAAGCCTGAAGGGAGAGGCAGCTTCAGTTACCCCCGACTGCCTGCCTGACCCTAACCAAGGGGGTTGTTGACCGTGTCGGGAATGTGGACCGAACCCGCCGCGAGAGGTCTTTCCGTTGAGCTCTACTTGGAGCAGGAGGACGCTTGGGTGCCAGGGGGGCTCTGGCCGTAAATCCCTCACCTTCCGGGTCCTGCACAAGAGGCTAACGTGACTCAGGATTGGATCTCGAGGCCCGCATACTAGTCTACGGGCGGAAGCTTGGAATAGTGATCCCTAGCGGATTACTGGATAGCCTTTGGGCGGATTATAGACAAGCCTACGGGCAGAACTCTTTGTATTTCAAAGATAAAGTGATGAAATGATAATAAAGAATTTGTCTGACATTGTTTTTCTATGTCATGTGATAAGATTACGTGAAGGAACCAGTGCTTAACAGGAGTACTTAAAGAAGCTGATTGTTTTATGTCAAATTAATGTGTTAGATAATTACATAACTAAAACAAACCGAGGAAAGTGCGGAGGATGGGCCATGGGTCCGTCCTATGGTTGGGTGGTCCCGGTTAGCCGAGAACTTTTCTCAAAAATCTCGAAGAACAGCGGGATGATCATCATCATCAAAACGAATAACGAGAGCAATGATCTAGAGTTACGTCTTACCCTATTTTATGCTGTTTTAGGGAAACGGAATGGGACTATGCCTTATGGCAGAGAGGTTGAGCCTTGCATCCCTCTCGTTTCCCATTCTCCTTGAACCAAGTACAGCGTGAATCTGCTTCGGACCTGGCATTTCTGCATAAAGTAGTTCGCTCGGGTTTGACGCTAGTTGCTGTTAGCTAATGACCAAATCAGGAAAACCCTAATTCAGATCGATCCTAAGTGGAAACGGCCAGGATACTTCCGCTACGTGGCAGACGCGGGAAGACCTAGATCGCAAGTCCCATAACATTCCATGGGAATGCCGGGCGGAGCTTTCTAGACATCCTTTCCGATGGACCGCTAAGACGTGTCCTGGATGATTCTAGTGGACACGTTACATACATATAGTGAAACCCTAGAGCTTGGACCATTTGGCTCCCCACATTATTTTACAATCTCATCCACCTTACATCTCTAAGCTTTCATCTTGCTGTTGATCATGACTTGGAATATTTCTAACCCAGATGTTGCTACAATTTGACATTTTCTTGGGATATTTCTTATCGTAACTATTCCAAGATCTAATCAATGACATGAAAAAATCGAGGACATATAAGACAGATGAGATGGTTAAAGAATTTAGGGGGACAAGCAATCCATGCAACGTATATACCATTTGCAACCTCAACCTTAGTAGGAAGAATTAGTTATAATGGTTTATAGAGTGGGTAATGCTTTTGATTGAGTTGGATTTCATTGCAAAGAACCATTTGGTGTGCTATGGTTGGTAGAGAATATAATCATTCAAAACTAGGCTAGAGTCATGAGTACAAGAAAAAGAGCCATGCATGTCCCATGTTGGCAACATTATATTAGCATGCATTCTAACATGATATTAGCCAATTTTTTTACACCAATATGTGGACATACAAATAAATGCAGCAATGATCATGGATACACATGTGCAAGACAGGAGGGAAACTTTGGTGCAAGAGGTTTCAGAAGCTTTTACAACAAAAGGATTTATTTCTATGTTCATGATCTATTGTTTTGGATTGAAAAGGAGCTAGTGATAACTCAACTATTGACTTAGTCAAGTGTACCTTTTAGTAGATGACATTGACTCTTGGTCCCCATCCACAATGATATCATTTAAAAATTTCCTCCATACTCAACTTGTATAGTGGAAACTAGGTAATCCACCACCTCATGATGAATTGCAACCACTATCTAACATTTTAATGCTTGTTACTAGCCCTCACTCCTTCTTTTCCCAATTTATGTTGGCTTTTTCTTTGGAACATGTAATCACCATGTCATCCACATGATGCTTCTTGTAGTCCTCCACCATCATTACTTTGAGAACTCACATCTATCATGCATGTCATACTTAAATTGCTAATATCTTTGTCCTTATTAGGAACTAGAGTCTGCGGTTTTGCACAATCTACTATCCTGTGATCTTCTCTACTACTCACTTCTAAAGGTAATTCCACAAGTACTACTGCAACTAGGGGTTGTTGTTGTGATACATTGATTCTTTCATTATTTCAAATTCATACTATTGTCACTCCTATCGCTACTCTATGCTTTGCCCATAATTTACAATTTGGTCCAATGTAATGATAGGAGCCCCAGATTAAGGATATGATCCTCCTTCTATATCTTGTTGTTCATGTGTTCTATTCTATGGTTGTCATGGGGAAAATCTCCTTGGTTCCATAAATCCTCCTGAGTATCTAGAATTAGGAATTACTTGATTAACTTGTATGAGATTTCTTGGTCTCACTCTTGGATACATCATAGTAGGTGTTGTGGTTAACTACTTCTTACATTTGCGCTATACGAACATGATGTAGTCTCATGCCCATTTTTTGGTATATATGATGAAACTTTCTCCTTGTTCGCTTGCATACTAACTCCAAAATATCTTAGCTCCTCTTTGCTCTTCCTTTCCAATTTAGTTTTTGACTTCTTCAAAACAACATTGATTTTCCTTTCGTACTTGTATGATCCCGTATCCTTATTTCTTTTATTCTTCTTACTTTGTGTTTTCTTCTTGCTTCCTCATCTTCTAAATCATTTCACTCACCTTCGACTTTGATACAAAACTTGAGTCCTCATCTTTATTCTCTATTTGCGAGTCTAATTCCTCCTCAGATTCTGAACTATCTTCCTTACTTTTCTTCCTTGATCTTCTCAATTCGAGTCTCATCTTCCTTGATCTATTCAATTTCAACCTTCTCTCCACCCTACTTGTAGCTCAAACTAAGTCATCAAAATCATGATTTTGAATATCAATTTTTGTATTGGCAAAAATACTCCTAATTCTTTAATGTAAGAAAGGTGGACTGGAAGTGAAAGCATAAGTGGAAGCAAGAGGTATGAAGGTTCAAGCAAAGAAGAGATAGATTGGTGCATGGAAACTCCAAAAGTCACAATGTGTGACCTCCCTTCCCTTATTCTATTGTCATAGTAATAATAAACAATAAAGTGACAATGATGGATGGTTGCCACCTCTAGTGTGCAGATGAGCAAGCACTAAGTACAACTAAATATAGGCAGCTAGACACAAGTAGCCTTTAACTCTCAACAGCCTCCCACTTAAAGGCAAATATGCTACTCGAGTGTGGAGAAAAACAAGGAAATGTTGACAGTGTACATAGAAATATAAGAAGGTGAAAAATAGACATTCTCTCATCCTACTCCCATCATCTTTCTAAGAGAGGCATCACATTCCACTAGGAAAGTTTTAGTGAGAAAATCTAAATAATTGTCATTAATGGAGATCTTGACAAGTGCTTGTCCTCAATCACCCTCAGATGAAGTGATAATGGACCTCAATGTGCTTGGCGTGTGCATTAAAGACTAGACTACGTGTGAGCTAAATGACACTCGTAGAGTCTAAATGCAATGTAGGAGACATAGTCATACCAAGGTGTGCCATAAGATGGCATAACTATTAGACCTCCTTCCAAGCCCATGTAGCTACCATGTATTTAATCTCAATAATAGATAATGTCATGAATTTTTACACCTTGGATATCTAAGAAACATCACCTTTATAAAAGCTAAAGACATAGTTAGAGGTGGACTTTCTACTACCTCCATAACATTGTAGCCCATGATTCTAGTATCTTGGCCACCATAACAAATACACATATTAGGAGTGCCCTTAAGGTATCCCATGATATCCTTCACAGCATCGTAATGTTTCTTGCCAAGTGTCACCATATAACGAGCTACAAATCCCACTACAAATGCTATGTTAGGTCCGGTGACTATCATCCGCATACATCAAGCTACCCACCATAGATGCATATGGGATCTTGACCTTCTTGACCTTATCGTCATCTAACCAGAGACAATCTACGTAACTAGCCTTCACACTAGAAGGTAATGAGTAGCTAATAGATTTATAACCCTACATATGGAGCTACTCAAGGAATTTATGAGTGCACTCATTCTCTAGTAAGTAGAGGAGTTTCTTAGAGCAAATGCATAGAATGCATATCACAAGTATATGAGAGCCATGTTCCATGTCCTTCATCTCAAAGATCTTCTTGAGCTAAGTCCTCAAAGTATTCAGATCTCATCATGAGCACTCCCAATAATCAAAATATCATCCACAAATAGCACCAAAATGATAAGGCTACCACCATGGGCATTCTTCGTATAGAGACATAGATCCATATCTCCATAGGTGTAATCTTTTGAATGCATAAAGGTATCAAAATTATGGTATCACACCCTAGGTGCTTGATTAAGTCCATAAAGACCCTTCCTCAATCTCCACACTAATTGTTCCCTATCTTTTCCTCAAAGCCCTTAGATTATTACATGTAATGTTATCATGCAAGTCCTCATGAAAAAAAACTCATTTTCACATCCATCTAGTATAAGTCATCTTGACCACAAGAGAGAATATCTCACTAAGATCAACTCCCTTCTTCTACTTAAAAGCCATAAATTTCAATTTCGCCTTATATACTGGCTTGGGGCAACCATGGATACTCTTCAACTTATACATTCATTTGCATGCCAATACATATTTACCATTTTCGTGGGGGCGATAAGCGTCCAATCAATTGATGGTATGGGGACATTGCATTGGTTTCTCCATAGCATTGAGCCACCCTCTCCAAGATCAATGCATCCGAGCAAGGAGTAGCAACTGACCGTAGGGTTACAACATTTGTATCTCCACAACACCCTTGAGAATCACCCCTAGAATGAGGAGGATAAAATGTTTGCGGCTCTCTGACGCACCCACCACAAGCACCACCTCCACTAATCGAGTGAGGTGTTCCTAAGCCTCCCTTTATGGCTAGCTTAGAGCATAAACTCTCCTTGCTAGAGATCGATAAGTCAAAGCGTACCAAGGTAGAATGCACTAAACACCTAGACGAAAATCAAGACAACTCTTACCATATCTTTGAGTCGCACCATCTGATCCAAAGACATATGCATGAAGATCTCCTGCAACTCCTTATCTGGTTTATCCCTTAGGTCGTCCTACTCTCTAGATCATCTATAGTAACTTGCATAGCCTAATTAAGGATGTTATCACACAATCAAAATAAGGGTGAAGGAGAAGCATGATAACATATATTTACAAAGAAGGATGTTAGTTAGAAAACATATAATAAAATATCGATAAAATAAAATAGTCAATGAATTCGAAAAATGGATGCAAATATGACCTATCCTATGGCTCCATGACAAGCTCTTGTTATATCTCTTCATACACAAGAAGTTCTATGCATAGGTCCCCACAAAAAGAGGAGTCTAGTGATTGTCTCATATGGATGCTGCAAGCCCTCCTTGTCCTCTATCGCTTGAAATAGCTACTTCTCTACCGACATACTCTCCTCATGTATGCTAGGAACATTGCTTTCATCATACACATGAGCACTCCAAGGTGTACATGGCACAACATACCACCAACGAGATTCTCCCTGGTTCAAGTGGTAGAATTTTATTTGCTTAATAACATGTCATGAGAGCTTTCCATGAGAAATTAAAAAGAACTTGTCACTACTTTATGTTGTGGAAAAATTAACAAAAATGGTCATGCACATGTTCACAATGATCTAGCAAGACAAATGTACATCACAATCTCTCACCTTGTTTCTCAACACTTTGCTCTAACCAACCAAGCATCCTTCTTTCCATCCCAAGAAAGCAAGAACACAAGACTAGCTCTGAGGTATAGTGAACCCACCAACTTGCCTTCCTGGATTGTAGTCCAAAGTGTTAAACACTTGGAGATGGTCCCACAATGATGATCAATACAATCCAATGTCGTCACTCCTTCGTGTCCACCACCAAGCACACCGACGAACCAAGAATCTAGTAGGGAAGAAGAAGAGGAAGAAAAAGAAGACAAAAAAGAGCTTCAACTTCACTTAAGCCCTCACTTAACACACCTCTCATTCTTTCTCTCTCATTCACTCTCAACAATGGAGGCAAGATGATAGAATAGAAGAAGAGAATAGAAAGGTTCAATAGTTGCATGGATAGAGCTTCCAAGGCATGGATATACCAAAAGGGTTGAATACAACTAAGACCTCCCACCCTTATATAAATACAAACTAGGGTAAGGGTTAGATCACCTCCCTAGGATAGTACAATATTTTAGGGTCAAGGTTTGCTACCCACTTTGCATTTTAGGGTTTCCACCATAGTGATTTAGGGGGTCTGCACCCTCTATTGGGAATTCTATCCCCTTTGTGGGTTCGAAGTCACTCAATCCTCATTCCATCCATGTATGTTAGTGTAAATAGACCAAGCCTACACTAATCTAATCACAATTATATATGTGCAACCCACGGAATACATGCGGGTGTGACAAATACAATTTGAGGTGATAAATATGATGTGCAATATGCTCTCACAAAATAATACATCAACGATAATGTGATACCCATGAAGTATAATAATAATGCTCAAGTATCCAAAATAATATAATAAAGTTCCAAAATAACAATCAACCAAAAAATAGTAGCTAACATTTATGCATTTGTAGCCTTCTTTTCTGGTTCCCATGGCACTCATATCATATGTGGCATGTTGGAGCTTGCAGCAAAGATGTGGAATACTAGGAGTAGTCCATGGAAGAAGTAGTCTTGATGGAGAAATAAATGGTGATGAAGAACTGAGACTAGTAATGGTGATGCGTTTGATGAAGAATGATGTAATAAGGAACTAGTACCGAAGACTATGATGCTCTTGTTGATGGCGTAGATGGTCTAGAAATAAGGCTCAATGATGGTAGCATGAAGGATCAATGATATCTCCACTGAGGAAGAAATCATGGACTGGGAAGGGAGGATAAAAAAGCCAACGATGCAGATGGTTCTTTAGTTCTTTGAATGGTCCTTCACAAGAATCCCGCAAGCCAACTTGTGCTCTCCCTAAGGAGTGTATCAAACTTACTTGTATAGTGATTTGTCCATATGCAAGTGCGATTGGGAGATGCGAACAATCCAAGCAAGCCTGGAGTGTTGTCCTAGACTTGAGAATCCAGTTGGTTAACTATTATTGTGCGGTAAAAAGCTCAAGGTGATAGGTTATTTGAGCAATCCTAGAATGTCCTACCCTTGATGTTCCCTGATTTTGAGTAGTGAGGCTAGGGCTAGGGGATTAGAGATAGAGACTACCAACCAAAGATATTGGATGCACCTAGCTTGAGGACCCCTAGGTGTAGTGAAATGTGAGTGAACTTAACAAATCATAGAGCTTTTTCTCATTTTTTTTCTCCAAGTAGATGTACAAGTGATTGACTTCTCAACAAAGAATGGTTACAAAGGTGAGTAAAAGACACCCTTTGATCAAAGAGATGTGGCTTAAGAAAGGTTTGAAGGTAAATGGGTGATTCTGGATGAAAGGGGTGTGTACACCAAGAAAATCTACTATCCACCATATCCTCGAGTAAGGCTATATAGTAAGATGGATATAGTATGGCTCGAAGAAGAAGTCTTGCCAACCATAGCAATGCAATCAATCCTTGTGTTGATGTTGAAGAACAGAGATGGCATGCCATCGTCATAGGGAGTTTGTGGGCTATAAGAGATTGACTATGAGGTGGAGATCATTGCAAGAAACTATGAATAAATATCATATTAGAGAATTTGGAAATCTCCCAAGTTCCAATTTAAAATAAGGAGTAAAAATTTGACTAAGTGGCTAAATCTTAAACCAATATTTGAGAGTGGCCGGACTTAGGGGAATTGCCTATATAGTATCTAGGAAACATAATAGGATAAGATTTGACCATGTGTCTAAATATTAATCACATTAGAAATTCCCAAAATTTATGAAAATTCTGAATTTTTTGAATATGTGGTTAATGTAGGATCCATGCAATTTTTGTAGACTTTAAGGAAACTCGAGGACAGGAGATCATGCAATTGGAAGTGATAGATTTCACTCTCATTCAAAACATTAATATTGGGAATTTAGGGAAAGTTATGTCTACCGTGCTTCTCAACATCATAGTTTCTTCCATACCTTCTTGGGTAAGAGCAATAGAGAACATTTGAATTTTGATTAGAATAGCAAAAGGCACAATGGGCCATTTCATCTACTTCAAGAATATCATATCTTGATTTTGGTTAAAGCCTCCACACCTCTCATGGTTTCTCTCTGAGATACTCCCTCTTATTCTTCTCCTTGGGAATCTTATAGGCTACTTTCAAAGCTAAACTATCATGTTTCTTCAATCACTTCATGGCAATTTTCTCTCCCACTTTGATAAGCTTTTGCACTATACTAAGTGGTAAGGGTATTTTGAATCTAGCAACTTCATATACATTGAAATAAAAAATGATGGTCTCTTCCCTCTTTTACTTCTCATGATAGGTCTTAATGGGCTCATGTAGATCCTCTCTTTGTGCTTGGATGACTTTCATGCCAATTAGATACTCTATCATGTCTTGAGAGGTAGCCCAAAGGACTTGAACCATCTGATCAAAGCACTCTTGGACCTAAACATCCTATCAAAGTGCCATGTTTGGCATTGATGGTGGTTCATAAATTTTCCCCATAGCTCCCTCCTCATGCTCACCAAAATTCCCAAAAAGAAAGTTGCGGGAAGTGTAAGTGCCAAAGCTACCATGGGTATTAGTAATGCGGGAGAGGCAAGCAGAGCGACCAAGGCCACAAATGCCCCTACAATCACGAATCAAGCCCAGGATTGGATGCTGGGAGCATCCGGAAAAAAGGTCTAGGATCGGATGCTGGGAGCATCCAGGCAAAAAGAATCACACCTTAGCACTTGGTCATACAAACGGCCTCTAAAATGTTTGTGATTGTACACTTAGGTACATTATTTGATCCCCTTTGCTCAAGGAACTAATTCAAGAAAAAACACTTAATGCTTCAGGTTAAAATCTTGGAGGGAGAGGCAGGAACAGTTACCTCCGACTGTTTGCATGTTCCTATCCAAGGGGCTTATTAGCCATGCCGGGTATATGGACCTAACCGGCCGCAAGAGGTCTCTTCGTGGGTGGTGCTTGGAGCGGGAGGATGCTTGGGTGCCAGGGGAGGCTTTCCTTGTAAATTCCTTGCCTTTGGATCCCACACAAGAGGCCGGTGTGACTTGAGATGGGATCTCGAGGGCCGTGTACTAGTCAAAGGGCAAAACTTGGAGCAGCAATCCTGTAGATTGCTGGGATAGCCTTCGGACATGATATTGGATGTACCCCAGAATTATGATAAATAAAGAACAGATATTTGAGAAAAAGGGAACTTGCTTGACATTATTTTTGTGTCAGTGCCTAAGTTAAGTGAAGGAACCCGTGATTAATTTAATTAATTAAGGAAGCTACTTTTGCATGTCAAACGTAATGTGGTAGGTAATTAGGTAACTAAAGCAGATTGAGAAAAGTGCAGTGGACGTGACTTAGGTCCGTCCTACGGAAGGGTGGTCCCGGTTAGCTGGGAACTTTTCTCAAGACCAGACAATGAGACTATGAAGACATAGCATCAGTAGGGTTAAAATCCGGATTTATGCTATTTTAGGGGAAAGGAATGCGACTATGCCTTATGGCAGAGAGGTTGAGCTTCGCACCCCTCTCGTTTTCCATTCTCCATGAACCAAGTGCAGCATGAATCCGCTTCGACTCGATTGTTCCTACGCAAAGTGGTTCATCTAGAGCTCGATGCTAGCTTCTTCCTAGAGACTTGCTGATAGGAAAGGAACCTTGACTTCAAGTCGATCCTAAGTGGGAACAGCTGGACACTTCCGCTAAAGACAGCCAGACTCGGATCACAAACCCTGTGACATTCCTTGTGAGTGCTAGGCGGTGCTTTCTAGACTCTCTTCCCGATGGGCTGCTAAGACATGTCCTTTAAGCGGACAGCCGGATACGTTACAAGTCTACTTTGCCATACACCAAAATAATTAGCTCTCATTCACTTTTTGAACTTTATATACAAAATCCTAGATCCCTTTTGCGTAGTCATCCCCTTATCCCCTTTTTCTTACATGGCTGGTCGTGGCCTAGGCCCTTTTTCCCCATTGTCCCTCCTCTCGTCCTAGCTTTGTCCTACCACCCATTATCCCCTTTTGGGTGGCCATCCCCTTTTCCTTACGTGGCTTGGGCCATTTTTTCCCATTGTTCTCCTCTCTTCCTAGTTTAGTCCTATTACCGTTCATGGTTACAAATTGCACAGGAGGGAGCCTAGCGCTCTTTTACAGAGGTTTTGGTTGCGCCTTTATACTTAAAGGTGCGCCTTCTTTCTTTTGGCTTCTTGTGGCTTCCATGGTTGCATCTTATACTCCTGCTGGTTGTTCCCATGCTATTAGATTTCTTTTGATCCCACACTCTTATAGGGCGGCTTTTTCGTTTTTCTACCTTGCGCTTTTCCTCTTGATGCCTTGTTTTCCCCTTCCTTGGCTTTGTAGTAAATATTACCCCCCTCGTAGTTGAGTGCCAGTCCCATGGCACTACTCATGGCGAGTCAGACAGTGTTACTAGGGTAGCCAGGTGGCTTTTTGAGTTTGTATATGAGCCCTATTGGAAGGTGTGTTGGAGGGATTTACAATTTTGGAGAAGGCCCTTGAGTTGGACATGAGTCCTAGTGTTAGAGTGATTTATGAAACTAGAAGGCCCTTGAGTTTTGAATGAGCCTTGGTGTTGGAGGGATTTATGGAACTGAAAGGCCCTTGAGTTTGGAATGAGCCCTAGTGTTGAAGGGATTTATAAAACTGAAAGGCCCTTGAGTTTGGAATGAGCTCTGATGTTGAAGGGAAGCAGATGGGCGGATCCATATTTAAAATTGAATGTGGTGTTGGATGGAGTCTTGCTTGGTGGATGGCGAGTGGACAAATCCATCTTTGAAATTGAAGATACAGTTAGACAGATCCATATTTGTTTCCTCCATGATTGCCTTCTCGTGCAATGTTCCAAATGAGCTTCTTCATTCACTTTTCGACTGGGGTTGTAGCATCTGCGCTTTGCTTTGTTGTTCCTGCATGGTGGCATGTCGCATAAGATGGGAAGTGTATTATTGCATGGATGATGGGGTCTTTGGAGTTGGTGGTCGAGGCCTCTGTTTATACCTAGAAAAAAAAGAAGGTGCACTACTTGGGGGTGTGTCTCCCTTACCATGGAGTGTGTGGTGCCAATGCTTGTGAAACTAGGAGATGGGTCTAACCTTGGGCACAAACCCTTCCATGGTGTCCCACACTTGAGGACCTGATTTGTGCATAGGGGAGGTGTGGTGCATGGGGATTAGGGTAATAGGTCTAACCATAGGCATGAATTACCTTCCTAGGTATATCCTGCCCTTGATGTTCCCTAAGCATGTGTCGTGGGGAATCCCAAGGGGTAGGGGGTAAGACATGGAGCTGGCCGACAGAGGGCATGGGATGCACCTAACTTGAGGACCCCTAGGTGCAGTGACTGTGATCGATGTGCAACTTGTGGTGTCTATGTGTGATATCTCTATTTTTGTTTTAACGTTACATAGTCATGAAAGAAATTAATCTTTTTCATCGGAGTGAGGTGGAGAAGGGGGCTTAATAGATTTGTTAAGAAACTGATGGATTTGGAGATACCCCTTAAGGTTTAGGCAGACCTGAAGGGTAGTGGTGGAGAGGAATGGATGATTATAGTGGGCGAAGTGGCTATCATTCATATTCTCTAGAAGGCCTAAGCAAAATGAAGGTAATAGAGCAACTAGCATCATTAGTCAAGCCATCACACAACTATCTATAGCATTAGGATTAAAATGGAGTATTGGAAGGCTGTGCTCCTACGGGGTCGGGTCTTGCCTAAGGAGTATCCTAAGCAGTCTAAGGTAATTATAAGTAGTAATAAAGGCGAGGTCATGGCATGAAGAGAATCTGTTAGTGAATTGGATTAGAGTATCATACAATTTCTTAGATGTGAAGATGAGGGCTTCTTCATATGTAGTATAATAAGGATTATAGATTATAGGAAAATCGTAGCGATCATGGACACTAGAGTCAAAATCCACTTCCACCCTTTGAGGGTAAGGAATAAAGGTTGAGTCATTCTGCTCGAAGGGTTGAGTGTTGCAAAAGGCCATCCAAGAGTCCAGGTTGGAGTCGCAGACCCTTCTTCTCCATTTAGGTTGACATTCATAGCCGGCCACCAACCTCGGTACTTCAAAAACCTTATTCTGCCAAAATTCAGCATCTTTAGTGGCCCATAAGGTGGGATTTTGCTCTCTCTTCTCCAACCATTTTTTTCCGAGCTTGCTTCCGATGTTAATCACTTCCTCCACCACCTTGATGGACAAAACCCTACAAAAGGTGGTGGGGAACTTGAAGTTAAAGTAAAAGGGGCTCTTGGACATTTCTTTCCTCTCCTAGATTACAAGGTCAGTGTGGAAGCTCATTGGGGCATCATCCTCGCATGGTGGGATAGGTGATTGGGGCATCCTTACTCCCTTGGCATTCCATTTTCTCCTTGTGTCCCCCACCATTTGTTTCCTTCTTTCCCTCAATGTCGTCTTTCTTTCTACGGAGATGTCTATGTCTTTCTACTCTTCATGCCGCGGGGAAGGAGGTGGTGGGACAAGCTCTTCTTCATGTGATCCCATTCCAAAGTTCACCTCATTGCATTCCACACTCTACTTATTCTCTCTCTTTCTTCCATTCTTCTTGCTCTATGTGCTCTCTCTGCTTCTAGTGCAGTGAGCTCTTCCATGCTCTCTTGAAGTTTTCTCATCTGTGTTTCGAGCTCCACCTGCTGTAGAACCAAAAGTTTGTACTCCCTTTGCATTCTGACCTACTCCTGGTTCTCTTCTTCAAGTTTTTTTTGCCACTATTTTTCTTCATCTTCCTTGGCTCTCAGTTCCACTTTTAGTGCATGGATTCCTTTTTGTTGCAAGGTCACTTGGCATGTCGTTTCTAACTTGAGGGCATTTGGCATTTTTATTTTCATTTCCAATATTTCCAGTTCTACTGACTTCTCCTTTTCACTTTCTAATTGAACATAAAGCTCCCTGAAATGCTTGTCCTGGTCGCGGGCTGCGGCTCCATGGTAGTAGTACCTATTCTTAGTCGCTTGGACCCCTGTCGAGATTTGGCATCCACAGTTGCCGATATTTTCATTCCTATCATTGGGATTCCTACCTTAGAGGTGGGCATTGGGGTACGTGCATTATCGACCAAGAAGTGCACCCATCCCATGATGTTGTTGGCATCCACTGTGGTTGGGGTGCCGGGTGTTGCTGTGATGGTCGAGGTATTTGGCAACAGGGTAGGCGGGGTCAGGTGGAGTGCTGCCTTGCTCTTTTCTTCTTGGGAGGGTGGAGGTAAGTCTTCTCATGCTTGGTCATTGGTTTTTGGCCTGTTGTGCCTTGGCAGGCTCATTGTTGCTAGTTCATCCTACCTCCACTGCTGCTCTATGGATATGTGCACATCTTGTGCCAAGTCCTCCTCTTCTTTTCTTCTCAACTCCTCCTCATGTTTAGTTTCTTTTTTTTCTCTCTTTCTTGGCTCTTTTTGACTCAGCCTTGGCTTTTAGAAGGTTGGCTTTCTCTTTTTTTTTCTTCTCTTCCTCTTGCTTCTTCTCTGTCATCTTCTTTTTAGGTGTCTTTGCCTTTCTCTTGTTGGATTGAGCTTCTTTCTCTCCCTCTTCTTCAGTAAGCATCCTCTCACTTGATTGTTCTTTGTTGTGATGAGGAGATGACCTCTCACACCTTTCATCTGAACCCTCTTCTTTGCCTTGTGCCTCTTTTATTGCCTCTCATATAAGGGCGGTCAAGAAGATTCCATACCCTATGACTAAGGCCTTGGTTGAGGGCTTCTTCCTGTTGGTTCCCTTTGATACTAGGGATTCTCCACCTACTAGTCTGCTTTTAAGAGCTAGTGTCCTATTTGATTGATCTGTTGTTTTCTTGACGTAGCAGTTCCAATCCACTTCATGCAGCTAATGAGCTGCCACACTCTCCAACACGGGCATGCTCATCCTATGTATGAGTGAATTGTATCTTAGGTTGGAGAAGAGGGAGTGGATCACCTTGGCTTGTAGCCTGGACCTTTGCATTGGGAATGTCCTGGATGCTTATACCACCATTCGTCAAGACACTTTCCTTTCTCATCCCCAGCATGGAATAAACATCTCTTTTATGCCTCTTCTTCACTTTTGGTTCCAATCCCAATGCCTTTTCCACTAAGGCCTGTAAAATATTACACGGCGCAGCGAACAGAATCTGAGAAAGAGATAGAGAGTACACAACAGATAAGAGGAGAATCAGTAAAATTCTTTAACTCCAAACAACTGATACAAAGATGGCTCTGTCCACCCGTGCGCTTCCACTGAGTGAAGCTTAGATGGCGATCTAGACAGAAGATAGGCGAAGAGCTTAAGGCTAGCTGGAACAACAACTCTGACTGGGTGAAAGATGAGTGTGAGATGGCTGCGAAGGGGTTTAGCTTTTATAGCTCGCGAAGGTCGTTAGGTCGGCCTGCTGACCGACCTACCATATGAGCCTCCACTAGTCGGCCAGGGAATATTCCAGGGAATATTCCCTTTACCATCGGGCCGGGGGCGCTGCCCCCGGACCCCCGCCAGGGGGGCCGCTGGCCCCCCTGGGACCCCCCAGCCAGGGGCCGCTTCCGCGGCCCCCGGACCCCACAATAGGGGCCCCTTTTAACTCCCTTACCACGCAACTCAATGCAATGTGCCTCGAGTTGCTACCAGCTTAACCACTCCGTCTAACCCAAAGATTAGACCCACAATGGTCACCTTTTTGCCATCCGGTCACATAGACCTCATCTGATATACAAGTCAGGACTCCACCAATGTCCGGGCTCACACTTGGCTTCTCCTCATAATGGGGGCCTTACAACTTTGAGCACCATGGATCATTGGTAGTACCTAATGAGGGTGGGGCATTGATCATATCTAACAAGGCCTTGCTGAGCGGGACCTACACCTGATTGATTCCTTCTTTGCTTGCCAAGGACATTGTCCCACTCTCCTTATCGATGTCATATGTCCTCAGTAATTCCACACACTTAGTGTGGTTTTTCTGAACTTTTCGATGTATGTGGTGAGGTTGCATTAGTCCATGATTGTCAAGAATCGCTTGGTGGAGGGGGTTGCTCAAGATGCTGCGCAGAACACACACAGAATGCACAAGGAGAAGCTCACTCAAGAGACAAGAAGAGAGATGGAGGCCAAAACGTTTTCTTGCTGGTTTCTTCTTCTTCTTCTACACACTTTACAATGTACACAAAGTATAGATAAGATACAACATAAAAGGAAAGTGGCCTACTAAGTCAAACAATGCATAACCGACTACACTAGTCGACTGGCGCTATAACTATGCCAGCTGTAAATAGGTGTAACAACCTGAATATAATAAGTAATGAGTCAGTGGCCATGTGAGAGTCATAACGACCACCGACGTGCTAAGTGTAGACGTGTGGACCCATCTAACGAGGCGGTCCATCATCCATGTCCACATGTGTTGAGCTTGCCATCTCAACACTCCCCCTCAAGCTCAACTGCATCTCTGCAACTCCAAGTAAGCTTCGAAACTTTTGAAGCTTCTCTGTACCCAATGCCTTCGTGAAGATATCAGCTATCTGATCCTGTGTGCTGACATACACCAAGTCAATCTCACCTGCTAGTACCTTCTCTCTCACAAAGTGGTAGTGTACCTCAATATGTTTTGTCCTGGCATAGAACACAGGGTTCCTAGCCAACTGTATACTGCTCATGTTGTCACAATAAATGACAACTGGACCTTCCACCTGGACATCCAAATCAGCCAATAGCTTTTGCAGCCATACTACCTCACATGCTGCAATAGCAGCACCTCTATACTCAGCCTCTGTACTCGACAAAGCAACTGTAGATTGCTTTTTGCTGCTCCAAGCAACTACTGCACTACCAAGAGAGAACATGTATCCACTGGTAGATCGTCTATCAGACATACTACTAGCCCAATCTGCATCTGTGTATCCAAACACCTGTACGTCTGTACCTGCCTCATAGAAAAGCCCATAATGTAATGTGGACTTCACATATCTCAATATGCGTCTCACTGCATCCAAGTGTGGCTTTCTAGGTACTTGCATAAACTGACTCACAAGACCAACAGCATAGCTCAAGTCTGGCCTTGTAATGGTCATGTAGGTCAAACTCCCCACTATCCTCCTGAACATAGTAGGGTCTTCTATCTCATCCCCAACATCAGCACTCAACTTTACATTTTGCTCCAACGGAACTGAAAGTGGTTTGCATGCTGTCATACCATACTTGGACAACATATCCAAGCCATACTGTCTTTGGGACAGCCATATACTATCATCACTGATCACCTCAATGCCAAGGAAGTATCTTAGCTCACCTAAATCCTTCATCTCAAACTTCTTCTTCAAAAAGTCCTTGACTTCAGCAATCCCACTATCACTGTCACCTGTAATAATCAAGTCATCCACATAGATGACTATGATGACCAAACCTACATCTCCCTTTCTCACATAAAGTGAGTGATCAGCATCAGAAACATAAAAGCCAATATTGACAAGATACTCTCTGATCTTGTCAGACCATGCTCTAGGTGCTTGCTTGAGCCCATAGAGTGCCTTCTTCAACCTGCACACATACGTGGGATGCTCTAAATCTTCATAACCTGCTGGCTGATCCATATACACTTCTTCCTGCAAATCACCATGCAAGAAGGCATTCTTTACATCCATTTGCTGCAACCTCCAACCTTTGGCTGCTGCCAAAGCAATCACACATCTGACAGTTGCCATCCTAGCAACTGGACTGAAGGTTTCATCATAATCTATGCCATATGTTTGGGCATAGCCTTTTGCAACCAGCCTAGCTTTGTACCTGCTAATAGAACCATCTGCATTGTGCTTAATCTTATAAACCCACTTACATCCAATAGCTTTCTTTCCCTTTGGCAATGATACTAGATCCCAAGTCTTATTGGCCTCTAATGCAGCCATCTCCTCATCCATTGCTGCATCCCAATGAGCATGACCAACAGCCTCCTCAAAACATGTGGGCTCAACATCCTCAACTAGTTTCACCATATAAGCATATGGTGAGCTGCATAACCCTCAAAACCAAATCTTTTAACAGGGTATCTCACCCTGTTAGACCTGTGTACCACTGGATCACTCAATGGAGTCTTTGCATTAACGCATGCTCTCTGCACACCTGGAGTCCTCACTGAAGGAATGCCAAGCTCATCATCCAAGCTCTCTGAACCACTGGAGTCTCCATCAAGAACTGCATCAATGCCTTCTGACACCTTATTCTTTCCTTTGTCTTTACCTGTAGTGCTACTAGATGCACCCGAAGATGTAGAGGTACTCCTTAGTCTCCCAGACCAAGGACTACTAGATGATGTCTCTGGTCCACTAAGAGTCCGTGATTCTTGCTTTTCAGCCTGCACATGAGTGTCATGATCATCATCATCATCCAATGCATCACCACTAGATGCATACCAACTGCTCATTTCATCAAAGATGACATCCCTGCTCACTCTGAACTTACATGTGACAGGGTTGTAACAGCGATACCCTTTCTGCTCTAAAGAGTATCCAATAAAGACACACTTTTCAGCCTTTGAATCCAGTTTCTTCCGCAACTCATCTGGCACATGAACATACGCAATGTAGCCAAATACTTTCAAGTGTGAAACATCAGGCTTCTTACCTGTGAAACATTCTTCGGGGGTCATACCATGAACTGCAGCTGTGGGAGTTCTGTTCATAATATAAATAGCAGTATGAACAGCCTCAGACCAAAAATGCTTAGGCATATTCTTTTCAGCCATCAAGGCGCGTGCAACTTCTGCAATATGCCTGCTTTTCCTTTCTGCAACCCCATTTTGCTGTGGGGTATACCTGCATGTGAACTGTCTCTTTATCCCATGAGACCTCAGAAAATCACTGAACTCATTTGAGAGGTACTCTTCATTCTGTCGTGAAGACGATGCATAGTTTCCTTGCTGCAACTTACCACTGCGGATATCATCTCTCTTAGCATAACATTGGGCTGCAATATGACCTGTTTTGCCACAGTAGTGGCACACAATACCAGAGTTGTTAGAACCTCTGTTCTGCCATCCACCTCTTCCTCTAAAGCTCCCTCTGCCTCTAATGTTACCACGACCTCCTGAAACATGCATATCGCCAAATTGCTGATTCAATCTGTTTTGCTGGTTGTCACTACCACGTCCTGTACCACGGCCTCTCTTTTCATTGTTAAGTCCACCCAAGGTAGACGACACCAAATCATCATCATCGGGCATTGCATCAATCGCTGCCAATGCATCTGCAATGCTTCTTACCTTCAGTGCATACTCATTGATAGACATCTTCCCTTTCTTTAATGTATTCAACTCTTGCTTGAGTTGAATCTTTCGTGCCTTTGTATTTACAGAAAACATACTTTCAAGTATGGTCCAAGCTGCATATGAATTCTCTGCATTTCTAATGTGTCCCAGCATATTATTGTCAATTACTGCAGACAACCAATACATGACCTTTTTATCCTTTGCATTCCATTCCTTCCGTGCCTTTGTCTCTTCTGCAGTTGGAGGATCACTCATCTCCGGTTCCTTTTCTTCACCTGAAACAAACTCGTAGAGGCCTTTTCCAATAAGGAAGTTCGTGATACGGAACTTCCATGAAGGGTAGTTATTCTTGTCGAGCTTCTCAATGATAGGGCTTCCACTGTTCTCTGCCATTATCACAAAATTAATACCAACAGCAAGTAAATCTTCTGCAACCCTGGACCTGTAGGGCACAGCAATACACCAGACAGCCTTTTTAACTGTCTGCTCAAGAATACATGCAATCTGCAACCTTTTTGCAGATAAACCTTGTGTTTACTCACTGGTAAACACCTTTGAACTTACAAATCTGAAATCTGTAACCTGTGCACCCACTTTCGGTCAATACAGTCGAAGTCACAGCGTACCCTGAAATTGCTGTCCGCAACCTTGCGGCTCTAAAACGGGCCCTGAAACGGCCTCAGATGGCCAAAATAACTGCGGATAAGCCCTAAAGGGATTTCCTGCAAAATACACAGTGCTCTTCGCGCACACCAAATCTCACTGCAATCTGAGATTTTTGCTCTGCCCTGCTTCCAGTGCCTCCACAGGCACTATCCAAGAGAAGGAGTGGAAAAATGGGAGAGATTCTTACCCGTAGCTTGCTTGCTCGAACCTTGCTTCTTCTCCTTCACTTCAGCCTCTCTCAATGGCGCGGCTTTGATACCATGTCAAGAATCGCGTGGTGGAGGGGGTTGCTCAAGATGCTGCGCCGAACACACACAGAATGCACAAGGAGAAGCTCACTCAAGAGACAAGAAGAGAGATGGAGGCCAAAACGTTTTCTTGTTGGTTTCTTCTTCTTCTTCTACACACTTTACAATGTACGCAAAGTATAGAAAAGATACAATATAAAAGGAAAGTGGCCTACTAAGTCAAACAATGCATAACCGACTACACTAGTCGACTGGCGCTATAACTGTGCCAACTGTAAATAGGTGTAACAACCTGAATATAATAAGTAATGAGTCAGTGGCCATGTGAGAGTCATAATGACCACCAACGTGCTAAGTGTAGACGTGTGGACCCATCTAACCAGGCGGTCCATCATCCATGTCCACATGTGTTGAGCTTGCCATCTCAACAATGATCCTCCTGATGGCTTCCTCACTAGTCACTACCCCTTCGATGTTGTGGATGATCCTGAACTCAAGCTGGTTGTACGCTCGGCTCTCAAGAAAGAGGCCATACTTCACTCTTTCCTCTTCCGTGAAGGATAGGCGATGGGCTCTATCTTGCTAAGACATCTTTAGCTCTTGTCGTAAGCTATGGTTTGCCATTAGTGCTTTTCCAAGTAGTCACTTACTGAAAGAAAAGACTTCAAGCTTGGTAAATTAAATTGTTTTTAGTACAAAATTAGATTTTTTCCTCCAAGCAATCTATTGATTTTGAATTTTATTGTCAATTCCTTAATCACAAGTTGCTTCATCCTACCATTGAGGTCCCCCATGTGTGCTTTTCCTTTCTTGTTCTCCTTATGTGTTTGGTTTGATTTCTCCTTATGTGTTTGGTTTGATTCACCATACCCCCCCTTTTTTGAATTGAGAAGAATCCTTCCTAGGATTAAATGTTTAGCGGATAAGGAGCTTGTAGCACATAATCTTAGTGTTTTACTATCGCATGAACCAAGCATAGAAATTAGGGGTGTATTCTAAAGTAGCATAGCCATCCATGTCTAAAGGGGATATACTGGCATGCATAATATAAGTGAGGACATCAAGCAAGAAGTCATCATAGTGCATGCGGGTAGTGATGTGCAGCTCTTCCTCGGTGAGGATGCAATCTAAATAAGGATGTCCCTTAATGTGTTCTTCTAGGGGTCCGTTAGGAATGGTAGTCAACACCCTATAGGAAGTTGGAGCTACATAGGTTGGGTCATATTTCGATGCCTTGATTGTGCATTATTGTTCACCATTGGTCATTATTTGGCATCCCTCTAGCTCCCATTTCAATCGTAGAGCATACCATTTCTACAAAAAGGAGGAGTCGTTGTCAGCAAGCTGTTTCAACTTCTTGATTTCCTGGTTTATGGCAATGATCATGTTCTTGCTATATGACATAATGAGAAGCTGTTTGATTGCTTGTTCCTTGGATATCTCAGTTGCAATCAACTCCTCAGCTACTTCAAAAGCCTTGATGAATGAAAATTATGACTCCTCCCAAGCGCAAGGGAGAGCTTGTACTTCTACTGCTATAGGTTCTTCCAAGAGACCTAAGTCTAGTCGATCGTAGCTTTTAGCCAATGTCATGAAAGTAGCATCCAAGTGACAAAGGCAAGCAACCAAGTATTCCCCTGTATTTTCAACTAAGTCTGCAACCAAGGCGAGAATTGATCGCCACTCATAAGAGGGTCTAAGGTCGGTGGGTGGTTGAGGCTTGACAGAACTAGAGAGTTCAGCAAGCTAATGGTCGCCGCTTGGTTTGCTCCTTAGGTTGTAGCTTGGCCTCATGTTTGATGGGTTTGGTTGTAGTTGCAGTTGTCGTGCTACTAGATGCGTTTGAGATTTGAGGCTAAAGACAATGCCTCAATTTCCAGCTTTTTCCACAACATTTTAAGCCACAAGCTCCATGGAAGATAATTAGGGCCGGTTAGTTATTCAATGTGATAAAATTTAGACATTGATGAAGTGCTCATTGAGGCTGTTGCAGCCATCAGATCTGCAGATTGTGTCGATCAAACTGCAAGTTGAGTGCGAAGGATAATCAGCAAGTCAAGGAAGTGGGGAGAGAACGCTGAAGGAAGCCTTAATTTGATACCATGTCAGCTTCTTATTGTTTAGTGATAATACAGAGAACAGAGTAGACATAATTTTTTATAATAGAAGAAATGAATAAGACATTGCATTATTCTCCAAATGACAATATGCTATTCATATATCAATTGCCTTTCTTGAAAGGCATGGTGATTCATTACTATTGACATCGTTTTGTTTAATTATAATTGTTATTAGTAATTTTGTTTTATTTTACTTCAACATCGAGTAACTCAGGCTAGGGCAGCCTAAACTCAACTATATTGTGTTTCTCATGTCAAGGGAAGATCTACTTGTTGGACCTCATGTTGTGAACATGATGGTTTCATAACGTGTGGCCTGTTGAGTCAGTTCAAGCATGTGCGTTTCCTTGGAAGCTGAAAAATAATTGTGTTTCTTCTAAGTAAATCCCATAGATACGAATATGTATGAGTATGTTGATCATTGAAAATCACGAACTTGTATGATAGGTTCTCCTCCATTATCGACACAAAAATACAAGACATATACTAAGATCCTAAGATCCTAGTTTGCAAATTATTATGAATGAAGCATCCATTGATCCTTAGGAAATCTAGCAATTGCTATTGCTCTTCCCAAATCTGGAGAAATCACAGCCAACAAAATGTGACATACCATCCTTGGAGCCTTGCAAGAGGCCATTGTAGCTATGATGTTGTCAAAGGATTCCCATCCTGCATCCTATGGACAAGGTGTTTTTAGAATCTTGAGAGTGGATGGTGTTTTCCTGAAGGTGTTTGACCATGATGGCCATCATCATGGGGTGTTTCTCACACGTAGTGGCTCTAGTCGAGTCCCAATTCTCAATAGAACCAGTTTCTCAACATGTCTAGGATTCTTTCAGCCTAGAATGTAGCACACCTTGAACTTCTTGATGACAATTTGGCATGCAATCCATCATTCACCTCTTACCCTTGCTCGAATCATTGCATGACATGGATCTATTGATGCTTATATCGTGCAAGAAGAAGTGTCATTCAAAAACATTGACCTTGTCTTTGTTGCACATATTTCTAGGCTTGGAATCTAAGGCCTATCTCATGTTGCAAATCATCTTGATTTCCAAGAGCAAGCATGCAACAACTCATTACCGCACGTTTTCACTGGCTATGGTTTCTTTCTTGGGCATTTAAACGTGCACCAATTGCTCACAATGATTTTGACACATCATCCTTCTAGCTTGGACAGTGCTGCAATCTATTATCTTGGAAAGCATAATGTTGTAGTGCATGGTGGTGGTCCAAGTTTTTATTCAGCAAACAAGGCACATGCTTCAAGCCATCCTCCTTGTCCTTTTTCTAGAGATCATGTCTGGGCTACAAATCACAAGGCTGGTTTTGTCAAATATGACTGTGTTTTTTGTAATTTTGCTAGAGATTATGAGGTTTCTTGCATCCAAAATGGTGGTCCAAGCTTTCTTGCAGGTAATGTTGAGGATCTTGCAGCCCACATACCTTGTCTTTGTGCTACAGATCTACCTATTCAGGCTGCAAATTATATGGATGCTCTAGTCCCATACCAGAGTGTTGTTGGTAACTCTGGTGCTAGCAAAAATGTTTCTTTTGACCAAGGTATATCACAAGATTGATGACAGATCTGTGCATGACATGTTTGAAGATCCTATTTGCACGTGATCCTTCCAATGACCCAACTAGAGATTTGGTTCATGTTATGACTATTTTCATAAGTGTTGCCCATGATGGAGTTGATTTGGCAGATGGATGTTTTTGTGGTCATTCAAATGTGATACATCAAAGTTCCTCTGCAGATGTGCATGTTTTTTATGATGCCAATCAATTGGATTATCTAGGAATTCATACTTTAGATGCCTGTGAGGATAATGTTTTTGTGAAGGCCAATTCAGTCACACTAGACTGCTTCATTTCTCTCCCTTGAGGGGGAGTAGTGCCAACAACAAGTTCAAGAAATGAAGAACTGTTCATGGATGTATGAAGATGTTTATGGAGGCATGAAGTTGAAGACAAAGATTCTTATGTTGCTGATCATCAATGTAGTTTTAGATCCAGGATGATTGCATTCATGCTTCTAACAAACTTATAGCATATAGTGTTAGGATGTGAAGCACCATGATCCTCTTACAGGGAAATGGGGTGCATCTAGTTTGTCAATGAACAATAAAACTCTTGTCCACACTTTTCCCATTAAGGGGGAGTGCTAGAATGAACTAATGGTTAAGTGTGTACATGTGGTAGATCTAAATGTGTCCTACACTAAACGGTTGCATGTGACTCTTCATATGCATGCTGCCCCAATGTATTCGTCTCTCTTACCACAACAAGAACATATTTTCTGAGTACTCTCTGTGTCTACCATGTATGAGAGGATTCTTTGCAATAAGAATGCAGTCCTTTCTTTTTCTCACAAATTCTTCAAGTTTTGGATCAATGAAATGCTCTAGCTTGCGATTGTGCCATGCGTTGAGCTGCTAGAAATAGAACTGATAATTTGTATGATTCACTTTGACTTCTAATATGAAATCGCATGTGCCATGATTATTAATGTAGTTAGTGCAGGGTTGATGGATGAGTCCAGTACATCTCGTCTAGTTGTCTAGACATAGCTAATGATGATTAGCTTTGCTTGTCGGAGTATCTATGGAGAAACTTAGGAGACATATTGGAGGGCGCACAAAATTCTACATTCATTGTTGGCATCCATGATGGAACATTGGATCCAAACCATTATGGTAAATACATGGTCCAAGATGTTGTATTTTGTCATGACATAGCACATATATGGAGGGAATTGTCTGTGAAGAAGGATGTTTTAGCCCAGCTAAGGAGGTTAGCCAAGCACCTACATATTGTGTATTGGGATGCATCTAGGAAGTTGTTGGATGCATGGAACATAGAGGAAGGTGACTTAGGCCATTATGGTATTCTTCTAGGAAGTGCAACATAAAAATATATGGACTTGCTAAGAAGCACTCTCAAGACGGAGGAGGCTATATACATGCTAATTGTGAGTCACTCATGTCTCAAGCTATGGGTGGGGGGGGTTTGGTGAGAAGGAATTAGCAGTCTCTAGGAAGGAAAAGAACCCCTACCAAATTTGGATCTGGGAAGGAAAAGAACCCCCCACCAATTTTGGGTCGATAAAAACAACACAAATAAATACTACATAGAGCATGCAAGCATTATTGATAAGTGGGATACGTGCTACTATTTTCGATGAGACAAGGCTCTCTCCATACTTTGGCAAGCCATGCAATGTGAAGTTGACTTCTTTAATTTGGCATAGGACATTTTACATGTTACTCCCTCTATTGCCCTTGACATGCAAGGCCAAGCATTTCATAAGAACTACCAATTTTGAGAGAGACTATAGTAATTTGCTCCTTATCCCCAAATAAATTGAAGTAACCTTTTATAAATTTCTTTGATATTGATAAATTGTTGTATCCAACTTCATTTTCAATTGGAATCCTTGTAAAGAACCATTGAAAGCTAGAGACAATATCTCATGCATGAATGGAAAAGAGCATCATGCACAAAAGTTCTATGTAATACATGTCGAAAAGATATACATATGCATAATAATAGTAGGACCAGACATATGTTAATATTAATCCAAAATTTAAAAAGAAAAGGTCTACTTCATGGATTTCATGTTTGAGACTCATATTCACCTCCTAACCATTTATTGTTACCTTTTGAAGAGATTACATATTTCATGCATCATGTGGTGCAAGAAAGAACAATGTTAAGTATGGTGGACCGTGCTACATTTTTATCCAACATTAAGAAATGTATACATCACTCAGGCGGTACATGAAGGTTCCAAGTTATATCGAGTCTTTCCTTTCATGAGATGGTATTAAATCTTGTTAAAATTCTACAATTATGTATGCTATGAATTATGCAATCGTACTATCAAACAAGATTATTCTTGTTATTGATTACATAAATAAATTAAAAATTGCAATTTGCAAAGAAAATAGTGATGACAAAGGAAAACTCTCAATGCTAACATGCTAAGTTGTTGGGGTTGCTAGCATGCTAACTTCTTGGCCTTCTTAAGAGAAAGATACTCTATGTTAGACACAAGTAGCTTTCCCTAGTGAGGAGGAAATTAATGATGTTTTCTTAAATACCTCAAAGTAATAGTGTTGCCATAAGTCTTGATGGTCATTGCTGTCAAAGTCTTAGAGGGAGAGAGAAAGACACAGACATTGGAAACCCGCACATAGAGTAGAGTACTCTACTTCTATGTCTAGACAATGCAACGGTTCGCTATTTCTTACTACTCTAGCTAATCATACGAGTGCCCAAGCTAAAATAGTAACCACTGGATGCCCGTCTATCATAGAAAAAACTAGCCCAATCAGCATCTCTATAACCTATCAAGTCAAGTGATTTTCCATGCTGATAAAATAATCCATAGTCTGCAGTGCCTTTGATGTACTACATGATTCTCCTAACAGCATCTAAATGTGGCTTGAGAGGTCTTTGCATGAATTCTCTAATCAGCCCCACTGCATAACTCAAGTTAGGACAAGTAGTTTTGAGGTATATTAGGCTGCCAACCATCTATCTATGCATAGTGACATTCTCTATTTCATTCCCAACATCAACTGCAAGTTTGATATTCTGATCCAATGGTGTTTCCATGGGTCTACATTCCATCATCCCATATTTCTACAACATATCATGAGCATAGTATTTTTGGAGTAGCCATGTACCATGAGGTGTAGACACAACCTCAATCCCAAGAAAGTACTTCAATTATCCAAGATCTTTCAACTTGAACTCAGCTTGTAACATTGCTTTAATTTTAGCAATCCCATGATCATTATCAAGTGATGATCAGATCATCCACATAAACCACAAAAAAAAAAAGCCATTTTATGTCTTCTTCGTAAACAACCTGTAGTCTGCATGACCCATCTAAAAACCAAGCTACTGCAAATACTTGCTAATGCAAGCATTCCATGCTCTCAGTGCTTCTTTTAACCCATATAAGGCCTTTTTCATCCTGCACGCATGTTTGGGATAGTTAGGGTATACATATCCCTCAGGTTGTTCCATATAAACCTCCTCAATCAAGTCACCAATTAGAAATGCATTTTTCACATCCATTTGCAAAGTTTTCCATCCCTTTGAAGTTCCTAATGTAATTATTGTTCTCGCTGTTGCCATCTTGGCAACTGGGCTGAAAGTTTCCTCATATTCCAATCCATACTACTATGCATATCCCTTTGTATCCAACTGGGCTTTATAACTTCCAGCGTACCATATGCCTTACCCTTCATTTTGTCAACACATTTACAACCAATGGGTACTTTGCCCTCATGCAACTTGACCAATTCCCATGTGTTATTTTTGAGTCAATGTTGTATATTCCTAAGCGATGCAATCAAACACTTTAGGTGGCTAATGTTAGGTTTGTGCTTTAAAAATTTCTTATACAAAGTCAAATCATGAGTTCCAATTGTAGGTATTCAATTCAATACATAGACTGCAGTAACCACTACTTCAACCCAATATCCATTTGGCATAGTCTTCTCTATAAGCAATGCCTTGGCAGCTTCATAATGGCACGATTCTTTTGCTCAACCACGCCATTCTGCTAAGTTGTGTCAGTGCATGTGAATTTCCTTTTTATGCCATGTTTGGTTAAGTACCTGTCAAACTCTTTACTAGAGACATGTTCTCCACCTCCATCAAACCTCAGCCATGAAATGTAGCAGCCAAACTCATTTTCAGCATGTTTTTAAAAATCCTTGAATACATCAAGTACCTCCTCTTTTTGTTTTAGAATGTATAGCCATGTATATTGACTGAAATCATCAATGAACAGTACATAATACGTGGCATCACTAAAAGAGGCATTATGGAATGGACCCCGTACATCCGTATGTATCAATTGCAAACATTGAAAACTGTTTCTGACATGCTGCATGAATAGAAACCTTGCCTGATTTCCAAACTAACAAGTAGAATAGACATGTCCTAAATCATTGTACTTGAACTTTTCCAAGCCAAGTACAACGTGCTTCTGGTGCATATTTTTCAGCCTATGAATGTTAACATGACCAATGCATTTGTGCCAGATTTCTACATCTTGAACTGCTCCACTATCATAGGCAAACATGGTCGCTTACAACTCAGGAATAGACGCATCAAGTATGAACTTCCTACCATCTCTTTTGCATCTAGAAAACAATTTACAACCATTTCAATACTCTTTACCAAAGCAAGCATCCTTATTGAACCTCACGTGGAAATTCTATTCTTCCATCTGACCAACAGACAATAGGTTCTTAGCAATTGAAGGTACATGTAATACATCATGTAAACACTTTTTCTTGTTGTCATGCATAATCAAGGGAACCAAACTTGTATGCTAAATATCATGTTGTGTGCCATCGCGAATGCAAACATATCCATAAGGTCTTGCTACTAACTTTCCAAACCATTCATAATGTCAAGTCATGTGATTAGATGCCCTTGAGTATATATACCATTTTCCATCCTTGTCTAGCTTAGGCATATTCTTAGAAACATGCTGCATAGCAAACAATCTATCTCCTTGATCATCCTCTATACCACTAGAAGATGCATAATTTCCATGATGTTTGCCTTTTTCCTTCATATCTACTTGTTTTTATGATAATCCTTTGCTGTGTGTCCATATCTACCACAATAATGTCAGTATTTATCCTTGTTAGATGGATCATGTGACTACGAGAAGCCACCTTTGCCTTTAGGTGGTCTCCTTGTGCCGCCTCAAAAAGCTCTAGATTTGAATTAACCTTGCGCATTAGAACTTTACCATGCATTTTGCTACTGCTGTCCATGTGCATTCAGAGTGTCCCCTTGACCTCAAAAAGATCCATGGCCTCTGTCACCTCTAGCAGGTTGACTAGAGTAAAGTACATTATCTCTTCCCTTAGAGGTACTAGAACTAGTATTCGTAACTTCCTCATGCAGCAATAGAGCAAGCAACTCATCCCATTCAGGAGGTTCTGCTCTCACAGATATTGTTGTGTCAAGTGCCTTATACTCCTTGCCTAATCCATTCAATGTAACTACAATCATGTCATCCTCTGACACTTTAGAACCAATAGTAGCAAGCTAGTCTACTATGGTTTTATCTCTATCATATAAGCTTGGATGCTCTTGCCATTTCTAGACATATTATTAAACTATTGCTTTAGCTATATCTTCCTTCTGTGAGTAACATTGCCATAATTCTTCATGAGAATATCCTAAGCATCCTTTAGGGTCTAACAACTTTTATAATTCGCATAGCCAATGCATCAAAAATTCATAAAGAGAACCAATGTAGCACTTTGCTTGCTCTTTCCAACCATTGTCGGTGAGCTCTTCGCTAATCATGAGTCAGATTCTGTTTGGCTAATTCAGGTTCTGCTTCATCTCTCGTGTATAAATCCCAATAGCCTCCTCTAACAATCAAGAAATTTTGCATCCTGAACTTTCACAAAGCAAAGTTTTTATTATCAAGCCTCTCTCCCACAATTTGAGTGATATTGTCAGTGTCTCGAGCATTTGCCATATGCTACTTGCAAGTTCGTTACTCCCTACAAACCACTTAGTTCTTTATGAAAATTTGAGTCCAAGAACATGTAATAGTAATTTTCAGTAATATTTAGGGTTTTTGAGCTCACAGGCATGTCAAAAACATCCTCAAATATATAGCAAAACATCTAGATATAGTGGCATTCCATGTAGATAGCATACAATTGATGTAGGAGCTTTCCAACCACTTATGACAAACAATGGTCTGTGTTTAACTAGCCTTAAATCCTTTGCACAAACTGAAGTATCTCTAGCTTAAAATAGCCTCAAACCATCTCCAACATATACCATAACCTTTGGGGTTTAATGCATGTATATAAAACCTTCAGTAGTAATTCAGATAGGCAATAACAATGCCACACAACTCTTGATAGGCTGTAGACACCAGCGAAGCCCACGAATAACCAGCAGTGAAATTAGTGCTAATGTAGAGTATTTACAACCCACAACAGCCCATAGAAATGTCCATATGTATACATGATATCTATAGAGTCAATACATCCAATTGAAGCACTTAGACAGTAGCAAGCGACATTATAGGAACCCTATCAAGATGTCTGCTAGCTATATACTATATTACATAAGTAAAAACACAGTGATATTGAGGTCAATGTAGCCTCAAAATAGCTCAAAATTATCCGAGAGCACTACCACAACATTTAGGTATCAAGACAAGTCCAAATAGGCATCAATAGATGCATAAGAACCATGCCAAATGAAGATAAATCCTCTTAATGTCAATGACTGACAATAGATTGTCATAACTAGTAGTACATCAGCTCAAAGATAGAGAAATTATTGCTTATTAGCATGTTATAACTAGCAGACATGCTTCAATAAAACTAGCAGTACATTAGCTCAAAATAGAGCAACCATTGTTCAAACCATTTCAAATATAATCCCACATCATTCAAGCATCAATGTTCCATTATAGAGGCTTCATTGAAGCATAGACACGTCAAATGCTTACCTCAGGTAAGTTACTCATGAATATATGCATGCATCACATGGGTTCAAAATAAGGTATTTTTAAAATACTATTTTTATACAATTTTTAAATACATATGGGTGTAATATAAAGGGATCATCTACAGATTGAATAGAAAAGGGTTATGTTTTATTTAGGAAATTTTCACAGATAAGGATATTTATAAATAGGCCTTGATGAACGCACATGATGTAGAGGATATACATATAGTAACTTCCCCAAGATGCTTATTGAATACAAACTTTCTAGCATTCTATCTGATGTACATAGCCAATGACTCTCAACTTACGAAGCTCAACCAGATGCCAAGATGAAAGCCATCAATGCCCAGAGATTGACCAATGCCTTTGCCAAGGTTGTCAATGTGTATAAATGTCAAGAAGCTTGATAACACCTACTGTTCTTGTAGTAAACAATCAGTCTATATAGGTATGTACTAAATATCTCAAAATCTGCGAAGAATTTGAAAAACCTTTCTTCTGCAAAGTTTTAGACCACGTTGAAAGAGCTACAAACCACGGATTATTTCTCCAAAATTCATTTCTACTGTAAGATATGGCTTCTACAAAAAATGTTGTAGGAACACACTGATTTCATGATGTGGCTATTCTACTCCAAATGTTGACCTTAATGCACACAATCTATCGCTCCAATATAAGACAATGAACCCCATTTTCAAGCATCAATAGGCTCTATCAGGTAGAAAATATAGAAACACTGATACATAGCACATTAAGTGCAAGCTATGGCTATCAATCAATCTCTACAAGGTTCCTTCTCAAGTTGCATGTTACAGTTGCTTGTAGATCCTTCAAGTCTGTCTGAGCTTCTCTATACCATGAAGCTGAGCTAACCTGACTCTGATACCATGCCAAAGTTTTAGAGGGAGAGAGAAAGATACAGACATTGGAAACCCACACAAAGAGTAGAGTACTCTCATGTTCTTTTCTTCATTATTCATAACTCATAGACTAAAGTCTAGTCACACACACTTAATAGCCTAGTCTACTAGCTAACTATGTCACTAACTACGGTTGAGTCTCCGACTCATTTATTGGACACACATGAAAGATGACCATAGCTAAGACTACGACTGTAAAGGTAGAGTCAGTGTCAGTGATCATGAGCTTGAATCTCAACAATTGCGAGGATGGCTTACTAAATTTCAAAACATCTATATTTGTTAAAGATGTTCCATAACCTCTTGCAAAACATTATATGAACCACTTGCTCATATGCAAGCACTAGTTTTTGGCATTCCTTTTGCATTTTTTAAGATTTCTTGGTGAAGTTTTGAGTTATCATTGGGAATGGAAGAAGTTCTTTTCTGAGTCCAAGAGTAAATATGGCAAGCTCTCAAAATGCTTGGAACATCACTCTTTTAGTTGTTGTACATATGTGGGATAGTTTTATCAACCACATTTAACCATCATCTTATATAGCTAAGAATAGGGTTCATGGACTACTGGTTCTAATTATTATCCAATCCTTCTTTATTGTGAAGCTATGGCCATGCTTTTTCCTCAACACATGCAGACATTGATGATGGACCGCCTAGTTAGATGGGTCCACACGTCTATACTTAGCACGTCGGTGGTCATTATGACTCTCACATGGCCACTGACTCATTACTTATTATATTCAGGTTGTTACACCTATTTACAGCTGGCATAGTTATAGTGCCAGTCGACTAGTATAGTCAGTTATGCATTGTTTGACTTAGTAGGCCATTTTCCTTTATGTTGTATCTTATCTATACTTTGTGTACATTGTAAAGTGTGTGGAAGAAGAAGAAAAAACCAGCAAGAAAACGTTTTGGCCTCCATCTCTCTTCTTGTCTCTTGAGTGAGCTTCTCCTTGTGCATTCTGTGTGTGTTCGGCGCAGCATCTTGAGCAAGTCCCCCCACCACGTGATTCTTGATATGGTATCAGAGCCATGATAATGAGAGAGGCTGATTTCGAAGGCTGAAGTGAAGGAGAAGAAGCAAGGTTCGAGTAAGCAAGCCATGGGTAATAAGCTCTCCCATCCTTCCACTCTCTCTCTTGGATAGTGCCTGTGGAGGCACCAGAAGCAGGGCAGAGCAAAAATCTCATATTGCAGTGAGATTTGGTATGTGCGAAGAGCGCTGTGTATTCTGTAGATAAACCCTTTAGGGCAGTCCCACAGTTATTTTGGGCATCTGAGGCCGTTTCAGGCCCCGTTTTAGAGCCGCAAGGTTGCGGACAACAGTTCGAGATATCCTGCAATTTGAGTTGTGTCTGCCATATACAGGTGCATAGGTTACAGATTTCAGATCTATAAGTTCAAAGGTATTTACCAGTGAATAAACACAAGGTTTATCTGCAAACTGGTTGCAGATTGCATGTATTGTTGAGCAGACTGTGAAAAAGGTTATCTGGTGTATTGCTGTGCACTACAGGTCAAGGGTTGCAGAAGATTTGCTTGTTGTTTCGTATTAGTTTTGTGATAATGGCAGAGAACATTGGAAACCCCATGATTGATAATCTCAACAAGAACAACTACCCTTCATGGAAGTTCTGTTTCACAAACTTCCTTATTGGAAAAGGCCTCTACGAGTTTGTTTCAGGTGAAGAAAAGGAGCCGGAGATGAGTGATCCTCCAACTGCACAAGAGACAAAGGCACGAAAGGAATGGAATGCAAAAGACAAAAATGTCATGTATTGGCTTCTACAGTAATTGATGGGACCTCAAATGGGCCGGCACTGGCTATGGCACTAGCCAGACCTCATGCTCATAACAGACAAACACACCCTCACGGCCTTGCTGGCCAGGAGCGTCTATCTGCTACTAAAGAATGAACTATCCTAAAACCTAATCTATGCATTTATAGTTTTGTAGTACAACGTTTCCCTTTTTATAAACTCCATAGAGGGAGAACCCATACACATTGGCAATAAATGCCACGATAATCACATACATGGGAGGCAACCTCTCAGTGGAATCACCACAACCCCACTGCGGCTCTCCTACATCGCAGGGATTAGCCCCTTGATGCGCTGCTTAACATATAGAACAAACGAACAAACTCCACTTTTTCATTTTGAAAGTATTCCAGGAGATATCATGTGTCCTTACCAAATAATTTCCCAAGAAAAGAACGTCTATCCTACGGCTTAGGTTGCCTTTCCACACTCAAGCGTGGGCCATTGTCATCGAAAACGGGTGCTATGCATCCAGTTCTTTGTATTCTGATACCATGGTTGACATACACATACAAAAGTGGATGATCCTAAAGTGCTCAAATATAATTTTCAATCAGAAACGTGTTGTGCACAACCAGGCTTTCCAATGCTCATTCACTAACTCATTGCGGCGATATAAGGATAGCACCGAGACAACACCCGTGCTACTATCCTCTTAATTAAAATGCAACAAACTCTATGTCATGATATGCATCAGCAAATTAGCAATAATCAGCACGCAAATCGCATCATTCAAACACCCCAACCCCCTACGTTTGGGTATTGCTTTCGTTGCATAGGTGTAGAGGTTCATTTTGTCATGTTTTGATGTATAAAAAGCAATAAATCACAAACTTTGACAAAGCGATAGGGCAAACTGAGGCTAAATCTTATGCTTTGCCACTACCATACATCCACAAACAATCATTATATTTTTCCTTATTTTTGTGAAGCGTATTTTTATTTTTCCCCTTATTTTTTCCACTTTCTTGATTTATTTGTCAATAAAATAAGCTATTTTCTGATTTTTCTTGTTTCAATCACTTCAGCATACTAACATTCAATTTATCTTCCATTTTCCCCCCCACCATAGGAACACATTTCACCCAGAAAATGACAAAACTACCATTTTATCACTTAAAAACCGCATTTTGGGTTTTACTACAGGAATTAAATAGTGCATGTAAATCATTGCAAAATCAAAATTTTTTTTATAAACAGTAATTAATCATGATGCAACCAGCACTCAAACAAATTTTCATCCAATAAGAACATCATTACCATCCTAAAATACCAAAAAACCTTCATTTTCTTCATAAAAGTGCTCATACCGTGTTTTTTGGAAACCCGAGATGCATTAAATGACTGTATGACCAGCAGACGGAGCCTCCATTGCTCTCAATCCAATGCTGCACATCAATCTTTAGCATCTCCATCAATCTCCATCACCGTTTTCTTCAATCTCCTTCCCGATTCCTTCTTCAAGATAGTGCGCATGAACAACCCATAGAGAGGAGAGAGAGGGAGGAGAGAGAAAGACTAGATTCTGATCTCTTCATTTAGTCATCCATATCTCGCGCAAAGACCGGCGATATGATCAGGGAAGAAGGAGCATTTGCCGGGCAATGTCTGTTTCATGGCTTACTTGCAGCCCCAAAATCGATTTGTGGCGGGGGGGGAGGGAAGGGCGATTTTTTCGCACCATTGCTGTCGTGAACATGCTACCGCCACGCCATGAGAAAAATGAGGGAGGGGGGGTTAAGGTCCCAAAGGGCACCCCCCTTTAATCTCTCAATGTCCACCTTTTCAAATTTGGCCAATTTTTTGTCTCTTCCGCGTCCGGGACCTCTGAAAAATCCTGCGCGTCCATCTCGACATCTTGCACTGACTGGCAGCTCCCGGCATCCCGCACAGCAGTCAAAAAAATTATTAAAAATCCACAAGTGTCGCTCGGGTGCCTTTTAAAAGCCGTCTTTCACTTTGGTGCTTAAAATCGTCCTAGCTGCAGCCGCCGCCTTCGATGTCGAATATTTTTTCCCTAAATTCTAGAATTTTTTGGCAAATTTTAGGCACATCCCGGGCTCAAAACTCCACTCTCAGTAATTGACAATAATATGCTGGGACATATTAGAAATGCAAAGAATTCATATGCAGCTTGGACCATACTTGAAAGTACGTTTTCCGTAAATACAAAGGCACGAAAGATTCAACTCAAGCAAGAGTTGAATACATTGAAGAAAGGGAAGATTTCTATCAATGAGTATACACTAAAGGTAAGGAGCATTGCAGATGCCTTGGCAGCGATTGATGCAATGCCCGATGATGATGATTTGGTGTCGTCTACCTTGGGTGGACTTAACAATGAAAAGGCTTGGAAGTCTTTCGTAACTTCCGTATATGTCAGAAAGCCATTTCTAGATTTCGATGAGTTGGTCTCCCTTATGATCCACTGAAGAGATCAACATGCAGAGTGAGACATCTGAAAGAAGTGGTGAATAAGTCCAAGCTTTCTACTCCAGTTCAGGAAGGGGACATGGCAGGTTCTCTTCAAGAGGCCGTGGTACATGACGTGGTAGTGACAACCAGCAAAACAGATTGAATCCGCAATTTGGCGATATGCAAGTTTTAGGAGGTCATGGTAACTTTAGAGGCAGGGGGAGCTTTAGAGGAAGAGGTGGATGGCAGAACAGAGGTTCTAACAACTCTGGTATTGTGTGTCACTACTGTGGCAAAGCAGGTCATATTGCAGCCCAAAGTTATTCTAAGAATGATGATATTCGCAGTGGTAAGTTACAGCAAGGAAACTATGCATCGTCTTCACGACAGAATGAAGGCAAAAATGAACGGTTGTTTGTTATGCAGCATATGCTGAATGCTGTTACAGGAAAGGGAACACATGATGATGTTTGGTATGTTGATTCAGGTGCATCCAATCATATGACCAGCCATGCAGAATGGTTTAGAAAGATGCAAGATTTGCAAAATGGAGGTTATGTGCAGACGGGTGATGTTTCATGCCACCCAATTTCACACATTGGAAAATTTTCCTTGTCCTTGAATGATGGTAAGACAAAGAGTCTTTTAGATGTATTACATGTGCCATCTATTACAAAGAACTTGGTGTCAGTTGGTCAAATGGTAGAGTAAGGGCTGCAAGTCAAATTTAATGCAAAGGGCTACTTTGTAGAAGACTTCAATGACAAGTGCAGGTTGGTAGCAAAGGGAAGTAGAGTTGGACGTATGTTTATCTAGATGCTGGAATTCCTACTATGAATGCTGCTATGTATGCTAAAGGAAAAGGTGTTGTTACAGATATTGAAATTCGGCACAAATGCATTGGACATGCAAATGTACAAAGGCTGAAATTAATGCAGTCCAAAGGGTTGGTTACAATTTTGCCTACATTTAGAGTTGCAGAATTTCATAAGGTATGCAAAGCATGTCAGTTTGGTAAGCAGGCAAGACAACCCTTTTCACATGACAGAGATGTAAGTAGAAATATCCTTGATGTTGTGCATATAGATATTTGGGGGCCTACACAAAATGTATCTCTTGGAGGCAGTTCATACTTTGTCACATTCATTGATGATTGTTCTAGAAAGCTGTGGGTATATTTTATAGAGGAAAAGAGTAAAGTGTTTGAGCACTTTAGAACTTTCAAGGCTGTAATTGAAAGAGAAATAGGCTTGAAAGTAAAGTGCTTGAGGTCAGATGGAGGGGGAGAGTACCTCTCGAATGAGTTCAGTGATTTTCTGAGGTCTCATGGGATAAAGAGACAGTTCACATGCAGGTATACCCCACAACAAAATGGTGTTGCAGAAAGGAAAAACAGGCATATTGCAGAAGTTGCACGTGCCTTGATTGGCTGAAAAGAATATGCCTAAGAATTTTTTGTCTGAGGCTGTTCATACTTCTGTTTATATTATGAACAGAACTCCCACAACTGCAGTTCATGGGATGACTCCTGAAGAATGCTTTACTAGCAAGAAGCCTGATGTATCGCACTTGAAGATACTTGGATGTGTTGCATATGTTCATGTGCCAGATGAGCTATGGAAGAAGCTTGATCCAAAGGCAGAAAATTGTGTCTTTATTGGATACTCTTTAGAGTAGAAAGGGTATCGCTGTTAGAACCCTGTCACATGTAAGTTCAGAGTGAGCAGGGATATCATCTTTGATGATGATGATCATGACACTCATGTGCAGGCTGAAGAGCAAGAATCACGGATTCTTAGTGGACCAGAGACATCATCTGGTAGTCCATGGTCTAGGAGACTAAGGAGTAGCTCTACATCTTCAGGTGCATCTAGTAGCACTACAGGTAAAGACAAAGGAAAGAATAAAGTGTCAGATGGCATTGATGCAGTTCTTGATGGAGACTCCAGTGGCTCAGAGAGCTTAGATGATGAGCTTGGTATTCCTTCTGTCAGGACACTAGGTGTACAGAGAGCTCATAATAATGTAAAGGCTCCATTGAGTGATCCGGTGGTACGGAGATCTAGCAGGTTCAGATACCCTGTTAAAAGATTTGGTTTTGAAGGTTATGCAGCTCACCATTATGCTCATATGGTGAAACTAGTTGAGGATGTTGAGCCAACTTGTTTTGAGGATGCTGTTGGTCATACTCATTAGGATGCAGCAATGGATGAGGAGATGGCTGCATTAGAGGCCAATAAGACTTGGGATCTAGTATCATTCCCAAAGGGCAAGAAAGCTATTGGATGTAAGTGGGTTTATAAGATTAAGCACAATGAAAATGGTTCTATTAGTAGGTAAAAAGCTAGACTGGTTGCAAAAGGCAATGCCCAGACATATGGCATAGATTATGAAGAAACCTTTAGTCCAGTTGCTAGGATGGTAACTATCATATATGTGATTTCTTTAGCAGCAGCCAAAGGTTGGAGGTTGCAGAAAATGGATGTGAATAATGCCTTATTGCATGGTGATTTGTAGGAAGAAGTGTATATGGATCAACCAGCAGGTTATGAAGATTTAGAGTATCCCACGTATGTGTGCAGGTTGAAGAACGCGCTCTATGGGCTCAAGCAAGCACCTAGAGCATGGTCTGACAAGATCAGAGAGTATCTTGTCAATATTGGCTTTTATGTTTCTGATGCTGATCACTCACTTTATGTGAGAAAGGGAGATGCATGTTTGGTCATCATAGTCATCTATGTGGATGACTTGATTATTACAGGTGATAGTGATAGTGGGATTGTTGAAGTCAATGGCTTTTTTAAGAAGAAGTTTGAGATAAAGGATTTAGGTGAGCTAAGGTACTTCCTTGGCATTGAGGTGATTAGATGTGATGATGGTATATGGCTGTCCCAAAGACAGTATGGCTTGGATATGTTGTCCAAGTATGGTATGACAGCATGCAAACCACTTTCAGTCTCATTGGAGCAGAATGTAAAGTTGAGTGCTGATGTTGGGGATGAGATTAGAAGAACCTACTATGTTTAGGAGGATAGTGGGGAGTTTGATCTACATGACCATTACAAGGCCATACTTGAGCTACGCTATTGGTCTTGTGAGTCAGTTTATGCAAGTACCTTGAAAGCCACTTTTGGATGCAGTCAGACGCATATTGAGATATGTGAAGTCCACATTACATTATGGACTTTTGTATGAGGTAGGTACAGATGTACAGGTTTTTTGGATACACAGATGCAGATTGGGCTGGTAGTATGTCTGATAGAAGATCTACTAGCAGATACATGCTCTCTCTTGGTAGTGCAACAGTTACTTGGTGTAGCAAAAAGCAACCTATAGTTGCTTTGTCGAGTACAGAGGCTGAGTATACAGGTGATGCTGTAGCAGCATGTGAGATAGTATGGCTACAAAAGTTATTGACTGATTTAGATGTGCAAGTGGAAGGTCCAATTGTCATTTATTGTGACAACATAAGCAGTATACAGTTGGTTAGGAACCCTGTGTTCCATGCCAGGACAAAACATATTGAGGTACACTACCACTTTCTGAGAGAGAAGGTACTAGCAGGTGAGATTGACTTGGTGTATGTCAGCACACAGGATCATATAGCTGACATCTTCACAAAGACATTGGATACAAAGAAGCTTCAAAAGTTTCAAAGCTTACTTGGAGTTGTAGAGATGCAGTTGACCTTGAGGGGGAGTGTTGAGATGACAAGCTCAACACATGCGGACATTGATGATGGACCGCCTGGTTAGATGGGTCCACACGTCTACACTTAGCACGTCAGTGGTCATTATGACTCTCACATGGCCACTGACTCATTACTTATTATATTCAGGTTGTTACACCTATTTACAATTGGCATAGTTATAGTGCCAGTCGACTAGTGTAGTCGATTATGCATTGTTTGACTTAGTAGGCCACTTTCCTTTATGTTGCATCTTATCTATACTTTGTGTACATTGTAAAGTGTGTGGAAGAAGAAGAAAAAACCAGCAAGAAAACGTTTTGGCCTCCATCTCTCTTCTTGTCTCTTGAGTGAGCTTCTCCTTGTGCATTTTGTATGTATTTGGGGCAGCATCTTGAGCAAGTCCCCCAACCACGCGATTCTTGACATCATGGGTATGGGATTAAAGTACTAATATTCCAAAGATATTCTCAATAATGAAGTTCCTTTATTTTAACACCTTTTCATTGGTAACTTTAAGCTCCTTTGTACAACCTTGACTTTAATGATTTTTACTGCCATGTGCAATCCCTAAACCCAATTATCCTAGTCATATTATCCACTCATGAATTGACAAACAAATTGCCCTAGAGCTAGCCTTGGATCCATTTCTGGTCTTGATAGCCTCCCTTCAAAACCTCCAACATACAATTCAAGACTTGAATAAATGACAAGCGCCATTTCAAATCGAACACCTTATGTATCTAGGCCCTATGCTTCAAGAGATACAAGTGCAACTTCAAATATAACACCCTATGCATCTAGGCCTTGCACTTCAAGAGATACAAGCACAACTTCAAATAAAAACCATATGCATATAGGCCATGTGCTTCAAGAGATGTAAAATGAGATATGAGACTTGTAGAACAATAGAGGAAGTGATCAAATGATTCGACATGTTTATCAACCCCCAATAAGAGGACCCAAAATCAGCATGCCAGAGAAATTCAATACTGACCATTTGAAGTTTAGGGGATTCTTGCAACAAGTAAATCTCCATATCCACATGCAACTGGATAGGCATTCGGATGATGCTTCCAAGATGGGATTCATTGTGATCTTGCATTGTGATCAAGCAATATCATGGTTTGTCTCAATCTTAAAAAAGAATATTTTAGTACTTCATAAAAATTCAGAAGCTATGATAAGGTAACCACCCTACCTCTACTTATGCATCTGAATTTAGGCAATTAATTTGTTACCTCTCTTAACATGAGGAGTATTTTATCAGCCAATTCAAATGGAGTATTGAAGATGACATCAAGGACCTCATGCTCACTATACCTGGAGGAAAATACACTCAACCATTATATCATGTAAGCCATCCAGTGTGATAGTAGATTGTTCTAGAGGAAGTAAGAAAAGCAAGAAGAATTAAGGCCTTGCCAATGGAAGCCAGTCCCAATCAAAGATCCAATGAAAGAAGAAACCAAGACCAAAGTGATGCAAATAGATAATACCAAATTCTAGCCCTTGATCCCACAAAGACAAGCAAATAACAAGAGAGAATTGTCTATGCCTATATAATGAAAACCCTAGACACATCACCCTAAATTTCCCAAATAAGAGGGAAAGAACCCAAGAGTTACTGCAACCATCCTCAAGCAGAAAAATGAGGATCTTAGGGTTCTAAATGAGACCGTACAACTAGACCTTGATATAAAAAGGGTCTCTTGATCCCAACCACACCTATGGGAACTTTCCTTGTCATATTTGAGGTGATCTTGTGTCAAGAAAGACCCTTTCTCTCAAATCCCGGGTCGACTCCGAGGCCTCCGCATGTTTCATTGATTATGGTTGTGTGAATAGATACCAAATTTCAGTACTCCAAAAGACCTAGCCTACAATAACTAAAGTCGTGGGTGGAAGACCTCTAGCATCTAGAGATATTACCAAGGAAACTCAACCACTCATGGTAACTCTTGGCAATCACAAATTTGGTATATGCTTTAATGTCATATCCAGTCCCACAAATCCAATCATCCTTGGGATGCCTTGGCTAAAGAAATACAACCCAAAAATTGATTGGGTTAAGCAAAAGATTACACGTTGTGAAAATCAAGGAAAATTAGTATAGCTAGGAGCCAAAGCCTTTATGCACACAGCAAGGCAAGAACCGACCTACATAATATATCATGAACAAGCTCAAGAATCTAGTAAGGATGAGTTAATCAAGCTACCAAGCCAGTATCAAGAAGTCCAAGATGTCTTTGAAAAAACGAATGCAGGTCTCTTGCCCAAACACATACCATATGATTGTGCTATAAAACTCCATGAGGGGATTCAACCACCTTTTGGACCCATCTACAGGCTATCCCCTAATGAACTAGCTAAACTACGCAAGAAAATTGATGAGAATTTAGCCAAGGGGCTCATTAGGCACTCCAAGTCTCTTGTTGGAGCCCTAATTCTATTTGTAAAGAAGAAAGAGGGGTCACTTCAAATGTGTGTGGATTATCGAGGACTAAACAAGATAACAATTAAGAATCGATATCCTTTTTTGTTGATACTAGAGCTCTTAGAACGCCTTGGAAAAGCCAAGATCTTCACAAAGATTGATCTATGAGGGGCTTACAATCCTATATGGATTAGAGAAGGAGACAAACGGAAGATATCCTTTCGCACAAGGTATGGTCACTTCGAGTATGCTGTTATGTCATTCACTCTCACCAATGCTCCTATTGTGTTTTCACATATGATGAATGATATATTCCGAGAGCATCTAGATGATTTTTTAGTTATATGCTTGGAAGATATCTTGATATTCTCAAAAGATCCAAAGGAGCATGAGCACCATGTAAAATTAGTTTTGGAAATGCTTAGAGAAAAAGGACTATAAGAAAAACTTGAGAAGTGGCTTTTCCATCAGACAGAAATGGAATTCTTGGGGTAAAATGTTTGCCAAAGAGGAATCTTAGTAGACCCTAGGAAGATCAAGACTATTCTTGACTAGCAAACATCCAAATGTATACGGGATGTCCAATGTTTCCTTGGATTTTCCAATTTCTACATGATACTTATTAAGGATTACTCAAACATAGTCACATCACTCCCTAGACTCACATGAGACTCAAAGTTCTCATGGACCCCAAAAGTGGAGAAGGCCTTCTAGACCTTGAAGATTGCTTTGGGCCACCGCCCCAATCCTAGTCCACCGAGATCCTACCAAGCCATTTTTCTTGGAGACCAATGCATCAAACTATACTTTAGTAGCCTTCTTGTCTCAACATGGAGATGATGGTCATATGCATTCAATGGCATTCCACTCAAGTAAGTTCTCCCCTCCAGAGATAAACTATGAGATCCATGACCTAGAACTCCTTGCCATTCTAGATGCCTTTGATACTTGGCATCATCATCTAGAGGGTGCATCCCATAAAGTTATTGTCTATAAAGTTCACAAAAATATAAAATACTTTATGACAATATGGATCCTCAATTGAAGACAATCTCGCTGGAGTAACTTCTTATCTAGGTTTAAGTTTGTCATCACCTATTACCTACTAGGACTCCAACAAATGCCAATCAAATGCTTTATCAAGAAGATCCTACTTGGCACCTAAGAAGGGAGAAGAATCTTTTGATCAACAATGATCAATACTACTCAAGTCAGAGCATCTCCAACTAGCAGCCATTTTCAGTTGTAACCAAGACGACCCTACCTTGATCTAGCTAATCCATAAAGCCCTGGCACATGATTATTTGGCCAACAAGGTGAAGAGAAAAAATCAAGAGGGAAAAGGAAATTAATTTTTTGAGTTTTAGGAAACTAATGGATTTCTATACTATAAGGATCTACTTTACATTCCTCTAGGAAAGCTAAGACTCCAGGTACTCCAACAATGCCATGACACTCCAATAGTAGGACACTTTGGAGTTAATAAGACCCCAAAGCTTATTTCAAGGGATTTGTGGATGCCCCGTATGTGGAAAGAAATTAATGAATATATAAAGTCATGTGATACCTCTAGTAGGGCCAAGGTATGCCGTCACAAACCACATGGCCTCCTACAACCTTTTCCCATTTTAGAGCAACCCTGGTCTTCTCTATCCATGGATTTCATAACAAATCTTCCTGAATCAGAAAAATATGACTCTATATTTCTTGTTGTGGTAGATAGGTTCACAAAAATGGAACTTTTTATCCCTACCACACCAAGACCATCACATGCGCAACTATTGCTAGACTCTTCCTCAAATACTTTTTTAGATTACATGCCCTCCTAGTTGACATCATCAGTGTGATTGAGGTCCCCAATTCATATCTAGTGTTTGGAAGAGCCTTTGCAACCTCCTTGGAGTCCAAGTTAAGTTATCCATAGCCAATCATCCAAAGGTTGATGGTCAAACAGAATGGGTAAATCAAGTATTGAAACAATATCTCTGTTGCACCATCAACTACCATAAGAATGATTGGTTTGAGCTCTTGCCCTTTGCAAAGTTCTTTCTTTATAAATTATGGCCAGCATCTAAGGATGGATGTACATCTCTCCAATCAAGTAAAGAACCCTACCACCCAAGATAAAGCTCAACAACCAGCAAATATAAACTAAGAGCTGAAGCAAAAAATCAAAAAGTCTCAGAATCAGTACAAAGACCAACATTGCCTCCAATATCTAGCATACAAAGTTGGTAATAAAGTATTGTTACTCTGCCATAACCTCAAGAAAGAAAGGCCCACCAACAAGCTAGACAACTAGAGATTTAGGCCATTCACTATTATAGCCCAGATCAACCCCCAATTGCTTACCCACTCCAACTCCCTAGCATCATGAAGATCTACCTAGTCTTCATGTTTTCTTGCTCAAGTCATACCATAGCTCACCATTGAGGGGGGAAAGATCCAATCTCCCACCACTTTTCTAGATTGAAGATCATGAAGAATTTGAGGTCGAGCATGTCTTAGACTAGAAGATTTTCCGAGGTCGATTGGAATACCTTGTTCACTTAAAAGGATATGACATCAATGATCGCACTTGAGAACTTGCAGATTTTCTCCAAAGAGCACCTCTCAAAGTTAAAGAATTTCATAAGAGAAATACAACAAACTTGGACCAAACCATCAATCCACTCCTCATGGAACTCATCACTAGAGGAGGGGGTGATGTCATAGACATGCCATGATCAAGTGTATGGATTAATTATTGCTCATGCCATATGGATCCACACCCCATGCAAATGCACCCTTAATAGGACATCCTCGAGTCAACCATACAAACCCATCCTTGCCATGTCATCATAGATCCTTCTAGAAGATATGCCATGTTGTTTCTTGCATCATCAATGATGTCATCATGGAACATTCTAGAAGATCTGTAGCCCTCCAACACATAATATGGATAGTTCCAAAATATGATATTTTTGGACAAGTTTAGCCTATTTTTGATATTCTAGATATTATTTCTTGTAAATATGTCAAAAAAATGTAGAAAGCTTCTAGAATATAGTGACATGCAAAAAGCAAGTGGCTTTTCAACTAGTTTTGGGAGATCTCATGCAAAGAGGAGGGGCTTTCAAATTTGCACGGTGCGATCGTAGTTGTCAGGCAGTAAACAACACTCCAGATAGGAAGAACAAGAAAGAGCAATCTAGAAGAATTGTGAGCATGTGTCTTGAGGTTTTACCCCCCTTTCAGAGGCAATGGAACCATCAAATTTGATATTTGAGTAGCAAAGAAGAAGCTAGTGTTTGGTGCACGTTTTTGGTCTACCAAGGAGCTCCAGGAGATCTACTACTTGGAGATTGCTTCTGAGTAGTCCCAAACAAGGATGTTATTTATCTTCTTAAGTTTTATCAATAGATAGTGCTTTCAATCATTGAGCTTTATCTTTATATTATGTAAAGGACTTGGCATATTTAAATCCCTTGCCTATTCTTTTTATTCTATTCTATCTCCTATTCTCTACTTACTTCTCTCTCTGATCCCCGATGAATACAACATTTTGACAAAAACCCCTTTGACATTGGTGAATCCGACATGAAAGTTCGTCGAAAGGAAAGATAGGATCGGAGAACCTTCAAGCATAATTTATAGTGATGTTTTACATCAGTTAGTGTAGAATATAAACATGCTTATGTAGATACAACAATGACAACAAGTGATGTAGGCTACTGCTCAAACATAAATTATTGTGATGAATGCTCTACAAGAAGTAGAGCATGAGAATAAGTTTTTTAATGGCAAGAATATATCTGCATATTTGCATATCTGTGCTCAAAAGATGGATTTCTTTGGGGTGGCTTAACTTGAAAGAAGCAAGTATTTTGTATGCGTCATTGTACATGAGTTGATAGCGTGAGTTACTGAATTGTACATGTAGGATGCTAACTAGATAGCTTTCAAGAAGACACTTAGGGAAGAATTTTACATTGAAGATACTAGTTTGATTAACCACAAGACATTCCAAGAGTGGATTCTACAATCCAATAAGAGTCTTGTGGCTACATAGTAATTAAGAGAATCTGAAAGCTGATTTGAGTAGTTAGATCTTGTAGATAACAAGCTCTTGCAAGTCGAGAAATTGAATTATTTCTACAAGAGACAGATTCTGAGCTTCAAGAGAAGCTTGTACATTTGTTACAAGATCAAACTATAGAGACAAGGCTTAAAATAGAGTGGAGGCATGTTAAGGAGGCTCTTACTGCACTGGTGAAAAAGCATAGAAGAGAAAGATTGCATATATCTAGCTTTCCTACTATTATGGGCAAAATAGTTTATGTATCCAATAAGCTACCCACTTATGTGGCTAACCTTATGGCTACACATGTTGTTCCCACTATTAGGAAACATGTATTAGATGAATTGGTTAAAGGAATTCGACATCTTTAGTTGAAGATCGCAAAATTGGATGAGAAAGGACAAGAGGGAAGGGGATAGACATCAATTCCTAAAGTAGGGAAAAGATGTATGTGGTGTGATAGTTTGCAGCATGAATTGAAGGATTGTGCTGCTTATCAAGAGGCCTTGGCATGATAGCTTATCTTTTGGAAAAATGGCAAGATCCATGCATAAGAAATGGGATTGCCTCTTGCTTTGAATTTTGGAAAGGGAGGTATGCATAAGTTGTTGGAAAACTTGGCTATTCAAAATGCTTATGTAGCTATACATGCTTATAGTTTTGGTCTACAATTGGATAGAGTGCTTGGCCAAAAGTGATGGTTCGTCTGAAGGCTGCAATATGAACACATGCTTTGCATGCAACTACAAAGATGAAAGTTAGCAATAGTGAGATATCTCATGTAGGGCAAGACATTCGTGACATAACTAGCATGTAGTCACCAATAGATGCATATTCAATATATGCATATTTAGCAAAGGTGCAAAACATGGATGTACTTGTGGAAGAGAAACAAACACTACAAGGATATGAGGGTATAGCGACGGCCATTTGCGACGAGAAATAACAGCCTCGCTATTTGCGTCGCTATTAATTTGTGACACTAATAGCGATGCAAATAGCGACGGTACCTAGACGAAAAAAATGCGGGCCAAATCCCGAGCGTGTCATTTTGTGCATTCACGAGAAAGAGAGCGAAAGGGAGAGCGAGAGAGAGAGCGAATATCCTGCATTTGAGAGGGAGAGAAAGAGAGAAAGAAGGCTTCTCGCCGCCGTCGTTCACGAAGAAGAGGAGGAGGTGTACGGAGGGCGAACAGGAGCGGCCGTTGCGAAGAGGAGCTGCCAAACCCTTCTTTGAGCCTTCACAGTGACTGCATTGTCCATTCTTGCTTTGCTTTTATGTTTTCTCTCTCTCTCTTACTTGTTTTTGGTATAATTCGTGTATATTGAGAGAGGGAGAGCAAATGAGAGAGAAAGAGAGGGAGAGCAAATGAGAGAGAAAGAGAGGGAGAGGGAGAGGGAGAGGAAATGAGAGAGGGAGAGGGAGAGGGAGAGAGAGAAGAAGAGGGAGGGAGAGAAAATGAGAGAGGGAGAGGGAGCTTTCTCTCTCTTTTACTTGTTTTTTGTATAATTCATATGTATTGAGAGAGGGAGAGGAAATGAGAGAGAAAGAGAGGGAGAGGGAGAGAGAGAGGGAGAGGGGGAGGGAGAGAAAAGGAAATGAGAGAGGGATACGAGAGAGAAAAAGAGAAAAAAAACATTAAACATAATAGGGGAAGAGAGAAAGAGAGGGAGAGGGTGAGGGAGGGAGAAGAAACGAGAGAGGGAGAGGAGAGAGAAAAAAATGAGAGGAGAGAAAAGATGTTAAACATAATAGGGAAAGAGAGAAAGAGAGGGTGAGGGAGGGAGAGGAAATGAGAGAGGGAGAGGAGAGAAAAAGAGAGAAAAAACATGAAACCTAATAGGGAAAGAGAGAAAGAGAGGGAGAGGGTGAGGGAGGGAGAGGAAATGAGAGAGAGAGAGGAAGAGGAGAGAGAAAAACATTAAACATAATAGGAAAAGAGAGAAAGAGAGGAAAAGGGTGAGGGAGCGAGAGAAAGAGAGAAAAAAATGAGAGAAAGAGAGAAAAAAAATGAGAGAGGTATAAAAAATGAGAGAAATATAGAAAAAAAATGAGAGAAGGAGAGAAAAAATGAGAGAGGGATAAAAAATGAGAGAAATAGAGAAAAAAATGAGAGGGATAAAAATTGAGAGAAATAGAGAAAAAAATGAGAGAGGGAGAGGAGAGAGAAAAAGAGAGAAAAAACATTAAACGTGATAGGGAAAGAGAGAAAGAGAGGGTGAGGGTGAGGGAGGGAGAGAAAATGAGAGAGGGAGAGAAAGAGAGAAAAGGAAATGAGAGAGGGACAAGAGAGAGAAAAAATGAGAGAGAGAGAGGAGAGAGAAAAAGAGAAAAAACATTAAACCTAGTAGGGAAAGAGAGAAAGAGAGGGAGAGGGTGAGGGAGGGAGAGGAAACGAGAGAGGGAGAGAAAGAGAGAAAAGAAAATGAGAGAGGGGGAGGAGAGAGAAAAAATGAGAGAGGGGGAGGAGAGAGAAAATGAGATAAAAAACATTAAACCTAATAGGGAAAGAGAGAAAGAGAGGGAGAGGGTGAGGCAGGGACAAGAAATAAGAGAGGGAGAGGAAGAGAGAAAAGGAAATGAGAGAGGGAGAGAAGAGACAAAAAACATTAAACATAATAGGGAAAGAGAGAATGAGGGTGAGGGAGGGAGAGAAAATGAGAGAGGGAGAGAAAGAGAGAAAAGGAAATGAGAGAGGGAGAGGAGAGAGAAAAAAATGAGAGAGGGAGAGGAGAGAGAAAAAGAGAGAAAAAACGTTAAACCTGATAGGGAAAGAGAGAAAGAGAGGGAGAGGGTGAGGGAGGGAGAGGAAATGAGAGAGGGATAGAGGAAGAGAGAAAATGAAATTAATTGTTATTGTTTGTAGTAGTAGTAGTAGTAGTAGTAGTAATTTTTTCTTCTTTTCGTGTTTATGATAGTAGTAGTAGTTGTTGTTATTGTTGTTTTTTTCTTTTCTTTTCTTGTTTATTATAGTTGTCGTAGTTGTGGTAGTGGTAGTGGTAGTGGTAGTGGTAGTCGTGGTCGTGGTCATGGTCATGGTCGTAGTTGTAGTCCTGGTCGTGGTCATCGTAGTCGTAGTCATGGTCGTGGTCATGGTCGTGGTCGTGGTCGTGGTCATGGTCATAGTCGTAGTCATAGTCATGGTCGTGATCTTCATCATAGTCTTAGTCATGATCGTTAAAGAAATTGAGAGAGGGGGAGGAAGAGAAAACATACAGCATAATAAAGAAAGAGAAAAAGAGAGAGAGATGGAAGGAGAGGAGATAATGAATGGATAAAAAACAAAGAGAGAGTGGTGGCGAGGTTCGATGCAACACAACGAGATGGGAAACACTCCGACATATATATGTTAATCTGTGGATGGGTGGGTGGAGACTTTACATACGTTAATTTTTGCTGAGTTACAAGAGAAGAAATCCCTTCTCAAACAATTTAAGAAAGAAAAAAAGAATGATAACAAAAACAAATTGTTTGTCGTAACGTAGACAAAATGGAAAATGATGAAGGTCTTGTTGTTCAAGATCACGAAGCATATCTTAATCAGCGTGTCCCATGTCCTTGCTCTCAATGCAAGCTGGCAATTAGACGAAAACGTTGATTGTCTATAGAACACGTACGATGCTTCGGTGAGTTACAATCTGAGATCATTGATTAGGCGACCTTGGATTTTCAGCAAACGGTAAGAAAAGTTAATTTCAATCATGCATTGTACTCGCAAGCTAATTGAATACCATATACAAGAAGATTGGGTATGGCTAGCAAATTTTCTATCCAGGGAGGTGACGTCTCGTCCCAAGGAGGAGTGCACCCTTTGCGGCCAATTAGAAGAGTTCGTGGGCGTGCCATGGATGGAGTGCCTAAGCCAATCCACCACTTGGAAGGTACTATCTAATCTATATCGTCAATACCAGAGGAGACAGGCAGCCTTCCAGACCTACCTACAATCTTGGAGCCTGAGATGGAGCAATGAACGATGCATTGATTCCCATGGATGTCGAGACTTCTAATACGCTTACAGAGGAAGCATCCATACCATTATATGATGGATGCCGAGTATCTCGCCTAAAGACACTCCTAAGTGTGCAAGCAAAATACAGGTGGAGCAATGCCAGTGTGACCGAGTTGTTCAGGTACCTTGTACGTACGCTTCGTTGATTTCTTTTCGGCACTATCATTAAAAACATTTGTGCTTTCTCAAGGTGTTTTATGATTTTTTTCAGGTTACTGAAATATCATATATTACCACATGCAAATACCATGCCTGAGTCTCGTGATGATGCACGACATGTTTTACGAAAGCTTGGCATGGACTACAACAGCATCCATGCATGTATCAACGATTGCATACTGTTTCGAGGAGAATATGAGACTATGGAGACATGTCCAAAGTGTGGTGCTCACAAGTATCAACAAGACTTGCAAGGGCAAACCATCCCTCAAAAAGTTCTTAGACACTTTCCGCTTATCCCCCGCATAAATCACATGTTTCATACATCTGGCATGGGGAGCTTGACAACGCGGCAGGTGACATTTAATTTGATTATGTTTGTAACCACATGTTTCATACGTCCGGCATGGCGAGCTTGACAATGTGGCAGGTGACCTTTAAATTGATTACCGTGCTTTGTATGATTTAAATTGATTATGCTAATATCATTTTTTGTCTGTGCAGGTGACCTTTTTGGATACTTAGATCATCAGCCTTGTACTGACAATCATATTTCTAACAATTAGTATTTTGTTTTCTTTGTAGCACTCCATTACAAATCGCGATCTGACCGGCCTTGAGACTCGATATGCAGAGAGGCACAGTCTCACTACATTGATTGACCGATTGTATAGACGCGGTGGCCCTGTAAGTCACTCATCTTTCTTGTCTGTAGTTACCATGTTTAATTAGAATGTATTATTGTATGGTGGACTGATGTGTAGTTGTTTCTTTTTTTGCAAATTCCGTTCAATGCTCCTTTGTGGTGGGACAAGCTTTTGGATGGCGAGGATATATAGCTCACCCTTGGATCAATGGAGCTCACACACCATTCTTTTTTGGTTGCTTGATCTGTGTAGAGATTTTCTATGTAATAGTGATACCTTTCCATGATTATACCAGTCACTTTCATTATGCGATCATGTATTTATTTCATATATCAATGTTATGATCTTGTTTACACGAGCATTGTACACAATGCAGAAACTATTTTGTATGGCCCAAATAAAGCACACAGTGTTATATATGCTGCCCCGCCACAAATTTTTTTCCCCTGTTACTATTGCTATTAGCGTCGCAAATTTACCTGCACGCGTCGTTATTGGCGTCATTATTAGTGTCGCAAAGCGTCGTTATCAGTGTCGTTATTTGTGTCGGTAGCTGATACTAACGCAGATAGTGACACTAATAATGACGCTGATACCGACTGTTCTATGGCATCGCCAATAACGACGCTTTTTGCGATGACGGGGGAAAATTTTGTTATTTACATTTTCATCACTTTTAATGTCGGTATAAGGCCTATATCTTGTAGTGAAAAGACAGATGAAAATAAAGCAAGGACATCTAAGAGAGTTACAAGAAGAAGTGAGGATTAGCCTAAAGCTGCAAATCAGCCACATCTTGAGTGTGTTATGGAAGAGGTTGGGCAAGACCAAGAATAAGATAGCAAACAAAAGGGCAAAAAGAAGGACAAGCAACTACGATATAAGCTACAGTCTGATATTGAGATAGCCAATTAATCTCAAGAATGTTCTTGAAGAAGAGATTTTAAATAGCCAGGTGGAATTCACCTTGGGAGAGGTGCTTGGCAAAATCATTGACATAATTAAGAGGAAGTGTCTGTTTCTTGGTGATACAACTAGTGTATTGCTACAATTTGAAGAGAAAAGTGGTTTGTTGGGCATTTGTTAATCAGTGGAAAACATGTGGAAAAGAGAAGAATGTGGCTTAAAATGCATTGACTTGCAACAATATGCATGGTGGAGTAAGGCAAATAAAACAATATGGGAAAGACACTCCAAGATTTATTCCTCAAAGTCATTGCACAAGAAATCATTGGGCAAGGGCTACCATTGAAATGATAGTGAAAATAGGGGAGAGTGAAACTCCATGTGTTTGTTTGCTTGACCACGGGTCCAAGATTAATGTCATTGCGCATGGATTGTATAAGAATGGTGTATGGCCTATGGATAGTCATCGTGTTTGGCATATGAGGGCTACAAATAATTCTTTGGGGAAGATCTATGCTACATATCCTAATGTAAAAGTGATGATTGGTGATGTACAAGAAGAGAAACACTCCTTTGTGCAACATAGTTCCTCATATGCAATGATTTTGAGATAGTTGTATATTATAGGAGTGTGTATGGAAACAAAGATGCTTGATGATGGTTCTGCTTATGCAAGAGTTAGAAGTAAGGATGGGAGAAAAGGAGTCCAATTTCTTACTATTTGTGTTCATCATCCTAAGAGTCGAGATATGCTTTGAGAATCTCCTTTGCCTCCAAATGCAAGGGAATTCAAAGCCCGGCATTTTCATTGAGCACTACTATAACACATGGCTACAATAGTGCTATTCAGAAGATTTATTCACCTCTTGATGGAATGAAGCATGTATTTATTTTTGATTATTATTAATTTAGAGTTGAAAATTATAAGAATTGAAAGTTGGTGCAGAAGGGTTTCTTTTGCCTATTGAAAGAGAGTGTTTCATGCAGATGCTGGCTCGGCATGGGAAAGCATTTACATTTTAGCCACCTAAAAAAGATTGTGTGGATCTGAATGTTGTCTCTCCTATGGTAATATTTACTATGCCACATGTACTATGGAACTTGAGGCCTATTCTAGTGCCTAAAGTTTACTTGCCAAAGCTAATGGAATTGCTAAATGAAAAGATTCACATGAAGATCTTGGATCCCTCTTCATTCCCGTACTCTAATCATTGGTTTAGTGTGCCTAGAAAGAATGGGGCTTTGAGATTAAATGTGGGTGCATGTCCTATTGTTGATGAATTTGTAGAGGCTTTTGCACATAGAGCAATCTATTCTTTGGGTGATCTTTACTCGAGGTATAATAATTTTTTTTCAGCTTACAGTTGATAGTAGGGATATCACAACCATGAAGACTCCCTTGGGGTTAATACGAATGTGTACTCCCACAGGATGCAACAAACTGAGTGGCACACATGATAAATGCTATGAATAGAGTACTCATGGATTTTATACCACAATTGAAAATGCCCTTCTTGGATGATGTTTGGATCAAGGGGTGTGCACTGTGGATGAAAATAATGAAGAGATGGATGCTCATGGGTGCAGATAGTTTGTTGCACACCATATTGCTGATTGTGAAAGGATTTTGATACATCTAAAAGAGGTACATTTAACTATTTCTGGAAAAAAGTCAATCTTTGGATTTGAAGAGGTTTTGATTGTTGGGAATATGTGTGGGCCCTATGGGTGAACACCATCAGTAGTGAAAATAGATGGGGCTGATAGAATGTAAGATGTATGCACGAATGTATCTAAGTTGTGTAGATTCTTGGGTGCATGTGTATTTTATTTGATATGGATCCCTCACCTTGCACATGTATCTGATACTCTATATCAGCTCTTGAGGAAAGGTCAGAGGCTGGGAAAGGAAGCATTAGAAACCAATGAAGAAATTAAGGCAGTTCTTGATATCTGCTCCTACATTGAGAAAGGATAATTATTCACATGGGGATCCTATCATTATTACTCTTGATATGAGCCCAATCACGATTGGATGGGCAATTGGAAAAGACGATGAATAAGGGCAAAGATATGCAATTTGGTTTGGTGCTAAAGTATTGAGAAAATGGCAAAGAAGATATCCATAGGTAGAAAGAGAATTATGTGGAATTATGATAGCCCTTAAATAGGATAAGGAGTACTTTATGGGTGCTCCTGTAGTCATTGAGATTGATTGTTTGTGAGTATTGAGTATGATTACTAGTTGTGCTACCTCGGATATTGCTATGCTCGAGTGGATTACATACATCAAATCTTTGAACCCTGCATTTTAGCATATTGTGGAGAAAGTGATAATCCAGTGGCAGACATGTTATCTGTGATACTCTATGAGAATGAAGATGGGATGATGGATGAGGAGGAAGAAGATGACTTTCTTACAACTAAAAATGATGTTTTGATTAGTGAAATTGAATTGACTGATGTTGTAACTATAGGGTTACAGCTCTCATGAATGCAAGGACAACATTAAATGTGATAAATAAATCAGTTGGTTTATCAAGTACAAGTATTTTAAGAGTAAATTTAGCAAAGTAAGGAGTTTTTATAGCACTAATAGAAGCTTGGACAGCAAAGAGGAAACACTTTAGATGTTATATATCTTGAGTAGAAGTGTTTTTGGAATACAAATACGTAGGAAAGTGGTTGATAATTGGTCAATATCTCAGCACATTAACAAAGAGAGATGAGTGGTTGGATGAGGAGTCCAAGAAGATCAAGAGGAAAGCCTATGGGTTTTTCTTAAAGGATGGGTACTTGTGGAAACATGCTAAGAATAAACAAGGTATGCCATTGTGAGTTCTGGGTGACAGAGCTTCACAAGTAAACATTATGCAAGAATTTCATGAAAGGTTATGGGCTAGCAATAGAGGTGTTACGGGTACTTTTGCAAAGATTAGAGAAAGATATTGGTGGAAAAGCATGTATAAGGATGTTGCTCACTTTGTGGAAACATGTACGACATGTCAAATGTATTCATCTATGAGACATGGGGATGAATCACAACCCACATATCCCTTGTCTCTTCATTTTAAGTGGGTGTGGATCTAGTCACGATGCCTACATGTCTTTGGCAAATGAGATATCTTGTACTTGCCCATGAAGACTTGAATAATCAAGTGGAAGAGAGAGATTTACATACCAAGATAACAAATGTAGTGTGTACTTTTCTCTTAGAAGAGATCTTTTATTAATATGGCTATGTGAGAAAAAATACAATAAATAGGTGAATTGGATGCAGATGGAGCGCATGATTTCTTTACATGTTTGGGGATAATATTTGCTTTAAATTTGGATTATAACTCAAAAGGAAATGAAAAAAGTGAAGGACTTCACCCACCTATTATGAAGGGATTGACAGAAACATGCGGATTGACAGTCACAGTTGCTCCCTTATGCTTTTTGGATTGATAAAACAACTCATAGTGCTATTATAGGATATATGCCTATTGAGTTGATGTACAATTAAGTATATATCATGCCAATAGAAGAGATAAAAGTCACATGGAGTGTGTTATAAGAGGAGATGAATCGAGAGGAATTGTTGGTCTTATGTATTAGATAATTGAAAAGAAAGTCACAAGACATAGAGGCAGCAGTTGCAAAGTTAAAGGCAAGAAGGATACATAACAAGAAATAGTTTGACAAAGGACATAGATTGAGGCTAAGAACCATACAAGATGGGGTCCATTGGGTATTGGTTTATGACATGAGTTTGGACAACTAGCATATTGCCATGCGTGAAGTTTCCAAATGATGGTTCGGACCCTATGTGGTAAGACATATGTTTGATAATGCTACTTATGCATTAAATGAGCATGATAACATAGCCATAAGACTTTCGATATAGTAGGGAGAATAATCAAATTATTCAAGAGGTGGAAATCTACTACCTATGAGTTTCCAAAGTTGGAGGAAAATAGTGGCCATGATACAAGGGCTAGCCATAAAGACATGGAAGATGAAGAAGCAAAGGATATGGTTGCAGAGGATGAGGACTCAGAATCTAGTGACAACTGGGCTTTGACACATACTCGAGGATGTGTAGATTCAAAGGGAGTGGATGTCATGCTACTATGTGAACACAGTGTGAAAAACCTTGGAGTGCATCATCATTCGGCTTTCTTATTAATCTAGAGAGTCAATGTCATATTAGTCATTAATGTTAGTATCCATAGTATGGATAGTTTGAAAATACATGATTTTGGACAAGTTTTGTCTAATTTTGATATTTTGGATATTATTTCTTGCAAATATCCTAAAAAAGTGTAGAAAGCTTGTAGAATAGGGTGACATGTAAAAAGCAGGCGGTTTTTCAGCCAGTATGAGGGATCTCATACAAAAAGGAGGAGCTTCCATATTCATGCATCATGATCATAGTTGTCAGGCAGCAAGTAGCACTTCGAATGCAAAGAAGAAGAAAGAGAGATTGTAGAGAAATTTGATCATGTGTTTTGGGGTTTTATATCCCTTTCACAACTAATGAAACCATCAGATTTGACATCTAAGAAGCAAAGAAGAAGCTAGTATTTAGTGCGCATATTTAGTCTACCACGGAGTTCTATGAGATCTAATTCTTGGAGATTGCTTCCGAGTAGTCCCAAACAAGGAAATTTTAAATCTTCTCAAGTTTTATCAATATATAGTTCTTTGAATAGTTGATCTTTGTCTTTATATTGTGTAAAGGCTTTCGCAAATTTTAATCCCTTATCTATTCTTTTTCTTCTCTTGTATCTCCTATTCTCTACTTTCTTCTCTCTTCGATCCCCGATGGATACGACCTTTTAACTAAATCCCCTTCGATACCGGGTTTTGGGATCCTTCATATCCTATTGAGTCATGTTATCTATACCTATGGTCCTAGGTTGTGAGATTTTTTGTATCTTGTTAAGTTATCATTGTACCTTGTGCCCCTATGTGTGATTATCTTGTAATCATAATTCTTGTAACAAAACTTGCATCTAGTCAAGCCTCTTGAGCATAGTCGAGTGCTCCCATAACAACTAGAGGAGAATGATAACATAGCTCTTGAGGAGATACTGGAGCCTTTGAATTGAGATTAATATTTTTGGGAAGGCCATATATTAGAGAACATGGTTGTCACCTTATTATCTCATATTCCTTCATTCATATGTATAACGTGTCTGCTAGTATCATCTAGGACACATCTTAGCAGTCCATCGGAAAGGATGTCTAGAAAGCTCAGCCCGGCACTCCCATGGAATGATATGGGACTTGCGATCTAGGTCTTTCCACATCTGCCACGTAGCGGAAGTATCCTGGCCGTTCCCACTTAGGATAGACCGGAATTGGGGTTTTCTTGATTGGTCATTACCTAACAGCATCTAACGTCGGACCCAAGCGAACTACTTTACGCAGAAACGCCAGGTCCGAAGCGGATTCACGATGCACTTGGTTCACGGAGAATGGGAAACGAGAGGGATGCAAAGCTCAACCTCTCTATCATAAGGCATAGTCCCATTCCGTTCCCCTAAAACAGCGTAAATCGGTTAAGACATAACTCTAGGTCATCGCTTTCGTTATTTGTTTTCTTTGACGATCATCCCGCTGTTCTTTGAGAAAAGTTCCCGGCTAACCAGGACCACCCAACCACAAGACGGACCTATGGCCTATCCTCCGCACTTTCCTCGGTTTGTTTTAGTTATGTAATTATCTAACACATTAGTTTGACATGTAACAATCAGCTTCTTTAATTAATCCGTTAAACACTGGTTCCTTCACGTACTCTTATCACGTGACATAAAAAACAATATCAAATAAGTTCTTTATTAACATATCATCATTTTTATCTTTGAAATACAAGGAGTTCCGCCCGTAGGCTTGTCCATAATCTGCCCGAAGGCTATCCAGTAATCCACAATGATCACTATTCCAAGCTTCCGCCCGTAGACTAGTATGCGGGCCTCGAGATCCAATCCCGAGTCACGTTAGCCTCTTGTGCAGGACCCGGACGACGAGGGATTTACGGCCAGAGCCCCCCTCGCACCGAAGCGTCCTCTTGCTCCAAGTAGAGCTCAACGGAGAGACCTCACGCGGCGGGTTCGGTTCACGTTCCTGGCGTGGTCAACAACCACCTTGGTTAGGGTCAGGCAGGCAGTCGAGGGTAACTGAAACTGCCTCTCCCTTCAGGCCTTCAACCTGAAGTATAGGTATTCATTTAATTTGTAATTTATAAATCAAACAGTGCTCTAAAATCTCTAGCAAGCACAAACATTTCCATTAATCGACCGTGTTGTTTGGCAAACTGCTAAGGAATGATTCTTTCCTTTCGAATGTATCCACACTCTTTCCAAGGGATCTTGCAACTTGGCAAGCTCCTTTATATTCCAGGTTAGGGCGTACCTTATTAACCCAACTTGGTCAACCCTAAAGTTCATTGGATACTTTAGTTTCCGATTTGTAACTTTCCTTATTTAGAAAGAAATCCAAGAATACATCCTTTTGCAAGATAACTTGCGTAAGGATCTGCCATCCTTATTGAGGTTGTTTACCCTTACTTCTTGTGAATCAATCACAAGAAACCACCACATTCGTTTGACATAAATGAACTCACAACACAAACACAAATACAACACAACCATCTGAATGACTCCTCCAAAAAGAGAGATTTTCATTAAAAAGCATCCACCATACATTGGAAAGGTATCAATGAAGATGATCCCTCTTGAAAGATTGATGTTGTCGGAAACGATCCATAGACAAGGATTCATCTACAAAGTATTTAGGAGGATTTTGAAAAAACTGAAGACAGCACATCCTTTCCAACAGGACCAAGTATCTGCTAGGCAAACAAAGGGCATGAAAATACAATATATCCAGCTGTTGGGAATCAATGCTCACATTGACATTCATGCACAACTTTGGAATAGGCTTGGAATCATTATGAGAGTGCCTATGCATATACGCCAGGTACCAAGCAAAGTGAGCAGTTAATCTGACTGAGGGATCTGCAGACTGTGAATACTGCTGAGCAAAATAAACATAGTTCTGATAAGCTTGACTGGAAGCTGTCCATTCTCCTGGAATTACTGGCCAATTGATCTGAGGTCCTGTAAGGCAATCATCCGAACTCCATCCCCTTCTTCTGGAAATCTGATTATCAAACCCATCACAGTCACTAACCAACTGAGGTGGTTGAGATATAGAAGTGTTAGGAGAGGGTAATGGAATAAGGAAAAGTGGATGAAGTGAGGGATAGAAAAAAATCATAAAAGGAAGAAAAGGTTAAAGAAGGAGTGGCAGAAACTTGGAGGGAATCACTACGGAAGGGTGTTAACTGATAAATAGGAAATGTAGAGGGTACATTAATGGATGGAGAAGAATAGGGTGGAGAAGGGGAAAATACCCTATCCTCAATAAAGGAACAGTATGTAAAAATGGAAATTTGAGGGAAAGATGAAGGTTGGAAAAGAAGGGGTAAAATAATGGTGGAATTAGATTGACAAAGGGAAAAATATATAGCATAGCGGTGAGCCATTTGTTGGTAATATAGGAGGGTAGGAACAGAAGGTCCTAAGAGAGATCGTTGATTATAGGCATCAAAGAAGGTAGCATCAAATGGATTATGTTTTGAAAGATAGGCTAAGAGATCCATCCTCAGTTGATTAGTACTCTGGGCAGGGATAGGAGCTGTGTTCTGTCTTTGATTCAGGACCACAGAATCAATCATGGAATGCCACGAATTATCATGACAGTCAGCCACTCTGGAGGAGTAACTCTGGAACATGTCAGCTATGCGCAACTCCAAATAGTTGACATATAAAACAGCCTGTAAGACCACATCCCCCACATACCATGCCATATCCACCTCATCGGGAATTAACAAGTCTCCTTGTAGATACATGTATGACATCAACATGGTATCTGGCATGACAGAATCTTCAAACACCATCCTGACTACCTCTGTCAACAACTCAGCAGACCAAGCCCCACTCCATTCATCCTCTGGAAGAGGTAAATCCATCGTGGAAAGCTTCATGTAGAAGACCAACTTTTGTAAGTGGTAGTGGACAAAGAAAGAATGGTCTGGTGGAACATATTCCTGAAACTGCTCAAATGTAGACCATAACAAGTCCATTCTGGACTGTAATCTTTCCACTTTATCTTGGAATAGAGGACACAAAGTAGCCTATCTCTAAAGAGCAGCCAAGTCCTGCTGGGAAAGAGAAGGAATCAAGGGAACATTAGGGCTTGGAGGAACAGAGCGTGACTTCGCCAGTTGATCTTGTAACTGCTGGATTTGGGAGGCTTGGGATGCCACTGTGTCATTAGCAATCTGTAAAGCTAAACGTTTGTCATCTAAGATAGCTTGGAACTCCTGCGCTTCTCCGGATATCCTCTCCTTCTCCTCTGAAAGGCTAGTAACCTGTGATTGAGCCTCTAATAACTGGATCTTCAAAGAAGAGATCTCATCGCTTTGGGTGGCAACCAGTTGGGTTTGTTGTTCCATTTGCTTAAATAAATCTGCTAGGGTATCCTTAGCAGAGGCTAACTCGGATGTTGCCTTATGCAACTGGTCCTTAGACTGCATGAGCTCTTCATAAAAGGACGCGTACAGCTGTTGAACACAGGCTGTCACTGACAATTCAATGGAACTTTGAATATCTTTACAGAGGAAAGGAATTGCATCTCCTGAAACTAGACTGTTCAGGGAGGGAACTGAGATGTCCAATGATCCTTCGCGATGTGCTCGGAACAGGTTAGTACAAGTGAGATACCCAGGAAGATCACTGCCAGAGGTAGCAGGGATGGACACTGAAGGAAGTACGGAAGGAGCTTTATCCGCTACCCTCTTCAAGCGTTTGCGCGGGATGACCAGGGGAGGCGCAGAATCATCATCCTCTATGTCAATGGGTTCTGACTCATCTGAAGGTGGAGGAGGAGGTACTGGATCTGATGGAAGAGGTGCAAGCACAGTCTTCTGTAAACCTAAATAGGTCAAGAAGGCAGACAAATATGATCCATATGTGACATTGGTTACATTACCCCTGGTGACTTTGACAAAATGTTGATCCATTTTAGTGAGGAGGTAAGTGCTCCAATCAATAGCAACTCCTTTCAACACCATCCTGGAAGCTGTAAAAAGCTCTTTGGACAAATATTGGGATGGCGTTTTGGCAGGCATAAACCTGTCCTGGAGAAACTGACAGATCGTCTTCCATACGGGATCAGTGATCATAGAAAAGGAAACTCCTGAAGAGTTTATCACCTTCTTAACATCTAGCATTTCCCTTGTCTGCTTTTGCAATAGCTTCAGAATCTCTTCATTAGAGAAAAGCTGACGAGTGGTAACAAAAGGTTCACCTTTGGAGGGAAGAGACAGAGCCTTCCCTAAGCCTCGAGGTGTCAAAGTCATAGAAATTCCCTGGACTAGTCCTCTCTTCTTGCTGTAAGAGGCCAGAAACTCATCACATAACGACGGATCCTCTGGAAGCAACGGAAAGGAAGTAGCCACAAAAGTAGTAAGTCTCGCTTTCGTGAGAGGCTCAAAAGTAAGTAGGGAAGAGTAATCCCTACTAACTAATGGGACGTACTGGATAGGGGGAGGAGCATGAGAAGGCGTCATTCAGATGGTTACACACACACCACAAACACAGACAATCAAGGAGAATGCCTGCAAAGCAACAGACAAAAATCCAAGAATAAGATAACCACCAAAACAATAAAACGTGACTCGACCAACTAACCCCAAGCAAACCACAGTCTAGAAAAAATTTGACATGACCTCTAGACATATGCAACCGAAAGCTTCATGCTATGCATCAGACAAACACCCAGAACCCCGTATCAGGCAATAAAAGAAAAAACTGCACACCGTACCCGTAACTGTAACAAAGACAGTAAACCAAAACAATACCACATCCGACACATATCAAGACTACATCATTAATAAACCAGTGTGTGACCATGGAAATAACTCTAATGACTGCGCATACCCATCCCACGAAACGGTTCATTAAAAAGGGGAATTAAGTGCAGTGAGGGGGGATTAATTGAATGAAGGGTTGATTTTAAGAAATTATTAAGAAATGGGTGAATTTTTATTAAGTGATAAACCTTAGCAAGAAAACGGCGGTTCCTTATTATAAATTTAATTACCAATTATTAGGTTAAAACGGTGCGTTAATTCGAATCCCGGACTTCGATACCCAGATTGGGTCTCTAAATGCAAATTCATTGATTACAAATTAAGGTGATGTGGAGCACTTTTTTGCCAGCGTGTGCTCTTGTGACGGCTGGTTCATTTTAATTAAAAATTTAAGTGCCTCTGTAGCGCACTTAGCGCGTGCTAAGTGAACGGCGGGTTTATTTTAATTAAAAAGTATGGTGTGTTGAGCGCGAATGCGCGTGCCATGGTGATGTGTAGGTTTCAGTTGTGTTAAATATGGGATTGTTGGTTTGTGTGTTGTTGTTTTTTTTCTTTTCTGTTTCGTGATTAGTATGGATTTTTATATTAATCGTGGGTTTTGGGGTAGCTTTTGTTTTTTTTAAAAAACAAATAAAAGGGAAAATACCTGGTAGTGGGTGTATGAAAATGCAAAGAATGCGCTCTCCTCAATCCAAAAATACCTGGATTTTTTTCTAGACGGTTAGTTGGTGTGTTGAATGAAAAAGGTTGTTTGTTATTTTATTGATTTGTGTTTTATTTCTAAGGAATTTAGGTGTGAAATTAAATAGTGTGACAGCTGAGAAAAATATGCCAAAAATAAATAAAAATGTGAAGGGAAGTGTTAGGAATTTTTCAGAAATTAATTTGGAATTTTGTAGCATTTGTAATGAATTTTTATCATATTGTTGGGTATTTTGAAAGATTTTGGAAGTTCAAAAATAGGCAAAAATATTTTTTCTGAAAGTGACAGGTTTAGAAAAATATGGCCAGGGGTTGCAAAAATAAAAGGAAAGTTTTCTAGATTTTTCTGGATTTTTTTTTCAGAATTGAAAGGAGTTTTTAATGATTTGTTTTGTATGTGTCAATGGTTTTTGTATTTTGTGTTTTGTGTGTGTGTGTTTTTTTTTTGTAAATTAATTAATTGGTTGGAAATATGGGTTCCATGTGTAAAAATATTGTAAAGTAAAAAAGGAATGGAAAAAAGGTCAAGGGGGGGTGAGAGGAATTTTGGAGAATTTTTTTAGAATTGTTTGTGGTATTTTTGACTAATTTAAAATGAGTTTTTGTTTGTTGTTTGTTTGGTTTTTTTTTTTTGTTCTCTTTTTTTTTCAGGTAATGTTGAATAAATTTGGAAAATATGGAATTGTTTGGAATTGTAGAATAGGAAATTTCAGGCTATAAATATATATATATATATATAATGGTGGAAAAAGGTGTCAGGAATTTTTAATAATATTGCAAAATGTTTGTCAAATTCGTTTATGATGATTTTTTTTAAAATTTTAAGTGTGTTTAATGGAGGTGTGATATTCGAGATGCCAAAAGGAATACCCGGACACTCGTGACAGCTGCGGATGCATGAACCAGCACGCACCACCTCAATCAGCAAATCCAAACACGCGTCCCGCGCGTGAACAGCAGCGAAAAGATACTCCCGCGCGAACAACACACATACACTGGCGCGCACACGAACGACTGTCGGGGGAGGGGAGGTGAAGCCAACGGGGATTGGGGGGAAAGCTGGTTAAGGGGGGTGGGGTGCGAATGGGTTTGAGGGATGGTTATGGGAGGAATGAGGGGTAGAAAGGGTGGGGGGTTAGTGGTGTGTGAAGGGGGGTTTGGGGGTGTGTGTGTGTATAGGTGGGAAGGAAAGGGGGGTTAGTGGGGGGGTGGGAAGGGGGCTAGTGGGGGGTGGGGTGGAATGGGTGGGAAGGGGGGTTAGTGGGGGGTAGGGTTGAGGACACGTGGCGGAAATGGCATGGAAGGGGGGCCTGACAGGGCAGGCGGCACGTCGACGGCGAGGAGGAGGCCACAGGGGCGTGGCAGGGCCAGCGCGGGCAGGGCGAGGTGTCAGGCGACAGGGCGGGCGGCAGGAGGGGACGGCGCCGCGAAACGGCGAAGGGGGCAGGGCAGCACAAGGCGAGGAGGCAGCGGCGCCCGCGCTGCGTAGACGGCCGCTGCGACTGGTGGCTCGGCCGGAGCAGCCCGACCCCGGCGGACAAGGGCACGTCGGCAAGGTGGCGTCCACGTGGCAAAGGCGCCGTCACGGGAGACAAGCGGCAACGGCGGGCGTGGGACAGGTTCCGAGCGGCGGTGGCCTGCTGGCGGCGACGGACGGGCGGGCGGGGCCACGAGGAGGGGGGCAGCACGCGTCGTGGAGGAGGGAGAGGAGGAGAAGAGCAAGGCAGGCGGGAGGAGGAGACAAGGGAAGAGAGAAGGAGGAGGGAAGGAGGTAGAGAGAAGGAGAGGGAGGGTGGGACGCAGGAAGAGGGAGAGGAGAGAGAGGGAGGGAGACAGTTGGAGTGGAAGGGGGGGTCGGGGAGAGAGAAGGGTGGGGAGGGGTGAAAGGGTGTGGTGGGGTGGGTAGGGGGTGCCCAAGGGGAAGGGTAGGGGGAGGGGTGGGTAGGGTATAGGGGGGGTGCCCAAGGGGAAGAGGGAAAGGTTAATGGGCAAGGGCCCATGCAAGGGGCATACCCCCTCGTCCCGCACGCGTGCGTGGGGCGAGGGTAAAAAAATTTTACCGTGACGGGATTGAATGGGCGCTGGAACGTCGCGACGAGGAACGTGGAGGCGATCGAGGCGCGTTAAGACGCGTAAAAGTGAAAACGAATGCGTTCACGCGCAGGACGGCACGCGTAAATACACAGAAAAAATAAAGAAAACTTAATAACTCGCAATCCGGACGTCAAAACGAAATGGCGTAAAAACAAAAAGTGGGCAGGACGATAGGGGAAAGACAGGAAAAATGTGCAACGGAAGGTCCGGGAGGGATAAAGGGCGGTCACGTGCAAAAAACACAAAAAAGAACCAAAAAACGCAATTAAAAATTAATATCAGGAGATCCGTGCAGCGGAACAAAGTGCAGGAAAAAGGAAAAATGTGCAGAAAGACGTGCCCGACAATCCTATTACATCAAAACATAGTTCTGACAGAGATAAGACGCGTTCACATGTGAAAAACCCAAAAAACAAGCCCGAAAATGGGATTGGAAATTAATATTGGACGAACCGTTCACCGGAATGGCACCTAATAAGAAGGAAAAATCGCCGCAGGAAGGAGTGGCACAGGGTTATCACGTTAAACTACAGTTCCGGTGGAAATAGGAGGGTTCACACGTGAAAAACTCCAAAAATACACCTGAAGACGCATTGAAAAATTAATAATAAAAAATCCGAAAGTCGAAAAAGGGTTGAGGAAAAAGGAAAAAGGTGGGGGAAGGCACAGGGGACACGGCTGTCAGATCAAATTGGAATTCCGATGCAAACAGGGCATGTTCACATGAAAAAATGTCAAAAAGACGTACGAAAAAGTCGTAAAAACCTGAAAAATTAATATTAGACAAACCGTGTATCGGAATGACTCGGAGTAAAAAGGAAAAATGTCAAGGAAAAAATGGTTGGCAGGGCTATGATGTCAGAGCACGGTTCCGAAGCAAGAAAAGCACGTTCATATGGAAAATCGGCTAATTTGCGCAAAATGCTTCAAAAATTAATAACGCAAAAACCGTGCACCGAAACAGGGGTAGGTAAAAAGGAAAAATGGTCAATTCAGAGGGAGGAACAGGGCTATGAGGTTGAATTGGGACTTCGGTGAACGTAGGGTGCATTCACATGGCAGGACCTCAAAAACAGGGAAGGAAGGAAAACTGCAAGGGAACAGTCCCAAGGGTGGGTGGAACATAACCGGGTGGGTGGGAAGGGACCCCATTAGGGTAACAGTAAGGCATGGCATAGATGCATGAGCAGGGTAAGGCATATGCAGATGATATGCAATGTAGACGCGCAGGGACGCGTCCCCACACTTAAAACCTTAATGGATAGGGTTAATCGAGCAACAGGGACCTAGGACCACGCCACAGACCATCCACTAACATCCCCACACTTAAAACATGACCATCACGAAGAAACCAAAGTGGGAGGGTTAGAAAAACTTGGCCCATTTCGTCAAGAAGCAAGGTTGAGTGTCGATGGCACGTACAGTGTTGTAGTCGGCTTCTGAAGGAGGTACCAAGGCATCTTCGCTGTACACGTCCGTCATAGCAGGGACTGCGCGGCAGCACCCAGGGAGGTAGCTGATGGAAGGAAGCGCAGGAAATTCGTTGTCGATGATGAGGGATATTACACTCCACTCACAGTCACTCAAATGGAATGAAAGAACAGTCACTCGCCCCATGACTAATATCACTCGAGGAATAAGGATTGAAACCCATATCTCGTACCCGGTTTAGAAATCAACAGGGGAATGGTGCAGAAGGAGTATGCCAGGGTGCACAGTTGATGGTGCATTAGTGCGTCCAACCCGTCTGGCATAAGTGCAAGGAGGAAGGCAAGGGAGCCTTAGAGTGCAGTGTACAGAACAGGGTGATGTGTCTTGTGATGATGGCAAAGACCCATCCCGTGGGTGCACAGGGAAACGGGAACATACCTGACTCCAAGTGTCGTAACGTCCCTCAATCTCACCTCTCGGTAATTGATTGAAGAAACTCCAGTCACACTCATCCCACCCTCTGTCTCACGCTCTGTTGATAGTTACAGGAGGGCAACCTTTTTCTGAAACCCATTGAGGTAATCCTCACGATCACTTGTGCAAAGGTTGTATGCCTTGTGCGCATTCGATGGTGCAACGGAGCATCCTGCCCTGTGCCGGCATATGGTGCGAGAAGGAAGGCCAAGGAGCCTTATGGTGCAGTGCACAGAAACAAATTGTGCTTTGTGCATAGAGAGGCCCATCCCGTGCGTGCAACACTTCATTCACACTTCTCACCTCTCATTTGATTTGAAGGGGAAAGATTGGTCTCTCGCCCCACCCTCTGTCTCACGCTCTGTTGATAGATACAGAGGGCAACCACACTCACGTCCCCCATCCGGTTAGGATGAAAGCTCACATCACTCGATTATTTGTCGATGAAGATCGCGTCATCAGTTGTTGAAGAGGCGTACCCAGGGAGGTAGCCCTCAAATCGAATGTTGTATTGGACATGAATATGTCGTCTGCGAGAGGACAGTTAGATGCTCTGCAGAAAGACCCAGGACACAGCGTACCAAGGGAGGCAGCTTCGGAATTGGATCCTGGAAATATCAATTAATGAATCCACTTTCTGGACTGCTGGGTGTTGCCACCTTTTCCACAGTCAGCTTCTCGCCCAAGGGTGTTTACCACCTTTTCTTGGAACGAGGCCTGCTATGACAGGGAATTGCTTCCTTTTCTCTCATAACAGATGGAGCCCCGAGAGGAACACCAAGGAAAAGGGAATTCTCTTGCAAGAAAATCTATCTTGTAACATCAACAAGCTTGTTTATTATGTTTCATATGATCACAATGAAGAAAAGAACACCAGGCACAACAAATCTTCATGCAGCATCATGTAAATCTCCCACGGTTTTTAATAGAATCAACCATATTCTTCAACATCTTCACAAAATCCATCAATATCACAAAGAAAACAAAGAAATACACCATCCTTGAATGGAAATACATCACATAGTATTCATCTTCAATATCTTCATAGTCTTCTCTCTCAATCTCTCATATACAATCACTCTGTTTGAGTAGAATTGGCTATCTCTGACTCTCTCTCTCTCACTCCATCAATAATACATCATATCCTCACTACAATCTCTCAAAATTACTCTCAATAATCACTCTTAGGCCGTGGATACCCCTCCCAAGAGGTATGTCTGATATAAAGAGTCACCAGAGCCACTACAGTGTCTCTTCACAGCTCATTACTGTCACTTCACTCTAGTCTTCTCTTGAGTCTTCAGCAGCTACTTCTTCCACTTCCTTCAGCTCTTTTGCACTTGTATTCACCTCTTTCCAAGGCTAGAAAACTTTTCCCAAAGTCACACATACATTCCACAGAACACTTACAGAACAGTCTACAGAACAGTACCAGAACAGTTACAGTACAGAACAGAATAGAAACAGTACAGAAGCAGAAGCTCTACAGAAGACCTACAGAAGGTCATCAAAACTACATAACTCATTCTCAACCCATTCCAAACTCTCACAAAACATTCAATAAACTTTCACAATATCTCATTCTTCATCAATCAATACTCCATCCCTCCTTACAGAAGACAATCAGATCAAAACAGACCAAAACAGAACAAAACAGAAGGTATACAGAACCATTCAGAACCTATCAGAACATCACAAAACCATCAACAAACATCATGATCTTCCAAAACACAATCAATATCATCCAAAACACTCTCAATCCACTTCCAAATCAATCAATCATCCCATAAAATCAACCATTCAGCTCTCAAAAACAACAAAAATCATCCAAAAAACAAGTCATTTCAACACTCAACAACAGATTTGTTTTTTTTTTCTTTTTCTTTTTCTTTTTCTTGTTTTCCCCTATTCCTGAGGGTGTTTCCACCTTTTCTCGAAGAATAGGTCGGCATGACAGGGACCTTAGTCCTTTTCTCCCATGACCGATATGTATATTTTCCTTTTTTTTTTTCTTCTTCGAATTGAGCAAGGGAATGGTAGAAAGACCAATTGTCAGAACCAACCTCGCCACTGTCGCTGGTGGAAAATAGAGGATAAGAGATTAAGGCTGGAAGGGGGATTTGAGGGGACAGAGGGTTGCGTCCACCTCATCAGGAGTGACTGAAGAACGGCTATCAGAAGTAGCATCATAAGAAGTACAGTGCCGCGCCAACGAGGGAAAAGATCAAGTGTCCGTAATTGTCAAGATCCCCAAGGAGGGAAGTACTTCTTCAGGCGATATCCATTGATCAGGAAGGGATCATCAGAGGCATCAACGGTCTGCACTTGGAAAGAGCCATTAGGGTTGACGGAAAGTACCTTATATGGGCCCATCCACCGCTGTTGGAGCTTGCCAGGAAACTTGCCAAATCGTGAATCATGGGCTAGGACCAAATCACCTTCTTTGAACTCTTTACGCTTGATGAAGCTATCATGGTAAGCCTTGCGTCGAGCTTGCGTGGCTTCCATGCACTGTAGAGCCATCCTACGAATTTCGTCCAAACATTCCAGGTGCAGGAGACGGCGTTGCAGTGAATCATCGTCCCCCAAATGCTCTTTGATAGCCACTCTCAAAGAGGGTAGTTCCAGTTCAACAGGGAAAACAGCTTCTGTACCATACACCAGCTGGAAGGGTGTCTGTCCTATTGCTGCTTTATGGGAGGTTCTATATGCCCAGAGGGCCTCTGTAAGTCGATCATCCCAATCACGACGATGTGCGGCAATTGTTCTTATCAGAATCGAGCAGAGGATGCGATTGGTGACTTCGACTTGGCCGTTGGCTCTAGGGTAATAAGGAGTGGACTTGCGATGGCAGATCTTATACAACTATGTCAATTCTTCCATGACTTTATTAATGAAATGAGTGCCTCTGTCACTTACCAGCTCTAAGGGGCTGCCAAAATGGGTGATGATATTCTCGTACATGAACAGGGCCACGCTGTTACCATCGTCCCGCTTGAGGGCTTTAGCTTCATACCACTTTGTAACATAATCCGTACATACGAGGATGTATCGGTTCTGTTTCCTTCTGGTGGGAGGATCGATTGGACCTACGAAGTCGATGCCCCACTTCTCAAACGGCTTCAAAGGAAGAATAGGTTGCAGTGGCATGGCACTTGTCTTGGTGGGTTTCCCCATTCTTTGACAAGCATCACATCTTTTACAGTAATCATAGGCATCTTTGTGAATTGTAGGCCACCAATATCCTGCTAGCAGAGCCTTCCTGGCTGTAGCTTCTCCTGCAAAGTGACCTCCACATGGCTCGTCATGGCAAGCCTTAAGAACAATCCCAATCTCATTTCCTGCAACACATCTTCTGAGCACTTCATCTTTGCCTTTCTTGTACAGTGCGCCACCTAGCAGGGTGTAGGGGGCTGATTCTAACATGAGCTTCTTTCTTTCCCGACTAGAGATACCAGGAGGATACTGTTGGGTTGCCAGCAGATTGGCAATGTCTGCATACCAGGGAATTACAGTTTCTACCAGGAATAGGGAAGCATCAGGGAGGTCTGGGTCATCCTGCTCCTCGTCTACAGTTTGTGGGATACGCGACAGATGATCAGCCAAAACATGGGAACGACCAGGCTTGGTAATTACTTCAAAGTCGAACTCCTAGAATACAAGGAGCCATCTCATCATTCGTCCTTTCACATCTGCTTTGTTCATCAAGAAGGACAGGGCCTCATGATCCACATAAAATTTAAAGTGGGTGGACAGGAGGTAATGGCGAAACTTCTCTAGGGCAAACACCATTGCCAAGCACTCCAGCTCCGTCACTATATAGTTCCGTTCCCTATCACTGACTTTTCGGCTTGCATAATAGATCGGTTGATCCAGCTTCGAGGAGCCCTTCTGGAAAAGGACAGTACCTAAGCCTTCAATAGATGCATCAGTGTGTACATGGAACTCTTTCGTCCAATCAGGAGGTTGCAGAATGGGTGCCTCAATCAGGCACTGCTTCAAAGTGTGGAAGGCTTTGTCACATTCTTTCGTCCAAGTAAACTCTGCATCTTTCCTCAGAAGCTTGTGCAAGGAGGTTGCCTTTGTTGCAAAATGAGCTATGAACCTTCTGTAGTAACCCACATGGCCTAGCAATCCCCTCAACTGTTTGAGGTTGGTGGGTGCTGTCAGAGCTGCGATCTTTTCGATCTTTGCAGGGTCTGTTGATATCCCTTGTGCAGATACAATGTGGCCCAACAGAACTCCAGAAGAGACCCTAGAGATGCATTTGTCGGGGTTGAGGGAAATCCCATACTCCCGGCATCGGTCAAAGCATTGTTCCAGGTGTTCCCAATGTTCACGGATCAAACTATAGACACAGAAGTCATCCAAATATACCTCAATAAAGTCGTGCAGATGATTTTGGAATGCGGCCATCATGACTCGCTGGAAATTAGTAGGGGCATTGCAGAGTCCAAATGGCATCACTCGGTAAGCGTAGGTCCCCCATTCTGTGGTGAAGGTTGTTTTGGATTGGTCTTCTTCTGCGATTTGGACTTGGTTGTATCCGCTGAATCCATCCAGAAGGGAATAAAGCTCATGTCCTGCCACTGTGTCCAACAATTGGTCTGTGAAAGGGATAGGAAAGTGATCCATCTTCGTCTTGGAATTCAACTTGTGGAAATCCACACATATTCGAAGCTTGCCATTCTTCTTGGGTACAACCACGATGGGTGAAACCCATTCACTATTTGCCACGGGATAGATGAACTCAGCTTCCAGAAGCTTCAGCAGCTCCGCTTTCACCAATGTGGAATAATTCGGGTTCATTCGCCTCTGTCGTTGCCGTACTGGCTTGGCATCAGGCTCCAAGTCAATATGATGTTGACATATTGTGGGATCAATCCCCTTTAGGTCTTTGTAGAACCAAGCAAACACGTCCAAATTTTCTTTCAACAAGTTGTACAAGATTGACAACTCCTCTTCCAGGAGACTGCTACCCACCTTCAAGTGGCATTCAGTGCCATGTGCATCCACAAAGGTTAACTGCCTTTCACCTTCTACCTCACGGATGAAGGTCCCACGGACTGCTTCTGGATACAGATCCGACTCCTTCAAGGGAGTGGTGTCCTCTTCTGATGTCCCACTAGAACCAACTTCTTCTTTTGCTGGAGACTTATGTTGCTCCTTAAGATGTTGAAATGGGATTAGAGCCGTTTCGGGTTTGGTTTCAAAATTAATTACCTCTTGGCTTGAAGACTCCTATTCTGAAGATGACACATCCAGGAACGTCACATAACAGGGACCCTCTGATGCCTGTTGGGTTTGTGGGACTGGTGCTTGTTGGCACGGTGCATCATCATCATCTTTCTTTGGCAAAGATGGGTTAGGACGGCATGAGCCATTGTTGAAAGATGTCTTGTTCTTCTTAACCCACGTCTTATAAAGGTTTTGCATATGAGAAGATCCATTTACCAGACCAAATGGTACCATCACCATTCTGTCCCGTAGCATGAGCTCGTCTGTTTCTGATCCTTCTGAAACTTCTTCTCCAAATGTATCCTCTTCGGGTGGAATAGACTCTTCTAGCTCACTTTCATAACCTTCTTCGTCCATATCATATCCATCCTCTTCTGTCTCTGTCTCTGCTTCTGTCTCTGTAGGTGCTCTGTAACAGAAGAACAGATTCTCTGTTTCCTCTTCTGCCTCTGTCTCTGACTCTGCTTCTGCTTCTGTCTCTGTAGGAGCTCTGTAAGAGAAGAACATGTTTTCTATTTCATCTTCTGCCTCTGTCTCTGCTTCTGCTATGGCCATGTAATAGGGAGAGCAGTACATCCATGCTTCTATCTCACTGTCAGAAGTGATTTCAGAAGTCATTCCTGGTTCATGTAGGAAGTATTCACCCATTGATAATAGCTTTGCTTCTTTTGGAAGTCGGCTTACAGTATCCACTGTTAAGGAACGTACCACTGTTTTCTTGGGAAGGATCTGTTTGACAGCATCTTCGTCTGCTGATGTTCCATCTGTAGCCTCATTAGGGGAGTCAGAAGATAATTCCAAGGAGGTGGATCCATGTCCTTTTTGAGAACCATACAGTTTCAGCACCACTTTGTTGGGTCCTCTACCCAAAGTCAAAGTTCCTTTGAACCAATCCGTCCTTGCTCGAGCTTCAAAAAGCCATGGTTTGCCCAGTAACAGAGGATAGGATGTACCATAAGAGTTTGGCTTCACCACCAGATAGGTTAGCCAATAATCTTTTCCAGCCACTGTTGTCTTCACATATGGGAGAATACCCAAAGGCTTGATTCTACTCTGATCCGCCAATCTGATGAGCCATTGGGTGGGTTGCATACCTTGTAGGCCTAGATCCTTCATTGTAACATCCGTCATAATGTTTACTGATGAACCACCATCAATCAGTGCATTTGAGATGAAGCAGCCTTCTATCCACACACCAGTCTCTGGGGTACTCGGATCTAGGAAAGCGTTAGCCACATCCACTTCTTTGACAGGCTCTGGAGCCTTATTGGACTTTGTCACTGTTGAGGGAGAAATCCTTAAACCACGTCTTTTTGTCAGTATACTTTTGAACCTTTTTCGGCAACTGGAAGACAACATCAATAATTGTCGAAATGTAAGGTTTGGTTTAAAGGTATCTAGATCTCTGACCAGATCGTATTCCTTAATAGGATCCATTGGCTTCTCTAACCGGTTAGGGAATGGGGCAACACCCATTTTCATTTTCCCTCTTTCTTCCAACAGAGGAATTACAAGAACTTCTTCTGTCACTTGCGGCACTTCCTCCTCTTCTGTATCCTGGACCTCTGGTCCTGTCTCTGTAACTCTCTGTAACTCTCTGTGGCACTGTAGTGCTCTGTACGGCACTGTTAAGCTCTGTTCTGTTATGTTCTTCTGGTGGAAGGTTGAACTTCACTGTTTTGGCTGGAGGGTTATTTTCTTTCTGGATAGGTGGTTCCTTCTGCTTTGCACAAGTAATGGCAGCAACTTCCAATTCCACTAAATTGGAGGTAGGCTCTTGGGCCTTGGCCGGACTATCAGTAGCACTGTTTTTCACTGGGTCTGGGCTTGGACAGTCTTTTGCAGTGTGGCCTTCTCCTTTGCATCGACTGCATAAGGGCTTGTAATCCACTGACCTTCTAGGATTTGGACAATTTGGTGAGATGTGTCCCTTTTCTCCACATCTATAACACTCCACTTCTGATCTCTGACCACCGCCAGACTGTCTTCCTCTGTAACTTTGGGAAGGAAATCTTCTGGGTCCGAAATTAGGACCAAACTCTCTAGGCTTGGGTCCAATATCCTGTGTTGTCATTTTGGATTCCAGCAAGTTGAATCTTGCGTCTTCTTCCTTCCTTCTCCTGTCATGCATCTCCTTCAGAGAGCAAATGTCCTCTGTATGGTTCTTCCGCAAACAGTAGGAACAGAAGGCCCCAGGAATGGTTGGTTTGCGTGTACATTCAGTGGCTAAATGGCCTACTTGATGACACTTACCACACCAAGTATTTGACCGCATCACATCTCTTCCTGCTCCTGCAACATTGGATATACTGGCAGTATTCACTTTCAGCGTCTGTAGTTGTTCTGTAATCACATCCATCAACTCCTTTTTGATGTTGGCAACTGAGTTAGATAAGTAGTCCTTCAAGCTTTCTCCTCCAGACGTACTGGCAGGAGGTTTTGAGGAGTCTCGGTAATCACTGCATAAACAGGTTGGGCTGGTACAGAGGGGTCTCTGTTCTGATTCTAATTCAGAGCTCCTGTTTGAACTGTTGGCTGTTGGCTCCAGTTGGTAGGGTTCCACTGTTGCTGCTGATTTGGCATTGAAGAAATTGGTTGGGACCATTGTTGTTGTGGTTGAACCACCATTTGAGGCATGGATGGTGGCCATTGTGGATTTGGTGCACTGTACTGTGATACTGGGGGCATCTGCTGGTAAGGGTAGGGGACAGTCCCTGGGACTGCATTTGGTGGGTACATCATTCCTGGCATCAGAGGAGGTAGGACTCCTCTTCCTGAATTCATCACCAATCTAGCTTCCACTTCATCGTACAGTCTTGCACCTTATGTTGCAGCTTGCAGGGTGGCTGGTCTTTGCAGCTTCACAAACTTACGGACTTCTGGTTGTAATCCTCTGAGAAACACTCCCTTCTGAATGCCATCATCTAGATTATGGTTAGTCCATCTCTTCAGGATAGATTCCATTCGTGAGACATAAGCTTCTACTCTTTCTCCAGAAGACCGACTTAGGTTCATAAATTCCTCTCGCATTCGCTCTTCAAAACCTTCACGCCTAAATTTAGTGAGGAAGGCCAACTTCAGGTCGTCCCATGTGCCAAAAGTTCCTGCTGCTTGTCTCTCATACCACTGAAACGCCGCGCCCTTGAAAGTGGCGGGGAATATTGCTAACCAATGCTCAGGGGTTCTGGCATTGTTAGCCACACATGCTACCATAAACTCTGCTATATGAAGATCGGGGTCTTCATTGTACTCTCCCTTAAAAACTGGCAATGGGACTACATTCGCTGGCCTGTCATCAATATTTCCAGGATGGATTTGGCTTTGAAGTGGACCTCCAGCAGGAGGAGGAAGGGCTTGATGTACCATTGGGACTTCTGTAAAGAGTTCCGCAAGGGCGTCAAAGGCGGCTTCTGCTGCGAGCTCGTTCTCAGCGTTGATTTTTGCTTTCTCTCTTCTCACGTACCTCTGGACTCGTTCTAACACTTGCCTCTTTATTGTGTCATTCATCAGGGGGTTGGCTCCACTATGTTCTTAGTGCTCCACAGAGGGTTAACAGAAGGCTTCAGTCTCTGGAGGACTCTCTTGCCAACATTTCTTCTACTTCTTTCTTTTCAACGTCTCTGAATTCTGCTTTCATGCCACTGCACAGAGGAAGGTATTCGGTTCTGAAGGTGTCAAAATGCATACGTCTAAGCATTGTGGTGGTGCCATCATCATAGTAATGCCAACTTCTGATGGTTTCAACAGTGTATGTTGTAAAGAACACTCTGTCTACCAACTTCCAGTGGGTTGCTAATTGAACAAACAGAAGATTATCAGTACACCAAGCATCCCATGTATCTTGCTGTTGAGCATCCACGAACAAATTCCAACTCTTTTCCTTCTTGTCTCTGTGAACCTCTACAGACCAAGACTCCTGAAGCTTCTTCACAATCTCCCACTTGATGTTGTTTGGAAACTTCTCAATGAATGCCAAATCTTCCATGGATGGTCATTCTCTCTGTTTCTACTCTTCAGTTTATTCCCAAACAGTTTGCCACCAAGATGCAAGTTTCTGCTGCTTCAACAGGAAGAGAAAACTGTCCACCACATAGAGCATGCATCATGATGGTGATGTGTTTTCGCCATTGTGGGATGAACTTCTTGTGGAAAGTGGCTTTGATTATGAGAAATTCCAACTCTTCAGTGAAAGAAGGAACTTTACAAACATCCATTGAATTCTTCTCTTCTTGGCAATGCCATTTCCTTCATTTTCAGCCTCTTCTGGTGCTTGTTGATTGCAAGTTTCCCCGGCTGCGCACCAAAAACATGGAGCCCCAAGAGGAATACCAAGGAAAAAGGAATTCTCTTGCAAGAAAATCTATCTTGTAACATCAACAAGCTTGTTTATCATGTTTCATATTATCACAATGAAGAAAAGAACACCAGGCACAACAAATCTTCATGCAGCATTATGTAGATCTCCCACGGTTTTGATAGAATCAACCATATTCTTCAATATCTTCACAAAATCCATCAATAGAACAAAGAAACCAAAGGAATACACCATCTTTGAATGGAAATACATCACATAGTATTCATCTTCAATATCTTCATAGTCTTCTCTCTCAATCTCTCATATACAACCACTCTGGTTGAGTAGAATTGGCTATCTCTGACTCTCTCTCTCTCTCTCCATCAATAATACATCATATCCTCACTACAATCTCTCAAAATCACTCTCAATAATCCTTCTTAGGTCGTGAATACCCCTCCCAAGAGGTATGTCTGATATGAATGTTGAGATATCGAGCTCCACTCGTGATACGCCAGGGTGACCGTTGTGTATTTATGTCACCGACTTGTCAGTTGCAGACGCGGTTGGTACACCGCCCATGAATAATAGCTAGATGACAGCTATCCTTATCTACTCTAGTTCGTGGCTCAGTTAGTATGCCACCTTAGTTAGTTGAGTTTGGTTTGAGACCCATATATAGGGTTCTTCTATTTCTTTGTATGAGAGTTCTTTTGGCTTACACAAAAACTAAGAAGAGGAAAACTGTTTTCAGCCTCCACCCTTGTGTGTATTCCCCCATTGTGCAAGCAAGAAAGCTACAAGTGAGACTCCTTCCTTTTCTCCCACAATCTTGACATGGTATCAGAGCCTTGTTCATGGTAAGGAGCTCAAGAAAGCAAGCCAAGCTCGCGGTGTTCTAGTAAGAGGAGCAGTGTTGCTTTCATTTTCTATTTTGGGAGCAGATCTTTGCAGGTAGCATAGCCGGAAATTGCAAGAGTGCACTGTCTCAGGTTGAGACGCCCTTCGCAGTGAAGCAAGAGGGCAGTATATGCTACGGGCAAGGGCTTTAGCCCTTGGCGACCTTGTTTTTTTGATTTGAGGCCATTTCGGGGCCTGTTTTGGAGGCAGAAGTTTTCTGCACGCACTCAGGAAAAGGCCCAGTTTTATGTTGTGCAGCCACTGTTCTACAGGTCGGTGAAAAGTTTGTCAAGATTGTGGGAGAGAAGGAAGGAGTCTCACTTGTAGCTTTCTTGCTTGCACAGTGGGGGAATACACACAAGGGTGGAGGCTGAAAACAGTTTTTCTCTTCTTAGTTGTGTAAGCCAAAAAGAACTCTCATACAAAGAAATAGAAGAACCCTATATATGGGTCTCAAACCAAACTCAACTAACTAAGGTGGCATACTAACTGAGCCACAAACTAGAATAGATAAGGATAGCTATCATGTAGCTATTATTCATGGGCGGTGTACCAACCGCGTCTGCAACTAACAAGTCGGTGACATAAATACACAACGGTCACCCTGGCGTATCACGAGTGGAGCTCGATATCTCAACACTCCCCCTCGAGCTCAATCCCAATTCCTGCACACCAAGCAGGTCTCTGAACTTGCGCAGCTTCTCTGCGCCCAATGCCTTCGTAAATATGTCAGCTACCTGATCCTCTGTGCTAACATAAACTAGATCAATAAGACCTAGTAAAACCCTCTCCCGCACATAGTGATAATGCACCTCAATGTGCTTTGTTCTAGCATGATAGACTGGGTTATTTGCCAAGTGTATACTACTCATGTTGTCACAATAAATGACAATTGGCCCATTTGTAGACTGATGCATATCATAAAGTAGCTTATGCAACCAAGCTACCTCACATGCAGCCATTGCTGCACCCCTGTACTCAGCCTCTGTGCTCGACAAGGCAACTGTAGGATGTTTCTTGCTGCTCCAAGTGACTGCAGCACTCCAAAAAGAGAACACATATCCACTGGTAGATCGTCTATCAGAAATACTACCAGCCCAATCAGCATCAGTGTATCCATGCAGCTGTATCTGAACCCCAGTCTCATAAAATAGTCCATACTGCAATGTGGACTTCACATACCTGAGTATGCGTCTAGCTGCATCCAAATGCGGTTTCCTTGGAGCCTGCATAAACTGACTTACCAGTCCAACAGCATAGCTCAAATCTGGCCTGGTAATAGTCATATAAATCAAGCTTCCTACTATGCGTCTGTACATAGTAGGGTCTTCCAGAAGCTCACCTGCATCTGTGCTCAGCTTCACATTCTGCTCCAAAGGAACTGAAATAGGCTTACAGCCTGTCATCCCATATTTGGACAGCATGTCCAATCCATACTGACTCTGCAAGAGCTGTATCCCACTTGGTGATCTAATCACCTCAATGCCCAAGAAATAACGCAGCTCTCCCAAATCCTTCATCTCAAACTTCTGCTTCAATAGCATTTTCACATGAAGGATATCTTCATCACTGTCACCTGTCATAATCAAATCATCAACATAAATGACAAGTAGCATAATATCTTTCTCTATTTTTCTCACATAAAGTGAGAAATCTGCCTTGGAAATCTGAAAGCCAATAGTGACAAGATACTATCCTATCTTGTCAGACCATGCTCTAGGTGCTTGCTTCAAGCCATACAAGGCTTTCTTCAACCTGCAAACAAACTCAGGATGAACAGCATGCACATAACCTGGTGGCTGCTCCATATAGACCTCTTCTTGCAAATCACCATGCAAGAAGGCATTCTTTACATCCATCTGATGTAAAGACCATCCCTTTGATGCAGCCATAGCAATGATTGCTCTTACGGTTGCATCCTTGCAACCGGACTGAATGTTTCTTCATAGTCAATGCCATATGTTTGTGCATACCCCTTGACTACTAATCTTGCCTTGTATCTGTTCACAGAACCATCTGCATTGTGCTTCACCTTATAAACCCACTTACAGCCAATTGCATTTTTACCTTTAGGCAAAGGTACCAATTCCCATGTAGCATTTGCTTCCAAGGCATCCATTTCTTCATCCATGACTTTCTTCCATTTTTCTTTTCCCATGGCTTCCTCAAAAGAAGTGGGTTCTGGTTCCTGTATCACTTTAACCATATATGCATAGTGAATGGCTGTAAATCCATCATATTTCAGCCTATCCACAGGATACCTAGCTCTCGTAGACCTGCGCAAAGTAGGTTCACTCCCAGGTGCTCTCAAAACATCCCTGGTCTTCCTTACTCCAGGTGTAACAATAGAAGGAATACCCAACTCATCATCAATGCTCTGTTCTGAGCTAGTGGTTTCACCATCCACATAAGAGTGACCTGCATTCACATCAAACATGGGCTGATCAACCTTCTCTTTTCCTTTTCGTGATACCTGCATACCACTATCTGCATTGCTTTGAGAAGATTCTCCTGATCTCAATCTGCCTGTCCATGGCGAAGAATGTGAACCACTGCTAGAGGATGCTCCAGGTCCACTAATATTTTGTGACTGCTGCTGTGCATTCTGTGCAGCATTACCATTTTGTGCATCTACATCATCAATCACATTTACTGGTTTATACCAGCTACTCATCTCATCAAAAACAACATCTCTGCTCACTGTAAACTTACGAGTAGAAGGGTTATAGCATCTATACCCTTTTTGCTGCAGAGAGTAACCAATAAAGATGCACTTCTCAGCTTTTGGATCCAACTTGGATCTCAACTCATCTGGCACATGTACATAGGCAATGCACCCAAAAATTTTCAAATGAGAAATATCTGGTTTCCTACCAGTATACCTCTCCTCTGGAGTCATTCCATGTATTGCTGCAGTGGGAGTCCTGTTCATTATGTAGACTGCTGTAGCAACTGCTTCAGCCCAATAAAAATCTGGCAGGTCTTTTTCATTGAGCATGGCACGAGACACCTCTCCAATATGTCTGTTTTTTCTTTCTGCAATTCCATTTTGCTGTGGGGTATGACTGCATGAATATTGCTGCTTTATGCCATGCTCCTGCAAGAACCTTGCAAACTCATTTGAGAGGTACTCTCCCCCTCCATCTGACCTTAGGCATTTTATTTGCAGGCCTGTTTCTTTTTCAACCATAGCTTTAAGAGTTTTGAAATGCCCAAAAACTTCACTTTTCTTTTTCATAAAATACACCCAAACTTTTCTGCTATAGTCATCAATAAAAGTAACAAAATAATGACAGCCTCCAAGAGATGCAGCTTTAGTAGTCCACACATCAGAGTGGATTAATTCCAATGGCTTCTTACTCTCTTGAACATGTCTAGGAAATGGTTTCCTTGCCTGTTTTCCAAACTGGCAGGCTTCACATACCTTATGCATTTCTGCAACCTTGAATTTAGGCAATCCTGCAACAATATTTTGGGCCTGCATTGATTTAAGTCGTTGTACATTAACATGACCAATGCGTTTATGCCAGATATCAATATCGGCAACTACACCGGTCCCATGTGCAAACATTGCTGCACTCAATTCAGGCATGTCTGCATCCAATGTAAACATTCTGCCCTTCTTCTTTCCTTTTGCTATCAAGCGACCTTTATTTTTCATATCCTCAACAAAGCATCCATGAGGATTAAATCTGACCTGCAAGCCCTGCTCAACCATTTGACCAACAGAAACCAGATTCTTGGTGATATTCGGGACATGAAATACATCGGACAGGTATTTCTTTTTCCCATCCTGCATAGACAAGGGAATTTTTCCAATCTGCACAATAGGATGTGCAGTATCATCACCAGTCTCCACAAATCCTGGTTTTTCCATTTTCCTTGCATCCTCCATCCATTCTGCATGACCTGTCATGTGGTTTGATACACCTGAGTCAACATACCATACATCATTGCTTTCTTCTGCACTTGTCACAGAATTGTTCATGTGCTGTACCATGAACAAATGCTCATTTCTGTCATCACCCTGTCTACTAGAAGATGCATAATTTCCTTGTTGCAGTTTTCCATTCATGATGTCATTCTGCTTTTTATAGCAGTCTTTAGCCATATGACCCATTTTACCACAGTAGTAGCATTCAACATTACTGTTTGCATTTTGACCTCTTTGCCATCCACCACGACCTCTTTGGCTCCCCCTGCCTCTAGAGTTACCACGTCCTCCTCCATAGGACTGGTTTTCTTGAGTTTGCTGCATATTCTGATTTCTACCACGGCCTCCAAATCGGCCTCCTCTACCTCTGCCTCTACCTCTTCCAGCATTTGAGTAGAAGACAGTTTCTTTTGAAGTTTCTCCTGAAGAAGATGCACCACCATTTCTCTGCTCCTCAGAAATTAGAAGAGCAATCAACTCCTCAAAATCAGGAAATCTTTCACGAACTGAAATGGATGTCCGAAACTGTGCATAATCCTTTCCTAGACCATTCAAGGTCACAGAAACTAAATCATCATCTTCCACTGGCGACTCAATGGAAGCAAGTGCGTCTGCAATCTTCTTCACCTTCATGTGGTAGTCATTGATGCTCATATTTTCTCTTTGCACATTGTGCAACTCTTGCTTGAGCTGCATTTTCCTGGCTTGCGTATTTGTGCTATACATTTTTGACAAAGTATCCCATGCCTCCTTTGGCGTACTTGCATCCTGAATATGCACAATCATAGAGTCTGAAATACTGATAGACAGCCAGTACATAACTTTCCTGGCTCTCTCATGCCATGCTTTGAATGCCTGCATTTGCTGTTGATTGGGAACATCAGGAAGAACTGGTTCTTCTTCATTTCCTGCAACAAACTCCCAATATCCTTTTCCCATAAGGAAATTCGTCATTCTAAACTTCCATGCTTGAAGTTGTTCTTGTCAAGCTTCTCAGTGACAATCTGTGAGAGAGAATCAGACGCCATTACAGAATACTGCAAAAAGTTCTGTCACTACAAAGAACACAGCTTCAGCCTCACAAGGGCAAATCTGCAAAACTGGGGAAAGTGGTATTTGACCACACAGTCACTTTCTAGTGACGATTTTGCATAAACAGGAACCAAGGATGATTCTGTAACTCCCAATGTCTCTGCACATAAGCATACGATGCAATTTCTACAGTAATTTTTCACCGACCTGTAGAACAGTGGCTGCACAGCATAAAACTGGGCTTTTTTCTGAGTGCGTGCAAAAAACTTCCGCCTCCAAAATAGGCCCCGAAATGGCCTCAAATCAAAAAAACAAGGTCACCCTCTTGCTTCACCGCGAAGGGCGTCTCAACCTGAGACAATGCACTCCTGCAATTTCCGGCTGTGCTACCTGTAGAGATCTGCTCCCAAAATAGAAAATGAAAGCAACACTGCTCCTCTTACCAGAACACCCGAGCTTGGCTTGCTTTCTTGAGCTCCTTACCACGAACAAGGCTCTGATACCATGTCAAGATTGTGGGAGAGAAGGAAGGAGTCTCACTTGTAGCTTTCTTGCTTGCACAATGGGGGAATACACACAAGGGTGGAGGCTGAAAACAGTTTTCCTCTTCTTAGTTGTGTAAGCCAAAAAGAACTCTCATACAAAGAAATAGAAGAACCCTATATATGGATCTCAAACCAAACTCAACTAACTAAGGTGGCATACTAACTGAGCCACAAACTAGAATAGATAAGGATAGCTATCATGTAGCTATTATTCATGGGCGGTGTACCAACCGCGTCTGCAACTAACAAGTAGGTGACATAAATACACAACGGTCACCCTGGCGTATCACGAGTGGAGCTCGATATCTCAACAAAGTTACTGTAGAAATTGTATCGTATGCTTGTGCGCAGAGACATTGGGAGTTACAGAATCATCCCTGTTGCCTGTTGATGCAAAATCGTCACTAGGAAGTGACTGTGTGGTCAAATACCACTTTCGTCAGTTTTGCAGATTTGCCTTTGTGAGGCTGAAGCTGTGTTGTTTGCAGTGACAGAATTTTTTGCAGTGTTCTGTAATGGCGTCTGATTCTCTCTCATAGATTGTCACTGAAAAGCTTGACAAGAACAACTTCCAAGCATGGAAGTTTAGAATGACGAATTTCCTTATGGGAAAAGGATATTGGGAATTTGTTGCAGGAAATGAAGAAGAACCAGTTCTTCCTGATGTTCCCAATCAACAGCAAATGCAGGCATTTAAAGCATGGCATGAGAGAGCCAGGAAAGTTATGTACTGGCTGTCTATCAGCATTTCAGACTCTATGATTGTGCATATTCAAGATGCAAGTACGCCAAAGGAGGCATGGGATACTTTGTCAAAAATGTATAGCACAAATACGCAAGCCAGGAAAATGCAGCTCAAGCAAGAGTTGCACAATGTGCAAAGAGAAAGTATGAGCATCAATGACTACCACATGAAGGTGAAGAAGATTGCAGATGCACTTGCTTCCATTGGGTCGCCAGTGGAAGATGATGATTTAGTCTCAGTGACCTTGAATGGTCTAGGAAAGGATTATGCACCGTTCCGAACATCCATTTCCGTCCGTGAAAGATTTCCTGATTTTGAGGAGTTGATTGCTCTTCTAATTTCTGAGGAGCAGAGAAATGGTGGTGCATCTTCTTCAGGAGGAACTTCAAAAGAAGCTGTCTTCTACTCAAATCCTGGAAGAGGTAGAGGCAGAGGTAGAGGAGGCCGATATGGAGGCCGTGGTAGAAATCAGAATATGCAGCAAACTCAAGAAAACGAGTCCTATGGAGGAGAACGTGGTAACTCTAGAGGCAGGGGGAGCCAAAGAGGTCGTGGTGGATGGCAAAGAGGCCAAAATGCAAACAATAATGTTGAATGCTATTACTGTGGTAAAATGGATCATATGGCTAAAGACTGCTATAAAAAGCAGAATGACATCATGAATGGAAAACTGCAACAAGGAAATTATGCATCTTCTAGTAGACAGGGTGATGACAGAAATGAGCATTTGTTTATGGTGCAGCACATGAACAATTCTGTGACAAGTGCAGAAGAAAGCAACGATGTCTGGTATGTTGATTCAGGTGCATCAAACCACATGATAGGTCATGCAGAATGGATGGAGGATGCAAGGAAAATGAAAAAACCAGGATTTGTGGAGACTGGTGATGATACTGCACATCCTATTGTGCAGATTGGAAAAATTCCTTTGTCTATGCAGGATGGGAAAAAGAAATACCTGTCCGATGTATTTCATGTCCCGAATATCACCAAGAATCTAGTTTCTGTTGGTCAAATGGTTGAACAGGGCTTGCAGGTCAGATTTAATCCTCATGGATGCTTTGTTGAGGATATGAAAAATAAAGGTCGCTTGATAGCAAAAGGAAAGAAGAAGGGCAGAATGTTTACGTTGGATGCAGACATGTCTGAATTGAGTGCAGCAATGTTTGCACATGGGACCGGTGTAGTTGCAGATATTGATATCTGGCATAAACGCATTGGTCATGTTAATGTACAACGACTTAAATCAATGCAGGCCCAAAATATTGTTGCAGGATTTCCCAAATTTAAGGTTGCAGAAATGCATAAGGTATGTGAAGCCTGTCAGTTTGGAAAACAGGCAAGGAAACCATTTCCTAGACATGTTCAAGAGAGTGAGAAGCCATTGGAATTAATCCACTCTGATGTGTGGACTACTAAAGCTGCATCTCTTGGAGGCTGTCATTATTTTGTCACTTTTATTGATGACTATAGCAGAAAAGTTTGGGTGTATTTTATGAAAAAGAAAAGTGAAGTTTTTGGGCACTTCAAAACTCTTAAAGCTATGGTTGAAAAAGAAAGAGACATGCAGATAAAATGCCTAAGGTCAGATGGAGGGGGAGAGTACCTCTCAAATGAGTTTGCAAGGTTCCTGCAGGAGCATGGCATAAAGCAGCAATATTCATACAGTCATACCCCACAACAAAATGGAATTGCAGAAAGGAAAAACAGGCATATTGGGGAGGTATCTCGTGCCATGCTCAACAAAAAAGACTTGCCAGATTTTTATTGGGCTGAAGCAGTTGCTACAGCAGTCTACATAATGAACAGGACTCCCACTGCAGTAATACATGGAATGACTCCAGAGGAGAGGTATACTGGTAGGAAACGAGATATTTCTCATTTGAAAATTTTTGGTTGCATTGCCTATGTACATGTGCTAGATGAGTTGAGATCCAAGTTGGATCCAAAAGCTGAGAAGTGCATCTTTATTGGTTACTCTCTGCAGAGCAAAAAGGGTATAGATGCTATAACCCTTCTACTCGTAAGTTTACAGTGAGCAGAGATGTTTTTTTTTATGAGATGAGTAGCTGGTATAAACCAGTAAATGTGATTGATGATGTAGATGCACAAAATGGTAATGCTGCACAGAATTCACAGCAGCAGTCACAAAATATTAGTGGACCTGGAGCGTCCTCTAGTAGTGGTTCACATTCTTCGCCATGGACAGGCAGATTGAGATCAGGAGAATCTTCTCAAAGCAATGCAGATAGTGGTATACAGGTATCACGAAAAGGAAAAGAGAAGGTTGATCAGCCCATGTTTGATGTGAATGCAGGTCACTCTTATGTGGATGGTGAATCCAGTGGCTCAGAACAGAGCATTGATGATGAGTTGGGTATTCCTTCTATTGTTACACCTGGAGTAAGGAAGACCAGGGATGTTTTGAGAGCACCTGGGAGTGAACCTACTTTGCACAGGTCTACGAGAGCTAGGTATCCTGTGGATAGGCTGAAATATGATGGATTTACAGCCATTCACTATGCATATATGGTTAAAGTGATACAGGAACCAGAACCCACTTCTTTTGAGGAAGCCATGGGAAAAGAAAAATGGGAGAAAGCCATGGATGAAGAAATGGATGCCTTGGAAGCAAATGCTACATGGAAATTGGTACCTTTGCCTAAAGGTAAAAATGCAATTGGCTGTAAGTGGGTTTATAAGGTGAAGCACAATGTAGATGGTTCTGTGAACAGATACAAGGCAAGATTAGTAGTCAAGGGGTATGCACAAACATATGGCATTGACTATGAAGAAACATTCAGTCCGGTTACAAGGATGGCAACCGTAAGAGCAGTCATTGCTATGGCTGCATTAAAGGGATGGTCTTTACATCAGATGGATGTAAAGAATGCCTTCTTGCATGGTGATTTGCAAGAAGAGGTCTATATGGAGCAGCCACCAGGTTATGTACATGCTGTTCATCCTGAGTTTGTTTGCAGGTTGAAGAAAGCCTTGTATGGCTTGAAGCAAGCACCTAGAGCATGGTCTGACAAGATAGGACAGTATCTTGTCACTATTGGCTTTCAGATTTCCAAGGCAGATTTCTCACTTTATGTGAGAAAAACAGAGAAAAGTATTATGCTGCTTGTCATTTATGTTGATGATTTGATTATGACAGGTGACAGTGATGAAGATATCCTTCATGTGAAAATGCTATTGAAGCAGAAGTTTGAGATGAAGGATTTGGGAGAGCTGTGTTATTTCTTGGGCATTGAGGTGATTAGATCACCAAGTGGGATATAGCTCTTGCAGAGGCAGTATGGATTGGACATGCTGTCCAAATATGGGATGACAGGCTGTAAGCCTATTTCAGTTCCTTTGGAGCAAAATGTGAAGCTGAGCACAGATGCAGGTGAGCTTCTAGAAGACCCTACTATGTACAGACGCATAGTAGAAAGTTTGATTTATATAACTATTACCAGGCCAGATTTGAGCTATGCTGTTGGATTGGTAAGTCAGTTTATGCAGGGTCCAAGGAAACCGCATTTGGATGCGGCTAGACGCATACTCAGGTATGTGAAGTCCACATTGCAGTATGGACTATTTTATGAGACTGGGGTTCAGATACAGTTGCATGGATACACTAATGCTGATTGGGCTGGTAGCATTTCTGATAGACGATCTACCAGTGGATATGTGTTCCCTTTTGGGAGTGTTGCAGTCACTTGGAGCAGCAAGAAACAGCCTACAGTTGCCTTGTCGAGCACAGAGGCTGAGTACAGGGGTGCAGCAATGGCTGCATGTGAGGTAGCTTGGTTGCATAAGCTACTTTATGATATGCATCAGTCTACAGATGGGCTAGTTGTCATTTATTGTGACAACATGAGTAGTATACACTTGGCAAATAACCCAGTCTATCATGCTAGAACAAAGCACATTGAGGTGCATTATCACTATGTGCGAGAGAGGGTTTTACTAGGTCTTATTGATCTAGTTTATGTCAGCACAGAGGATCAGGTAGCTGACATATTCACGAAGGCATTGGGCGCAGAGAAGCTACGCAAGTTCAGAGACCTGCTTGGTGTGCAGGAATTGGGATTGAGCTCGAGGGGGAGTGTTGAGATATCGAGCTCCACTCGTGATACGCCAGGGTGACCGTTGTGTATTTATGTCACCGACTTGTCAGTTGCAGACGCGGTTGGTACACCGCCCATGAATAATAGCTAGATGACAGCTATCCTTATCTACTCTAGTTCGTGGCTCAGTTAGTATGCCACCTTAGTTAGTTGAGTTTGGTTTGAGACCCATATATAGGGTTCTTCTATTTCTTTGTATGAGAGTTCTTTTGGCTTACACAAAAACTAAGAAGAGGAAAACTGTTTTCAGCCTCCACCCTTGTGTGTATTCCCCCATTGTGCAAGCAAGAAAGCTACAAGTGAGACTCCTTCCTTCTCTCCCACAATCTTGACAATGAAGAGTCACCAGAGCCACTACAGTGTCCTTTCATAGCTCACTACTGTCACTTCACTCTAGTCTTCACTTGAGTCTTCAGCAGCTACTTCTTCCACTTCCTCTAGCTCTTTTGCACTTGTATTCACCTCTTTCCAAGGCTAGAAAACTTTCCCAAACTACACTCTCATCCATCAGAACACATACAGAAGCATACAGAACAGTCCAGAACAGTACCAGAACAGCTACAGTACAGAACAGAACAGAACAGAGACAGAGGCTCTACAGAAGACCTACAGAAGGTTACAGAAGGTCATCAAAACCACATAACTCATGCTCAAACCATTCCAAACTCTCACAAACCATTCAATAAGCTTTCTCAATATCTCATTCTTCATCAATCAATACTCCATCCCTCTTTACAGAAGACAATCAGAACAAAACAGACCAAAACAGAGCAAAACAGAAGGTATACAGAACCAATGAGAACCTATCAGAACATCACAGAACCAGCAATAAACATCATGAACTTCCAAAACACAATCATTATCATCAAAAACACTCTCAAACCACTTCTAAACCAATCAATCATCTCATAAAATCAACCATTCAGCTCTCAAAAACAACAAAAATCAGCCAAAAAACAAGTCATTTCAACACTCAACAGTAGGACATACCTAGGGAGCTTGCCTCGCCTATGGTTAGACCTATCACCCTGACCCATTCGCATGATTCCCTCTTGCACTCTACCTTAATACCATTGCAATCAATTGTGGTAAGCACTGCACGAATAGCCATGAAAAGTATACCGTCCTCATCAAGCAAGTCCAATAGCTCCCAGCTACCAAAAGTGCGGTGTCCCTGTGTTCAATTATGCTACGTCGTGCAGTCACAATGCAAATGATGTCTCAAATACCTTCATCTGTACTTCTTCTCAACATGGATAACTTTTCTTTATCCACACATTGTTATGAGAAACCAGCCCGCAGTCTTCTAACTATATTCTATCTAAGTATGCACGAGCACTCACATAATATCTGCACCAAAATATATACATAGTTTGGATCCTCAAGTGCAGGACAATACTCTCAGCTTTCTTAGAGTTCAACTTGTCTCCCAAACTAAGTGAACTATGTCTTGTGCATGATAGAGAAGACTAGCACTACCCCTAGGGTGAGACCAGCTATGAGAGGTTTTCAATTGTAGGTATTAAAGACTCCAACGAAAGTGTCGTTCACTCTTCATCGATACCTAATTCTGAATTCTTATCCTTTATCATCCTGCAAGCCCACCAAGAATCGTCATGTGTAGAATCCCCAACAAACCAACACTTGTGCTAGCTATCAGTGCAATCCCCAACAAAGAACAGCCCTACCAACAACTCCAACAACCCTACCACCAGCCACCTAAGCCACCAACATGCCCCCAACGACCTTCCTCCACACCACCACCAACACTCCTCCACAGCAACCATCGATGCCCCTTCTACCCACGTCTTTAGTGCAGGCCAAAGCCTGCTACCAACGACGATGCATGCCATGGGACTGGCACTCGTCTAGGAGGGGGTAATGTTTACCACAGCAGCACAAAGAATCGAAAAATGAAGCAGGAGTGCGGGAAAAATGGAAGAAGGAGATAATCGAAAAGGCACATGACAAAGGAAGGAAAAGGCGCCCCAGATGGAGGTCAGACCCTGAAAATTTGAATGACGACCTCTCCAGAAGGCTTCAATGTCGCCTCGAGAAAAGAAAATGAAAAAGCGTCCCAGATGGAGGTTAGACCCTGAAAATTCGAATGACGACCTCTCTAGAAGGCTTCAGTATCGCCTTGAGAAAAAAAAGAGTAAAAGTGCACCATTAAATATGAAGGCGCTCCCAAATCCTTGTAAAAAGAGTGTTGGGCTCACTCCTGTGCAAATTGTATGCATTAGTGGGCATGGGATAAGTTAGAATGGTGGAAAATAGAAAAAGAGGGCCTAGGCTAATGGCCAGCCATGTAAAAAGTGGGGATGACCGCCCAAAAAGTAGGGCATGTATATAAAGTTCAAAAGTGAATGAGAAGCTCATTCTTGTGTGTGGCCAAAGCTTTTCTTCTTCTTCTCTTGTTTCTTGCCTTCTTGCTTTTGCTTGAGTGAGGGATTGAGGGAGTGTGAGGGAATGAGGGAGTGAGTGTGTGAGAGTGAGGGATCATGGAGAAGAAGCTCCCCATCTTCTCTCTTCATCTTCTCTTCTTCTCTTCTCTTCTCTTTTCTCACGCGGCTATGTAGGATGGAGCTTGACGAAGAGGGCTTGAGGTTGCTTGAGCTTGCCACAAGGATCCTGGAGCTACCGGAGTGCAAGAGAGAGGAGGGAACTCAATCGAGCATCAAGGTAAGCTCACTACACTCGTAAGGTAGGCATTGTGCATCGGGTATGTGAGAAGTAGCCATTGCAACTCGGCTTGAAATGCTTGATCAATAAGCGGTCCGTAGGTCTCGGGGTAGAGCTCCATAGCTCCGCACCAGGATGACATGAGGAAGAGCTTGTCCACCACTTCCTTCCCGGCAGCCTGAAGAGTAGAAACACATAGACGCCTCCGTAGGAAGAGAGACATCACTAAGGGAAAGAAGGAAACAAATGGTAGAGGACACAAGGAGAAAATGGAATGCCAAGGGAGTGACGGTGCCCCAGGCACCTATCCTACCATGCGAGGATGATGCCCTAGCAAGCTTCCACACCGACCTTGTAATCTGGGAGAGGCAAGAAATGTCCAAGAGCCCCTTTGACTTTAACTTCAAGTTCCCCACCACCTTGTGTAGAGTTTTTCCCATCAAGATAGTGGAGGAAGTGATTAACATTGGAAGCAAGCTTGGACAGAAATGGCTGGAGAAGAGAGAGCAAAGTCCCACCTTATGGGCCACTGAAGATCTAAATTTTGTCAGAATAAGTTTTTTGAAGTGCCAAGGTTGGTAGCCAACTATGAATGTCAACGTAAATGGAGAAGAAGGGTCTACGACTCCAACCTGGACACTTGGATGACCTTTTGCAACACTCAACCCTTCGAGCAGAATGATCCAACCTTTATGCCTTATCCTCGATGGGTGGAAGTGGATTTTGACTCTAGTTTCCACGCCCGCTACGATTTTCCTATAATCTATAATCCTCATTGTACTACATACGAAGAGGCCCTCATCTTCACATCTAAGAACTTGTATGATACTCTAATCCAATTCACTAACGAATTCTCTTCGTGCCTTGTCCTTGCCTTTATTACTACTTATAATTACGTCAGACTACTTAGGATACTCCTTAGGCAAGACCCCATCCCGCAAGAGCATGGCCTTCCAATACTCCATTTTGATTCTAACACTATAGATAGTTGTGTGATGGCTCGACTAATGATGGGAGGTGCTCTATTACCTTCATTTTTCTTAGCCCTTCTAGATGATATGAATGATAGCCGCTTCGCTTGCTGTAATCATCCATCCCTCTCCACCGCTACCCTTCAGGTCCACCTAAACCTCAAGGGGTATCTCCAAAGCTTCCAGTTTCTTAACAAATCTATTAAGCCCCCTTCTCCACCCCACTGCAATGAAAAAGATTAATTTCTATCATGACTATGTAGCTTTAAAACAAAAATAGAGATATCACACATAGACACCACAAGCTGCACATCGATCACAGTCATTGTACCTAGGGGTCCTCAAGTTAGGTGCATCCAGTGGCGTTGGTCGGCCAGCTCCATGTCTAAACCCCTATCCCTTGGGATTCCCCATGACACATGCTTAGGGAACATCAAGGACAGGACATACCTAGGAAGGTAATTCATGCCTATAATTAGACATATCACCCTAATCCCTATGCACAAATCGGGTCCTTAAGTGTGGGACACCACAAAAGGCCCATCTCCTAGTTTCACAAGCATGGGCACCACACACTCCATGGTAAGGTAGACACACCCCCAAGTAGTGCACCTTCTTTCACAAGAAGGAAATCATGGAGGACCCAAAGATGGATCCGTCTAACTATATCTTGAATTTCAAAGATGGATCTGTCCACTTGCCATCCACGAAGCAGGACTCCATCCAACACCATATTCAATTTTAAAGATGGATCCGCCCATCCACCTCCCTCCAACATCAGGGCTCATTCCAAACTCAAGGGCCTTTCAGTTCCATAAATCCCTGCAATACCAGGGCTCATTCCAAACTCAAGGGCCTTTAAGTTCCCTAAATCCCTACAACACCAAGGCTCATTCCAAACTCAAGGGCCTTCTAGTTTCATAAATCCCTCTAACACCAGGACTCATGTCCAACTCAAGGGCCTTCCAAAACCATAAATCCCTCCAACACACCTTCCAACAGGGCTCGTATACAAAAAAGCCACCTAGCTACCCGAGTAATACTGTCCGACTCACCAATGAGTAGTGCCATGGGACTAGCACTCAACTACCAGGGGGTAATATTTACTTCAAAGCCAAGGAAGTGGAAAACAAGGCATCAAGAGGAAAGCGCAAGGCAGAAAAATGAAAAAGCCGCCCTACAAGAGTGTGGGCCCAAAAGAAATCTAACAGCATGGGAACAACTACTAGGAGTACAAGATGAAAGCATGGAAGCCACAAGAAGCCAAAAGAAAGAAAGCGCACCTTTAAATATAAAGGCACAGCCAAAATCATTGTAAAAGAGCGCTAGGCTCCCTCCTTTTCAATTTGTAACCATGAACGGGCAGTAGGACTAAACTAGGAAGAGAGGAGGACAATGGGAAAAAATGGCCTAGACCACGTAAGGAAAAGGAGATAAGGGGATGACCACCCAAAAGGGGATAACGGGCGGTAGGACAAAGCTAAGAAGAGAGGAGGACAATGGGAAAAAAGGGCCTAGGCCACGACCAGCCATGTAAGAAAAAGGGGATAAGAGGATGGCTGCCCAAAAGGGATTTAGGGTTTTGTATATAAAGTTCAAAAAGTGAATGAGAGCTGATTATTTTGGTGTGTGGCAGAGTAGACTCTTCTTCTTCTCTTCTTCTCTTCTCTTGCTTGCTTGCTTGTGAGTGCTTGAGGAAGGGAGTGTGAGTGAGTGAGGGAGTGAGTGTTTGAGGGTGAGGGATCTTGGAGGTGAGGCCCTTCTCTATCTTCTCTCTTCTTCTTCTCTTCTCTTCTCTCATCTCACTCATGGCCATGGAGGATGGAGCTTGAAGGAACAGGCTTGAGGATACTTGAGCTTGCATCACAAATCGTGGAGCTATCAGAGTTCTTGAGAGAGGAAGCAACTCAATTGTGCATCAAGGTAAGCTCACTATACTCGTAGAGAGGGATAGTGTGTCGGTTATGTGAGAGGTAGCCATTAGTGCTTGCTTGAAATGCTTGAACAATAAGTGGTCTGTGGATCTTAGTGGTTGAGTTTGAGCTCGCCTCTACAATAGGCCTATCCTACTCTTCATTAAGACATTTATCCTTTTTTTTGCATTTCATTCTGATTGACAGATTTTGCAAAATTAACTTTGTTTGATTTTTTGTGGTCAATTTTTCAATTTTCCATATGAATCCCCTATTTGCTACCAACTGTGAAAAATGCATTGTCTCTGCCATTCCCCTTGTCGTCATGCCCCATTTTACTGTTACGGCATCTTAATTTGATGCTTGCATCTCTCTGTGTTAATTTTTCGATATAATTTTTGTATTTTCGCCTCTTGCATGTCATGTAATGGTCTGTTTTTGCCTCAATACATGTGCCTTGCTTTCATCGTATGACGTTCAGTTGTCTGGATTCTCACCCACCACCCCCAGCCATTCCCATTGGTGTAAATTTTTTAAGCCCTCGTCTGTGTTTGGGCATGGGAGAGGGGGGCATGCTCTACATCTCTTTTTTTTTGTTTTTTTTAGAAAAATAAATAATTATACAAATAATTATTCTTTGAAAAATAAAAAACTAACAAAATCCTCCCCTCCCAACCATCAACCCATCCCTCCCTCCTCCCTCTCTCTCTCTCTCTCTCTCTCTTTCCTCCCTCTTGTGTACTTCTCTTTCCCCTCTCTAGCTCCTCCATCTCCGTCCCTCCCTCCTCCTTCTCCATTCCTCCCTCTTTCTTCCGTCCTCCCTCCTCTACCCTTCTCCCTCCTCTTCCCCTTCCCCACCACCGTTTGCAGGTTGCTATCGTGCACCACATCGCCGCCGCCCCTCAGTTTCTGTGCTCCATCAACAGGCGCTCCTCCCTCCTCTCCAGTTAGGCAACCCTCACCAATCCACCGCCTTGCACCAGCACTCACCAATCATGTGCGCCCACATGCTCTCTCTGGCACTCCCACCCATTGCTCTGCATCCATTCCTACCTACTACCCTCCCTCCCCTACCCTGCCTCCCTCCTCGTCACCCTTGCTACCCCCTACCCATCCTTGTCCTACCACCCACCCACCATTAACTCCCCCTCCTAAACCCTTACCTCATTAATCTACCCACCCTTGCTACCCCCCTACCCATCCTTTTCCTACCACTTGCCCACCATTAACCCCCCTCCTAAACCCTTACCCCATTAACCTACCCACCCTTGCTCCCCCACTACATTAATCCTATCACCCCCCCTCCAACCACCACATTAATCACACCCCCCCCCAAAGCATTAATCCCCATGACCCTTAAACCCCATAACCCCCACATTTCCCCCAATTACCCCTACTCTTAACATTCCCCCCTCCCTCCAATTATCCCTACTCAAAACCTTACCCCCCACAAACATTAATGTTCCCCCCTTCAATTTATCCTCCCTTCAATTACCTTCAGTGCATGCCTTCTTCTCTACATCATGCAACTATTTGCATGTCGGCTACATCATGCCCGTTCGCATGCATGGTTTTAGTGTTCATGAGTGTGTGTTCATGTTAGTAGTCATTCATGCGCAAGGATATGCATGTGCTCTTGTCCATGTGGCAGCATGTTGGTTGCTATTCACACATAGTTCAAACCCAAATACATGCATTTTCATATTTCTTTAATTGCAAAACAAATGTAAAATTTTAAAGAATCATTAAAATTTACCAAAACATAACAAATTGAATCTAGATTTTTTTTGAAAATTTTGATTATGTTAATTAGCTGAAAATAAAAATAAAACATAATTAAAAACCAAAAAATCCATTAAAAGTAATAATAATTCAAAAAATTTAAAAGAAAACTAACCAATTTTTTAAAAAAATTTAGTAAATATCTATGATGAATTTTTTGACTTTGTCATGTTGATTATATATATATATATATATAAACACAAACAAAAAAGTAAAAAGAAACAACCAAATAACAAAAACTAAACCAAAAAAATCCAAATAAAATTAAGAAAAAACCTAGAAAATAAAAAAATAAAATAATATAAATAAAATACACTTGGTGTTGTGGTACTTTCACTTATGTCGAACATTTTTTAGCCTTTGCTGTGAAGGAACTTCTTGTGGCCATTCCAAGTGGTTTCGTCCCTTGCCCGAGTCTTTTTCCTTTTCTCTTAAGAAAATAATGATATATGTATACGTGAGGGTTACTTTCTTTTTTTTTGTTGGGAACCAACAATCAAGGCATGAAGTCCCAGGTTTAGGTTAGGCATGTTTGAGGGAGGTCTTAGTAGTCATTGCCTCCTACAAAGGCATTGTCATGCATTGAAAGACTTGTTTTCGAAGGAAGTTCTAGTGACCCTATTCTGCTGACCTACTAGGTGGCCGTTCTAGGAGTTCCTGTTAGTGTGAGGCAGTTACAGTAGCATGCCCTTAAATATCCAGAGAAGAGCAAGCTCTAAACCTATCTAAGAATACATATACGGAGGTGTGTAAAAGGGATTCTAACCCCTCTCAAAAAATAGAAAAGGAAAGAAAAAAAATCCCTTGAGTAGTTGTTCATCACCTTGCAAAGGCCTGGTAGGTTCCTAGGGATGAGTCAATAGACTCGAGGCCAATGCCTTATCTTCCTAGGGGTGGCATCTAGCTATAATAATAAGGAAATGAAAGGAAGGTTGGAGGGAAAATAAAAGTGAGCGTTAAAAAAGGATTAAGTGTCACCTCGCGAGGGCTTGGTAGATTATTGGGTACCGAGACAGGACCTGAGGCGGATGCCCTATTCTCCTTGGGGGATCACTATGCTCAGCTCCCTCCTTTTTACACACCTGAGTATGGAAACATAAAAGCCTAAATGGAAAATGTGTTAAAAGACAATATTTCTTGATCAAGCTATAGGTGCCCTCGCCTACTAGGAGGAGCTCGTGGTTGAGTTGTCCTCAGTTAGGCGGGTAATTCAAACCTCCACTTAGGATGATCTCTTTGACAGTTCTTTTTAGCTTGGCTCTGTTGGAAGAGTTGGTTAGTGACTAGCTTTAGGCATCCTATTAGATTATGCTAGTCCTACTCCTTGTGGATTTCATGCCTTGGTCTTGACAAGGGTAGGTTGAGAGTTTTGATATTTTTTGTTGAGCATATTTTGTACCAGCTTAATGCTCTTTGTGGTTGTGTTGATGTGCATATTTTTTCATGGGATTCGATGGACTAAGTCGCCATATCCCGTGGTCGCCAATGAAAAAGGGCGACTCAGCCTGTTGAATCCCATTAACAAATATGTACATCAACACAACCACAAAGAGCATCAAGCTGATACAAAATATAATCAACAAAACACATCACAGCTCTCACCCTAACCCCTGTTAAGACCAAGGCATGAGATCCATAAGGAGTAGGTCTAGCATAATCTAACAGGAAGCCTAAAGCTAGTCACTAACCAATTGTTCCAACACAGCTAAGCTAAAAAGAACGGTCAAAGAGATCACCCTAAGTGGTGCTCTTAACTACCAACATAACTAAGGACAACTCAACAAGGAGCTCCTCCTAAGCGAGGGCTCCTATAGCCTGATCAATAAAAATTATATTTTAACACGTTTTCCTTTTAGGATTTTATGTTTCCATAATCGGGCCTATAAAAAGGAGGGAGCTGAGCGTAGTGACACAAGGAGAATAGGGCATCCGCCTCAAGTCCTGTTTCAGTACCCAAGAACCTACCAACCCCTCGTGAGGCGACACTTAATCCTTTTTTAATGCTCGATTTTATTTTCGCTCCAACCTTCCTTTCCTTTCCTTATTTTTATAGCTAGATGCCACCCCCAGGAAGACAAGGCATCAGGTCATCCCCAGGAACCTACCACATCTTCGCAAGGCAATGAACAATTTCTCAAGGATTTTTCTTTCTTTTCTTTTCTATTTTTTGAGAGGGGTTAGAATCCCTTTTTACACACCTCCGTAGATGTATTTTTAGATAGGTTTAGAACTTTCTCTTCTCTGGATGTTTAAGGGTAGACTTCTCTAACTACCTTCACACTAACATGAAATCCTAGAACGGCCACCTACTAGCAGGACAACAAAATAGGGTCACTAGAACTTCCTTCAAAAACAAGTCTTTCAGTGACTAGCAATGCCTTTGCAAGAGGCAATGACTACTCATACCTCCCTCAAACATGCCTAACCGAAACTTGGGACTTCATGTCTTGATTGTCGCTTCCCAACAAACAAAAAGAAAGTAACCCTCACATACACATATATCATTATTTGCTTAAAAGGGAAAAGTCTCGGGAAGGGGACGAAACCACCTGGAATGGCCACAAGAAGCTCCTCCATAGCAAAGGCTCCCTCCAGTGACTTCCTCAACCTGTATGATGCAATCACTAAAATAGAAAACCATTAAACATACATACACCAAATAGACATATGACCCTCTTGGCCTAATGAAAGAGGTCATGTCACTGCAAAACTACCTGGCCCTCTTGGCCTAATGAAATCAAACATTAAAACCTTAAATAAACTTGGCCTCTTGGCCTGAAAAAATCAAGCAAACCAGCTCATATATATCCCTCCTTGGAAAATTTAATAAATAGGCAACCAGATGCTCTAGGAGGCCAAGAAGGAAATAGGTCTCCTGTCCTAAACTAAATTCATCAAATTGTGACCCATCCCTCCTTCCTAGATAGTAAGAAGGGGTGTACACATAACATGTCATCTGATCAACCTATGGGTCCAAGATAATAGTGGTAGATGGGTCTCAACCACTCTTCGCATTACCCATACCAACCATCGCCTACCATATAATGCCTGGTCTGATAAAATTCCCCACAAATGACCAAGTCTTGTGTCATTATCAATAGCAGCATTCGGACTAGGACCACAGTTGAAGAAGAGGTCCTCTTCATAAGAAAAATTGGCTAATGAATCCGCAAACTGATTCCAAAAACGTGGAATCAACTGAAGAGATACTCTCTCAAATTCATCAAGTAGGGTCATAGTAGTATGTCTTATTTAGTTTATTTAAGATCAATAGGGAATCCCCTTTTACTAACAACCGCCAAACACCACCTTTTTTGGCAATGTTCAGTCCCATAATCAAGGCTTTATATTCCACCATGTTGTTGGTGAATCCTACGCCGAGATAAATAGCTAATTTCATTGTAACTCTATGTCGAGGATCTTAGATAACTACTCCAATGCTTTCTTTTTTATTAGGGCCCTTGAACGCTCCATCAAAGTATAATGTGTATGTCCACAATGGGTTTACATAGCCAATCATCAAGAACTCCCCTATTCGTAATTATGATAGTCCAAATTCAACATCCTTAGAGGATGAACTGATGACTCCATCCCACCTTCTTCATTAAACTCAACAGGGATGCTTCTCAAAATTTGTAAACAGTGATGGCAAAAAACTTTGATTTCCCACACAAAGGCTCCTTCTTCTTGCTTAATCACTTTGTATCCTTTTCTCCACCAAATAAGCTTTCCTTGATGATATCTTTGCTCTAGATATGGTTGTTCCAAATAGGGAATTAACCGCCCCATCAACCAGTTTAAGCTCTTTTGTAGGTCTCAGATCAACCCGAGCATGGACCTGCAATGCATTTATTGCATTAGCATATTCGAAAATAATAAGGTTTAATATTATTAAGATTAATCTTATTTTTAAATTCCAGTCCCGGTAGATCAGCTAGTAAAGCCCTGAACTTATTTTTACCTATCCTAACTACCTTATAAGGGCCATCCCATCTAGGTTTCAACTTCCTTGGAAATAACTCCTTACGCGCATCGTAATATACAAAACTAAATGTCCTTTATTAAAGGTATATTTTTTCACTTTTAGATCATACAACTGCTTCATCTGATGTTTAGCTACTTCCTGGTGCAACAAACTCTGCAATTTGAGCTCATCCAAGTGGGCTATGGTCGTAAAACGCTCGAATAGGGCATCTTCGTCACCCAAAGAATGATTGATTACGAATCTTATTGTCGACAACTCAATTTCTAAGGGAAAGACACACTCCTCCCTATAAACTAGTTTGAATGGGGTGTGTCCAGTGGCTTGTTCAAACATTGTATTGTATGCCCATACTGCCACAAATAATTTCCTATCCCAATTCCCTTTCTTTTCGGAGACTATCTTGGACAAGATACCCATAAGCTGCTTATTGGTGCTTTCAACTTGTCCATTTTCTTGTGGGTTACAGGGGGTCATCTTGTTATTCTTGATTTGCCAAGCTTCAGTTGACTTTTAATCGCCTTATTTGAAAAGTGAGTTCTAGGTCTGATACTATTTCCTTTGGAGGACCAAAATGGTAGATAATCTGCTCAAGTGGGAGATTGACAGCCTCTTTTGCATTGTCATGCCTTGTCGCCCATGCTTCTGACCACTTTGTAAACCAATCATTTGCTACTATAATATATCTCTTCTGAGTAGTAAACGACGAGGTAATAGAACCCACAAAGTCGATGCCCTACTTTTCAAATGGAAGGATAGCCATAATAGGCGTAAATGGGCGCTTCCTATTCACTCTACTCTCATGTCTTTGACATGTATTGCATCTCTTAACATACTCAAATGAATCCTCGAGGATGGAAGGCCACCAGTATCCAGCTCTTAAAGCCTTCTGTGATGTCAACCACCGAGCAAAGTGCCCCCCACAAGCAAATTCATGGCACTCCTCCAAGACAAATGGAACCTCATCAGGCATCACACATCGATGATAGATATCATCAACATTGTGCCGATATAGTGTTCGTGCGATCAAGGACGATTTCAATGCCTATTATTTAATTTTTCTTTTCTCAAATTTTGATAGGGTAGCTTCAGTCTCTCCTATAGATAAATAGTGCATTATAGCAGCATACCAGGAGGGAATAGATGTGGTATCAATCTTAAACAATGTTTCCATGTCACTTCTTTCAGCCAAGACCTCTCTTGGCTCTCTGAAATCCACAAGACATTCTACAATGCCCTATAGCTTCAGCGGCTTGCTCTTAATCTTATAATCAAATTCTTGCAAAGTGATTAACCACTTTGCTAAATGATCACGCAATTGTAACTTGTTCAGCAATAGTTTAGGTCCTTCTGCCTTCGTATAAAAACCATCTTCTCATAGGGAATGTAATGCCTGAACTTTTTGGTCGCAAATACATTGCAAGGCACAACTTCTCCATATAGGTATAGTTAATTTTTTATATGCCCAACTTTTGACTAGCAAAGGCTATCGAATGGTACCATTTTTCCTCCCAAATTTGGGCCAAATAACAGCTTATACTATGCATGGTGGCTGCTGAAAATTTATAGAACATTTTGCCCCTTTTAGGTGCTTTTAAAATAGGTGCTTTGACAAGCTCCTGCTTCACATCATCAAAAGATACTTTGCAAGCATCACTCCATATAATGAGAGAACCTCCACAAAGGCATTGGATGTATCCACCACTAGGAGGATTTTTCGCATCCCTTTAGGTTACAGTGACTTGTGGGACCATCTTTCGATGAGATTGCAGCCTAGAAAGCCCTTCCCTGTCCTCATTCTTGATTGACCTTGGCAAGAGTGGGACATTGCAAGTCGACTCTAGCTGAAAAAGGATTTCACTAATGAAGTATACCATCTTATGACTAAGGACCACCATTGATTGGTAACTAAGGTGATTTAGCAAGTTCTCTTTGCAAAGTTAAACCGGACATGAATCTCCTGCAATAGGTTAAATTTTCTCCAAGATTACGCAAGGAATTCAAGAAAATCTTGCGCATTGGATATATTGCAAAACCTTTGGGCATAGCATGAGTGGGAGAAGATTGGTTCGATCATGCTGAAAAGCATTGTCCCAAGGTTCCAACATATGTGGATGGAATATTAGTGAAGCATGCTATCGTGGACACTGGATCTTTGTCAATATCATGAGTTTAGACTTGATGGACATGTTAGGTCTAGAAATCCAAAAAGACGGCTCCACACTTCTTAGAATGGTTGATGATAGTCTAAGGCAACCAAAAGGTTGCATCACTAGAGTCCACGTTGCCATTACAAGCATGGAATGCTATCTAGACTTTAGGGTGATACGGTTTGCAAGACATCCTAGCTATCGAGTTTTGCTAGGCAGGCCATGGATTTTACGAACAGACTATGAAGCTTATATACGTGCTGGTCAAGTGATTCTAGGTAGAGGTGCCAATCGTGTAATAGTGGATGCTTATCCTGAGTCTCCTCGGAGTGAGAGAGCTCCTTTATCCTCTACTCAACTAAAAACAGTAGACGATCCATCTGGTAGTGAGACGTCATCGAGCGATGGATCTAAAGAAGGATCCACTACAAAGGAAATTTATCAAATAACCTTGAGAGACCCAATAGAACCTCAAGATTGAATACTAGATGCAGATGTAATTGAGTTGAACCTTGGTACGCCAAATGATTCGCGACCAATCAAATTACGTTCTATGCTCAATTCGAAAGAGAGAGAGGACTATGTGTCCTTAATTCAAGAGTTCCACTGCATCTTCACTTGGAGCTATGATAAACTCTGAGGCATTCCTCCCAGCTTGGTTTTGTATACCATTCCTCTAAAGGAAGGAAGTCAGCCCGTACATCAGAAAGTAAGGCGCATGCCTTTCGAACTAAGGGATAGGTTGTTTGAGGAGCTACAAAAGTTGCAGAAAGTGAATTCTCTCCTTTGGTCTTCAAACCAGATTTGGTGCCTCTTTTTAAAAATTTTCCTTTCTTCTTGGGAATTCTTTATCCTTCTCGAGATCGATTTTACTATCAACAGGGCTTAGGGGTCTACCTTCCATATCAAGATTCAGGACTTGCTTCCCCCTAGCATCTTGCTTAGGGTTTCCCTCGACAAGTTTTACATTTCCTTTGTCACCCTCTCTAGTCTTTTGACCTCTTGTTACGGATCGTAGATTAGAAGTTTCAGTGTCATTGACACATATGGCCTCAATAAGACTAACTGCACTGCCATGAGGCAACTCTTCTACAATAGCCTTTTCTCTTTGCAGTATTTGTCTTGGTCCGTCATCTTGCTGGAGATTATTCCCTTATGCGCGATGGTTAACTAGACATGGCTATTTACTTCCTTGTTGGAGAGAAGTGATCCTACTACAATAGGTAGTAGCTAAGTGGCTAGACTTTCCGCAAATATCACATTTGACATTTGAACAATTCCTAGGGAAATGTTGGCCACCACACCACTTACAGTTGAATCTTGAGGGGACACCCTCTTTAGGGCGTCGACTCCCTATCAAATTATGTTGCTTCTTAAGGAAATTGACATCCACATCTATTTTTCTATACTATTTACTAATCATGTCAATGTAGTGCTTCATCATATCCTTGACTTCACCAAGGACATTTGAGACACTTGACTCATAGCTGCGATCCTCTATCTATCATCCCATTGGCCTAACCACTTGATTAGGAATCGGTTGGCTGACTTACTAGGACAACATTCGAGTTTGTTGTTTGGCCTCCACCATTGGGAGGAGCTAGTAACATAGGTAAATTTTACATGATACTCCCTCTTCACTTTTCATTTGACATGGGGTCCCCTTGACTCCCATTGGTGAGTGCCAAATTATTGCCTTTCCAATTTACCCTTGCTGCATAAGCCACTTGCAAGCGCGACTCTACTCCTTTTGCTTAGGTAATGACAGTGTCAATGACGACCAAATCAACACTACTAAGCTGCACCTACATGTTGAAATCTAATCCATGTAGAAAATATTACAATTGTGTAGCTGGAGAGGAATGGGAATATAAGTATCAAGTTCGCAAAGAGCTTGCTTTAGTTTCTTGGTATAGGCCTGAATATTCTCACTTCACTCTGTTGAGATGGCAAGCTCAACACATGCGGACATTGATGATGGACCGCCTGGTTAGATGGGTCCACACATCTACACTTAGCATGTCGGTGGTCATTATGACTCTCACATGGCCACTGACTCATTACTTATTATATTTAGGTTGTTACACCTATTTACAGCTGGTATAGTTATAGCGCCAGTCGACTAGTGTAATCGGTTATGCATTGTTTGACTTAGTAGGCCACTTTCCTTTATGTTGTATCTTATCTATACTTTGTGTGCATTGTAAAGTGTGTGGAAGAAGAAGAAGAAACTAGCAAGAAAACGTTTTGGCCTCCATATCTCTTCTTGTCTCTTGAGTGAGCTTCTCTTTGTGCATTCTGTGTGTGTTCGGCGCAGCATCTTGAGCAAGTCCCCCCATCACGCGATTCTTGACATGGTATCAGAGCCGCGCCATTAAGAGAGATTGATTTCAAAGGCTGAAGCGAAGGAGAAGAAGCAAGGTTCGAGCAAGCAAGCCACGGGTAAGAAGCTCTCCCATTCTTCCACTCTCTCTCTTGGATAGTGCCTGTGGAGGCACCGAAAGTAGGGTCGAGCAAAAATCTCAGATTGCAGTGAGATTTGGTGTGCACAAAGAGCGTTGTGTATTCTGCAGATGAGCCCTTTAGGGCCTTCCCGCAGTTATTTTGGGTATCTGAGGCCATTTCAGGCCCCGTTTTAGAGCCGCAAGGTTGCGGACAGCAGTTTCAGGGTATACTGTGACTTCGATTGTATTGACCGAAAGTGAGTGCACAGGTTACAAATTTCAGATCTGTAAGTTCAAAGTTGTTTACGAGTGAGTAAACACAAGGTTGATCTACAAATTGGTTGCAGATGGCATGTATTGTTGAGCAGACAGTGAAAAAGGCTGTCTGGTGTATTACTGTGCACTACAGGTCAAGGGTTGCAAAAGATTTGCTTGCTGTTGGTATTAATTTTGTGATAATGGCAGAGAATAGTGGAAGCCCCATCATTGATAAGCTCGACAAGAACAACTACCCTTCATGGAAGTTCTGTGTCATGAACTTCCTTATTGGAAAAGGCCTCTACGAGTTTGTTTCAGGTGAAGAAAAGGAGCCGGAGGTGAGTGATCCTCCAACTGCAGAAGAGACAAAGGCACGGAAGGAATGGAATGCAAAAGACAAGAAGGTCATGTATTGGTTGTCTGCAGTAATTGACAATAATATGTTGGGATACATTAGAAATGCAGAGAATTCATATGCAGCTTGGACCATACTTGAAAGTATGTTTTCTGTAAATACAAAGGCACGAAAGATTCAACTCAAGCAAGAGTTGAATACATTGAAGAAAGAAAAAATGTCTATCAATGAGTATGCACTGAAGGTAAGGAGCATTGCAGATGCCTTGGCAGCGATTGATGCAATACCCAATGATGATGATTTGGTGTCGTCTACCTTGGGTGGACTTAACAATGAAAAGGCCTGGAAGTTTTTTGTAACTTCCGTATATATTAGAAAGTCATTTCCAGATTTCGATGAGTTGGTCTCCCTTATGATCACTGAAGAGATCAACATGCAGAGTTAGACATTTGAAAAAAGTGGTGAACAGGTCCAAGCTTTCTACTCCAATTCAGGAAGGGGACGTGGCAGGTTCTCTTCAAGAGGCCGTGGTATAGGACGTGGCAGTGACAACTAGCAAGACAGATTGAATCAGCAATTTGGAGATATGCAAGTTTCAGGAGGTTGTGGTAACTTTAGAGGCAGGGGGAGCTTTAGAGGAGGAGGTGGATGGCATAATAGAGGTTCTAACAACTCTGGTATTGTGTACCACCACTATGGCAAAACATGTCATATTGCAACCCAATGTTATGCTAAGAAAGATGATATCCGCAGTGGTAAGTTGCAACAAGGAAACTATGCATCGTCTTCACGATAGAATGAAGATAAAAATGAACCTCTGTTTGTTATGCAGCATATGATGAATGCTGTTACAGGAAAGGGAACACATGATGATGTTTGGTATGTTGATTCACGTGCATCCAATCATATGACCAGCCATGCAGAATGGTTTGGAGAGATGGAGGATTTGCAAAATACAGGTTATGTGCAGACGGGTGATGATTCATGCCACCCAATTTCACACATTGGAAAAGTTCCCTTGTCCTTGCATGATAGTAAGACAAAGAGTCTATTACAAAGAACTTGGTGTCAGTCGGTCAGATGGTAGAGCAAGGGCTGCAAGTCAGGTTTAATGCAAAGGGCTGATTTGTAGAAGACTTCAATGACAAGTGCAGGTTAGTTGCAAAGGGAAGTAGAGTTGGACGTATGTTTACTCTGGATGCTGGAATTCCTACTATGAATGCTGCTATGTATACTAAAGAAAAGGGGTTGTTGTAGATATTGAAATTTGGCACAAACGCATTGGACATGCAAATGTACAAAGGCTAAAATTAATGCAATCCAAAGGATTGGTAACAGATTTGCCTACATTTAGAGTTGCAGATTTTCATAAGGTATGCTAACCATGTCAGTTTGGTAAGCAGGCAAGACAACCCTTTTCACATGACAGAGATGTAAGCAGAAATATCCTTGATGTTGTGCATACAGACATTTGGGGGCCTACACAAAATGTATCTCTTGGAGGCAGTTCATACTTTGTCACATTCATTGATGATTGTTCTAGAAAGCTGTGGGTATATTTTATGAAGGAAAAGAGTGAAGCATTTGAGCACTTTAGAACTTTCAAGGCTACAATTGAAAGAGAAACAGGCTTGAAAGTAAAGTGCTTGAGGTCAAATGGAAGGGGAGAGCACCTCTCGAATGAGTTCAGTGATTTTCTGAGGTCTCATGGGATAAAGAGACAGTTCACATGCAGGTATACCCCACAACAAAATGATGTTGCAGAAAGGAAAAACAGGCATATTGCAGAAGTTGCACGCGCCTTGATGGTTGAAAAGAATATGCCTAAGCATTTTTGGTCTGAGGCTGTTCATACTGTTGTTTATATTATGAACAGAACTCCCATAGCCGCAGTTCATGGGATGACTCCTGAAGAATGTTTTACTAGCAAGAAGCCTGATGTATTGCACTTTAAGGTATTTGGCTGTGTTGCATATGTTCATGTGCCAGATGAGATACGGAAGAAGCTTGATCCAAAGGCAAAAAAATGTGTCTTTATTGGATACTCTTTAGAGCAGAAAGGGTATCGCTATTATAACCCTGTCACATGTAAGTTCAGAGTGAGTAGGGATGTCATATTTGATTAAATGAGCAGTTGGTATGCATCAAGTGGTGATGTATTAGATGATGATGATGATCATGACACTCATGTGCAAGCTGAAAAGCAAGAATCACGGACTCTTAGTGGACCAGAGACATCATCTGGTAGTCCTTGGTCTGGGAGACTAAGGAGTAGCTCTATATCTTCAAGTGCATCTAGTAGCACTACAAGTAAAGACAAAGGAAAGAATAAAGTGTCAGGAGGCATTGATGCAGTTCTTGATGGAGACTCCAGTGGCTTAGAGAGCTTGGATGATGAGCTTGGCGTTCCTTTAGTGAGGACACCAGGTGTACAAAGAGCTCATAATAATGTAAAGGCTCCATTGAGTGATCCGGTGATACGCAGATCTAGCAGGGTCAGATACCCTATTAAAAGATTTGGTTTTGAAGGTTATGCAGCTCACCATTATGCTTATATGGTGAAACTAGTTGAGGATGTTGAGCCCACCTGTTTTGAGGATAGTGTTGGTCATACTCATTGGGATGCAACAATGGATGAGGAGATGGCTGCATTAGAGGCCAATAAGACTTAGGATCTAGTATCATTGCTGAAGGGTAAGAAAGCTATTGGATGTAAGTGGGTTTATAAGATTAAGTACAATGCAAATGGTTCTATTAGTAGGTACAAAGCTAGGCTGATTGCAAAAGGCTATGCCTAGACATATGGCATAGATTATGATGAAACCTTCAGTCCAGTTGCTAGGACGGCAATTGTCAGATGTGTGATTGCTTTGGCAGCAGCCAAAGGTTGGAGGTTGCAGCAAATGGATGTGAAGAATGCCTTCTTGCATGGTGATTTGCAAGAAGAAGTGTATATGGATCAGCCAGTAGGTTATGAAGATTTAGAGCATCCCACGTATGTGTGCAGGTTGAAGAAGGCGCTCTATGGGCTCAAGCAAGCACCTAGAGCATAGTCTGACAAGATCAGAGAGTATCTTGTCCATATTGGCTTTTATGTTTTTGATGCTCATCACTCACTTTATGTGACAAAGGGAGATGCAGGTTTGGTCATCATAGTCATCTATATGGATGACTTGATTATTACAGGTGATAGTGATAGTGGGATTGCTGAAGTCAAGGACTTTTTAAAGAAGAAGTTTGAGATAAAGGATTTAGGTGAGCTAAGATGGTACTTCGTTGGCATTGAGGTGATCAGATGTGATGATGGTATATGGCTGTCCCAAAGACACTATGGCTTGGATATGTTGTCCAAGTATGGTATGACAACATGCAAACCATTTTCAGTCCTGTTGGAGCAGAATGTAAAGTTGAGTGCTGATGTTGGGGATGAGATAGAAGACCCTACTATGTTCAGGAGGATAGTGGGGAGTTTGATCTACATGACCATTACAAGGCTAGACTTGAGCTACGCTGTTGGTCTTGTGAGTCAGTTTATGCAAGTACCTAGAAAGCCACATTTGGATGCAGTCAGATGCATATTGAGATATGTGAAGTCCACATTACATTATGGACTTTTCAATGAGGTAGGTACAGATGTACAAGTGTTTGGATACACAGATGCAGATTGGGCTAGTAGTGTGTCTGATAGAAGATCTACCAGCGGATACATGTTCTCTCTTGGTAGTGCAACAGTTGCTTGGAGCAGCAAAAAGCAATCTACAGTTGCTTTGTCGAGTACAGAGGCTGAGTATAGAGGTGCTGCTGTGCAGCATGTGAGGTAGTATGGCTACAAAAGTTAATGGCTCATTTGGATGTGCAGATGGAAGGTCCAGTTGTCATTTATTGTGACAACATGAGCAGTATACAGTTGGCTAGGAACCCTATGTTCCATGCCAGGACAAAACATATTGAGGTACACTACCACTTTGTGAGAGAGAAGGTACTAGTAGAGGTGAGATTGACTTGGTGTATGTCAGCACACAGGATCAGATAGCAGACATCTTCATGAAGGCATTGGGTACAGAGAAGCTTCAAAAGTTTCGAAGCTTACTTGGAGTTGCAGAGATGCAGTTGAGCTTGAGGGGGAGTGTTGAGATGATAAGCTCAACACATGCGGACATTGATGATGGACTACCTGGTTAGATGGGTCCACACATCTACACTTATCATGTCGATGGTCATTATGACTCTCACATGGCCACTGACTCATTACTTATTATATTCAGGTTGTTACACATATTTACAGCTGGCATAGTTATAGCGCCAAACGACTAGTGTAGTCGGTTATGCATTGTTTGACTTAGTAGGCCACTTTCCTTTATGTTGTATCTTATCTATACTTTGTGTACATTGTAAAGTGTGTGGAAGAAGAAGAAGAAACCAGCAAGAAAACATTTTTGCCTCCATCTCTCTTCTTGTCTCTTGATTGAGCTTCTCCTTGTGCATTCTGTGTGTGTTCGGCACAGCATCTTGAGCAAGTCCCCCCACCACGCGATTCTTGACACACTCATGGCGTGTTACATTCAAGACACACAACCAATACTTTCCACCCCTCTCAAGGGCAAACTCTCTACGGAAGGCAGCGAAGAATTGGACAATGCTAGGCTTCTAGATCGTGATACCATACTGCTGCCTCGGGCAAGTTACTGTATGTATATCCTCTACGTCACTCCTCTACATCACGTGTGTTCAAAGCTTATTTATAAGGTGTATAAAAATAGTATTTTAAAAATCCCTTATTTTGAACCCACGTGATACACACATATATTCATGAGTAACTTACTAGAGATTGTTGCCCTTTCTTTTATTGTCATGTTGAAGAACATCATTAAGTGTCCTTTGTCTTGGATTCGATAGTTGAACATGAGTTTTTGAAACTCATTAATATGGAGTTCTCCATCTTCTTCTGCTAACCCATGGAAGATGGGAAAAGGTGCTCCTAATGTCGGTAAATTCGGTGTCCCTGCTGGAATTGCAATGGGTTGTGCCATAGCTACTACCGGATTGACAACAGGAGTTTATGTAGGTAAAACTACACCCCCACTTGAAGTGGGTTGATTAACTCGAAGAGGGAAAGTATTAAGACTTCCTCTTGCACTCAAAGGGTTGCTTATGACACTTGGGTTATTAAAACCACTACTGCTTATATATATATAGTTTCTCATTTGAGGAGAATAACGCCTTAGAACACAATATTAGTGAGTTTGGGAATCTCCCAATTTCCATTTTTTGAATATTAATAAGGTGACACCCGAATAACATGCCCATAAGTTTCTCAAAAGTATATGATGTGACTTATCATTGGAAAGTACTTGAAAAATGGAATCTATTGAGCTATAGAGCGCTCGATTTGGAGTTATAGTGTTCAAGTTATGACAAATCCAAAGATTTGACCATGTGTCCCAAACTTATGGGAAATTTCCATATTATCCAATATGGTGTTTTAGAATCTCAACCCGCCATCTAGCCCTCTCAGCACATTCCTCTTTTTGTATTTCAACTAGATGGTTCTTGTTAGAGGACATAAACTGACTATTTGGTCCCTAGAGACCCTAGATTTGGAACCACCACTTGTTGGAAGATCCTGGCAAATGCACCACCTATCGGGACCTAAAATGGGCCCGACATTGGCACTTTAGCACTAGCCGGATCTCTAAGACGCACAAGACACCCTGCACGTCCTCGCCGCTTAGAGTGTCTAAGGGTCACGCTACATTGAACCCTAAAATTGAAATTGCATTTGTAATAAGAATAGTCCAATAGTTTCCTTCCCCTACTCTTCGGAGGGAGATCCCATAACATATAGGCATAATACCTCATAGCACAAACAGAGGGAAGCACCTCTTGGCTGATTGCCACGGCTCCACTTCAACTCTCCTACATCAAGGGGATTGGCCCCAAGATGTGCTGCCTCAAGATATAAGACACATGATACATAGTCCACTCTTTTCTTGTTTTGTACGATCCAAGAGTATATAGATCCTCACCAAACAGTCCCAAGGAACCGCTTGTCTAATCTTCAGCAAAGGACTTCCTTACACTCTCAGTGTTGGTCAATGTTCAATATACAAGTGCTATGCATCCAAGAGATTATACCATATGACATGCAAAACGCACAAGTATATGCCTATTTTGTAGAACCAGTATTTACTAAATTAGCATTTTGTGATGTGCAAAATAGCCCTTTCATGATCTTCACTAAACATATACTTCGATGTATGGAGAGTAGCATCGACTTCTCGTGCTACTAGCCCCTTAAAACTTAAAAATTATCATCTTATATGATGTGCACAAACAAAGGATCAGACTTTACTTCATTTTTTGCACTTAAACACTTTCACAACCCTTCTCTCCCCCTACCACTTATGTGTTGCATCGTTGCATGGGGGGATCAAACGATATTCGATCGATGAACCGAGTCTTACATTGCATTCTTGATGTTGAAATGCATCTAGGAAAACTCTAGCTTGGCCATCTTCCACTATTTGATTTTTCATGATAATTTGGTCTTTGGCGCTTCCTGGCACTTGGGCACTTCTTGCTCCAAAAACGGCCTCAAATGCTTTAAAAATGGCTCAAAATTGGCTCCTAAAATCCAGCTCTCATTAGCGACCATGGGATAGGGCGACTCAGCCCGTCAAATCCCATGAACAGATCTGCACATGCATAATCATGAAGAGCATCAAGCTCATACAAAAATACACAACAAAACACATCACAGCTCTCTTCCTACCCCCTGACAAAATTAAGGCATGAAAATCCACAAGGGATAGACCCAGCATAATCTGATAGAAATCCAAAGCGAGTCTCCAACCAACTACTTGAACACAGACTGGCTGAAAATCCTATCAAAGAGGTCATCCTAGTGGTGTTCTGAACTACCTACCTAACTTAAGACAAATGGACCAGGACCTCTTACTAGGCGAGGACTCCTATACCTTGGTCATCATTTCTTTCTTGTAACACATTGTCTTCCCAAGGTTTCCATACTCAAGCATGTAAAAAGGAGGGAGCTGAGCGTAGAGTGACCGAAGTAGAGGCTAACGCTCTCTCTGAACCTCGCAAGTTGGTCTCCTCTACGTTCGAGCTCCTGGAGCTCCGCTCTTTCAGCTGATCATCGACTCTGATGGCTTCCTCAAACACTTTAGCTATCGCGTCTCACTGCAAGCTTGAATTGCCTGCCAAAGCCTTATATAACTCCTTGTCTCAAATTCCGCTGATGAATACAGTCGAAACTGCTCTTTGAGTCGGTCGCTCGCCCAGAGGGATTCTCTTGAAGAGACTCCTCACATGGGTTACGTAGTCGTGGATGTCCTTCTCTTTCTGCTTGACGTTCATCAAGCGCACTAGTAGGTTATCGGAGTATCCGGGCTCAGCGAATCTCTTAATGAAGAGATCCTTGAGGCGATTGAAGTTGGCTCACTCTACAGCATCTAGGCTCGTATACCACGTCCTACCCTTGTCGCCTAGGCAAAGTCCGAATGCTTGCGAGCGTTGAGTTAGGTCGTTGAGGCCGTTGGCTTCGCAGACTTGCTCAAACTGCTCAACAAAGCTGTATGGGTCGTCATGGGGTTGGTACTTGTCGAGTTTCTTGGCAATGATCGGTATTTTGGACTGGCTCTTTGAGCCTTGGTTCGCCCCTAGTCCTGCGAGCAGCGATGTCGCTAGTGCCGTGGCACTTTGCTCTGCAGCTGTGTTATTTAGCAGTCGCTTCATGAGAAGCTCGCTCAATGTCAAGTCCCCCTCTAGGGCTCTCTCGTGATCTGTTTGGTTCCTACCTACTAAGTTCAACACTCGCTACACCTCGCGCAACTCCGTACTTTGCCTTTGGCTTCTAGCCTGCTGATCCCAATTGTATTCGACTATGTTTTGTAATGCTTTGCGGGCTAGCTTTCTCTCCTCTTCTAGATTTGTGATGATAGCGTCTGCTGTCCTACCGTGGTGCTCATACCGGGCGTGTATGTCGTAACTGCTTACCAGCTACCGAATAGCATCTGGGAAGGCATTCAAATCGAGTTCCTCATTAGACCTGCAGTCTGAGCTTTCCTCTGCCATTGTCGAGTTGTCTTGCTCCACCAAGCTGTCGATCAGGTTCAGTAGACTTGTTAAATCCACGTCGTTGGTGCCCCTTGCTTGGTCCTAATTTGCGCTTTGATGGTTTGTCTATGTCTTGGATCCTCTCCTATTGGTAGGTTCCTTGAGTGGTTTATCTGAGTGAGTTCCTTTAGTTATTGAATACAAACCTCAATTTATGATCACTTAGTGCGTGTGTCGTTTCTCGTGCACTTGTGCTCAATCAGTCTTTCAGCTTTCTTAAGTGTACTTCAAGTGCGGAAATTCAATGTGAGTGCAGCAAGTAAGCAATTCCTAAGCGTCTTACGCACTCTTGCTTGTTTCGGGCTTGATAGGCTTGTAGATCAATTTTCTGGCCGTTTTGTCAGGGTTTAGGGTTTTTCTCGTATGTCACCTTGTTCGTTTTTGGTCAATCAAGTTTTACAGCTCAGCGGTTTGCGTCTAAGTCCTTGGGTCTTGCAACTGCCTACTTCTAGCTGCTAAGCGGCTGCGCGGTACGATTTTTTCCTATTACGTGTGCCAGAATCAAGTTCTGATCGCCCGAAGGGTTTCGACAGTTTGCGCTACTGCGTTTTATCCGAGTCAGGTCAAATTTTTGAAAAATTTAATAAAAAATTGCACTCGGACCAACTGGTCCGAATTGTAGGGTCTGAGTAGGTCACTCGGACGAGCCGAGGCACAAGGCCGAGGGCCAAATTTCAGGGTTTAACTCGGATGGTTTTGATTTGGACGGGCCGAATGGAAAATTTAGACAAGGTGATTCGGACGAGCCGATGCACTTGGGCCGAGGGCCGAATGTGGAAAGTGGCCGAGGGCCGAATTTGAGACTCGGACGGTTTTGATTCGGACGGGCCAAATGGCAAATTCGGACAAGGTGATTCAGATGGGCCAAGGAACTTGGGCCTAGGGCCGAATGTGGAAAGTGGCCGAGGTCAGAATTTGAGACTTGGATGGGTCGTTCGGACGGGCTGAGGCCGAATGTGCCACGTGGCCAAAAGTTTGACTCGGACGGACCAAATGGGTGGACTCGGACGGTTTGTCTTGGACGGTCCGAATTGGTGGACTCAGACGGTTTGCCTCGGACGGTCCGAATGGGTGGACTCGAATGGTTTGGGCCGAGTGGGCCGAGTGATAGGGACCGAGGGCCGATTCTGGGACTTGGCCTAGAAAAGGCCACTCGGACGGGCCGAGTGCAGCGCACGTAAACAGCGCGAAAACAAATTTGATCGATTCACAAGATTTAAGGAAGCACAATGGCCATGCACTCCCAGATCCTATGTAGGGGAGTAGAGGGAGAGATTCATATACCTGAATGGGCCGGTAAGCGCGTCGGTGATGTGATCTAATCGATGCGGGCTGGGACTCTCTATCTCTCTCTCTCTCTCTCTCTCACTGAAATGGCACAAATGAGCTCTCCCTTGGCCTCTTGGCTCTCATACCCCTTCTCGGGTGTGGTGTTGATGCCCCAATCACTCACTTGCCAATCTTAGGCATCACTAGCGAGTGTTTTACCAAATTTTACACGATTTTTGCCCTGTTTTGCCTTGTTTTGAAACAGTAAACCCTTCCCTTGTCCAGTTCGATTTCCTAATTCTAACCTACGCTAAATGCAAAAAAAATCGAAGGCAAAAAACTGAAATAAATTCTCCATGTTTTCCAATCATCAAACAACCAAAATATCCCAAAATACTTACTTGTTTTGAAGATAAAAAACACCCAAACTTCCTACCTATCTCAAGCTCCGTTTCGGGGATGAATCCCCTACTTCGATGCTCGATATGAGGCGCGCAAGCTCTCAAGCTTGAATCCGTTGGTCCTAGCAATGGAACCAAAATGTAGTGGGAGCTCACGCTCAACCGCCAAGACCCACGGACCGCTTATTGCTTCAAGCGTTTCAAGCGAGCTCTAATGGCTATCTCTCACCTAGCTGATGCGTCGTCGATCCTACGAGTGTAGTGAGCTTACCTTGATGCCGATGTGAGTAGCCTCCTCCCTCGCACACCTCGGTAGCTCCATGATTCTTGATGCTAGCTCAAGCATCCTGAAGCCCCCTCCATCTCCAAGCTCCATCCTCCATAGTCGCATGCGTGAGAAAAGAGAAGAGAAGAGAAGAGAAGAAGAGAAAAGGAGATGGTGAAGAGCTTCACCCTCTTGATCCCTCACTCCCACACACTCACTCCCTCACACTCTCACCCTCCCTCTCTCAAGAGCACACACAAGCAAGAAGAAGAGAACAAGAGAAGAAGAAGAGAGCTCTTGTTAGCCACACACCAAAGAATGAGATTCCATTCACTTTTTGAACTTTATATACAAGCCCTAAAATCCCATGGGCACCCATCCCCTTTTTTACATGACCGGCCATTGTGGCAATGTCCTTTTTCCATTTTCCTCTTCTAGCCTTATGCCTCTAGTCTATGCCCATCTAATATTTTACAATTGGCACAGGAGGGAGCCTAGCGCTCTTTTACAATAGTTTTCCAAGTTTTTTGAGGCGCCTTTCATTTAAAATTGCGCCTTTGGTCTCAGTTTAGCTTTTAGAGGTCGCCTGCGTGTCTTCAACAAAACACAGACACATCTAGCATAAAAACACATTACTCGTAAAAGGAGAGATATCACTTGGATAGGGCCACGAGAAGCTTCCGCGCAACAAAGGCTCCTTCCAAGCTCTTCTTCAAACCTATCTAGCACATGACTAAAACAAGAAACCATTAACCGCACCTGTACTAAACAGACGACTGGCCCTCTTGGCCTAATGAAATAAAGCATTTCACTACAAAACCTGGATCGGCCCTCTTGGCCTAACAAAATCTGGACGTAATATCCAAAGCAGCTAGCCTTTCTAGCTTAAAACTAGATTGGTCATTTTAGTCCACGTAATATTGATGTCCTTGGCATATACATCACACCCTATCAGACTACCCAGGGTGCCGAGGATAGCATATCATAGGTCGACTAGCCCCATGCTACTCATGCAAGTTAGCTAAAAACTTGATCTTGTATTTTTTGATCTTAGGTTTTTTTTTGGTAGAGCTACAAGTCCAATCCTTTCCACAAATAACTCATCAATAAGACTGATCCCTTCTTGGGCACTATGAGCTGAATGGACGGCCTCAGTGGGCTCGTAGGGGAGAGACGAGTATCCAACAATCTCCTGACCATGCTAGTGACTACCCCTATAACACTTAGTGTGGGAGATCTGCTTAGGCAGCATCCTACCCTATGGCAAGATCTTAAGCAGTGGGTCGAAGAGTCACGAGAGCAGGTCACGGCAGACCCTCAAGACCATGACGTAGAAACGCAAATACCGAGTTTTACGTTGCACTCTGTGTCTAAATCCTTGCACATCAATGCCTTTTGGGAAGGTTCTGAGATGCACGCAGTCTTACCAGTCCTAGCCCTAGGCGACACAACAAGAAAGGGAATCGTAGACACAAGAGCTGGGATTAGTGTGCTTAGCCACACACTGCTTCAGACTTGGGGAAACCCACTTGTCGAAACTACTAGGTTTAATGTCACACTAGCAATCGGTATGAGAGTAAAGCCATTCGGGGTACTTAAGAATTGGCCAGTGAAGATTGCAGGCATCCAGTTCTCTGTTGACTTTATAGTCATGAAGGGAGTGGACTACGATATCCTTTTAGGCCGACCCTGGATGCGCAACGCTAGAGTCATCAAAGATTGGGGTAATGGCTTGATCCAAGTGGCAATGGACCAGATTGCATGACTTAAACCTCATGTATAACTGGGCCCTACTCCCTGACCAACGACAAGAGGTGTACCGAGCCCTAGGAGATGACGAGCAGTCTGATGAAGGGGATTCTAACGACGAATACGAAGATGATCAATCCTTCAGTGATGGAACTGAGGGTGAAGTACATACCATAGAATACGACACTGAAGGACAAGAAATAGAGCAAATACGAGCAGACTCCAAGCTGCAGAAAAGAAATATCTTTAGGATAGAGCGAGGGGTCATGCGCATGGAATGTGACCGTGCCTGGTTGGAACACGTAGAAGCCATAGACCTTGAACAAGCACGCTTAGCCCAGCCAGGGATGACACCAGTCCTTAGGATAGAATCACCATCTGAACTATGTCCACCAGGGGAGACTACCTCTTCTAGCGAAGACGGGGAGTTCGACTCTGAGTCGGAGGTTAGTTCGGACAGTGATCCAGAAATCCCTAGGCTGCCTGCACGAAGGGGGACCTACCCGTCCACCTGAGGCGTAGATGGTTAAGGTAGGAAAAGGTAAAACAACCCAGGGATACGTGAACGGAAGAATAGCGAAAACCGTAGGACCTCCCTAAGCGCTTCACAAAATTCAAAAAAGGGGATAGGATAGTAGTTCTGTTAAGTGCCAAATGTCAAGGACAAACCAATGAACCAATCAAGGGACCAACCAAGGTCAAGGAGGTGAATCTGGCCCAGGAAAGGGAAACACCCCGACCAGTCTTCATTGCCGACGACTTGATTGAGGAAGAAGAAACTAGACTTGTCACTCTCTTGCGAGAGTACATAGACGTATTTTCCTGGTCCTTGGAATAGCTTAAGGAGGTAGATCCGAGTGTCCTGACTCACAACATACCCATGATGCCAGATGCAACGCCGGTCAAGCAGCGACCGTACCCTATGAATCCAAAACACGCTCATGTTGTCGAAGAGGAAATTGACAAGCTGATGAGAGCACGATTCATTTATGAAATTGAGCACACAGAGTGGGTATCACCCATAGTCATCATAATGAAAAAGAATGGAAAAATCCGAGTGTGTGTCAATTACAAAAAGGTGAACGCTGCTACGAGGAGGGACAACTATCAATTGCCATACACCGAGCACATGCTTGAGAGGGTGGCAGACAAGGAAGCCTACAATTTTCTGGATGGCTTCTCAAGATACAACCAGGTGCAAGTGCATCCTGCGGATAGGCACAAGACCGCCTTTGCCACTAAGTGGGGCGTCTTTGCTTACACAGTCATGCCCTTCAGGTTGACTAACGCCCCTACCACTTTTCAATGCCTCATGTGCACCATCTTTAAGGACATGCTTCGTAAGGAGTTAGAAGTCTTTGTCGACGACCTATGTATCCATTCGACCTGGATCGAACACTTAGACAAACTCTGCGCAGTCTTTGAACAATGTCACTTATATCATCTCTCCTTGAACCCCTTAAAGTGCGAGTTTTGGGTAAAGCATGGATGCATCTTAGGGCACGTGGTGTCGAAGAATGGCATTGCCACTGACTTCTCGAAAGTCATGGTTATTATTGACCTTCCACCCCCAATTAATTACAAGGGAGTTCAATGCTTCTTAGGTCATAGAGGGTACTATCGGCGGTTTGTACTGAACTATGCCTTGATCGCCAGACCATTGTACAAGCTGTTGATTGTCTTCGAGTGGACCGAGGCATGCTGCAACAAATCAAAACGGATAAAAACCCTTTTAATAAAATAAAAGTAAAAATTTTTTCCCCTCCTTCTCCCCCAGCCGACGTCGCACTGCAGGGGAAGGAGGACACGGAATGCAGCATGCTGGCGCCCATGTAGGTGCTGGGGCCATGCGTGTTGCCGTGTAAGAGAGGGAGGATTCCCCCTTCCCTCCTATTTAAACCAGGCCGTGTAGGTGCAAGGTTAGAGGAGGAATGGAAGGGAAAAAATCAAAAGGACTCGCTCCACCCTGCAATTAGTGGAAGGAGAGAGGGATAAGCCGCCTCATCACCACTCTACCCTGACGAGGGCTGTTGAACTACCGTTGAGCCAGGATGGCATCACCCTGCCATCAGTCCGCGCGGCCCACAACTGCTGGTCTTGGGCCTTGGAGCCCACCCCTCCTCCGTATCTTATAAATCCTTAAACCCCCTTTTCCTTGGAACCACAACCCCCGTATATTAACCGTTAAACCCTTTCCTTGGGCATCCTGAAACCACACCCCCGCGGTGTTAATCCCTTAAATCCCTATCCCTTGGCTTTGGAAACACCCCTCTTTCCTCCGTATTTAAACCTTCCCTAGCCCCTCCCCTTGTGGCATATTGAAACCCCTTTTCTCCAAGTTTGACCTAAGGGTCCTTCGACCTTACTTATAACCTTTACGGTTACTATATTCCCTTGGAGTTCTCTCTCGCACCTTGTGTCTTTTCCATCCCTTTTCATTCCTTTTTTGAATGAGTCATTAAAAGGCCATTAAGCCTTTCCCATGGCTTCAATGGGTCTTAGTCATAAAAGATTCTGAAACACCCTTTCGAATCCCCGACTTCAAGGAGAGAGCCTTCCAAAAACTACTTTCGATGAGCAGTGCAAGGGAGCGACGGTGGAATTCCAAGGAGGAGTTGTAAAGCTGCTTCCACGTCCAAAAAACTACAATTGCAATGCCTCCTAAGAAAGTCCAAGGCGTAGCCGCGGGAGGGTCATCTCCGGGCATCCATGTGGATATCTCACCCCAAGCCCAGGCTTTCCTTCCTAATTATTATTTGATATTTTTATAATTCAATCTTGCAATGTTAATTGTTAGAAATAGGATATATTTTTGTCCTAGATGCTCACGACGAAGGAACTTAGTTGTTAATACTTTTAATGAAACATGCAAAATAAAGAAAGTATAAAAGCATTTCTAGCAAATAGCTTATGCATTGAAATGAATTATAAGATTTTATTATCCATTGAAATAGTATACTTCGATTAAGCCTAGAAGTATAAACTGCATCTCATACTATTAATCCATATCCTCTTTGCAATGAATCATCATGGAAAGTGCAAGCATGAAATGATTCTTACAATGCATAAACTCTAGGAAAATATCGTTTGTGAACAGCATAAATTATCAAATAAAAGGTTGCTTGTTTAGCATGAATTTTGTTCGCAAAGTGTAGGAAGATTATTTGGAGTCAACCTAACCTCAAATCGATAAAGTTTAAGATTGAAAAATCAATTTACGCATAGACAACAAATCATGTGGAAGTAATCTCAAAATTATCTTCTAGAGTTAACCAAATTGACATAAACTTAAGACACCTAAGCTGCGAAATACTCATTGGGAATGAGTTAAATTCCAAGAAATGCCTATACCTTAAATACTTACCCACATTCACTGAATGTAGGGACAGTGAATTTTAATCGTAAAAGGAACTAGGGTTTGTCCCTGAGAATCTTACAAAGATGAAGCTTGGAAACCCTAGGTCTAACGACGTCAGCTTAAAGAACCTAAAACAGATTGTTTCATGACTCCATAGTCTCATAGTTTGATGCAGCACTTGTGCAACAAGTGTGGAGTCATATGATCTTGTGATTGGATCACAAGGGAATGGTCAAGTTCTCGCAATGAAGTTGGCATGTCCTTACGCAAGTTATCTTGCAAGAGGATGAATAATCATCCTAATTTAGTATCCTTCTTGAGTAAGGAAGATTGTTTGGAAACTAAAGACCAACCGATAAACTTAGGGTTTGACCAAGTCGGGTTAATAGGGTACGCCCTAACCCAGGATATAGGGGATTTTGCCAAGTTGCAAGTTATCCCGGATCTAGTGCTGGACACATTCGAAAGGAAGGATTCATTCCTTAGCAGTTTGCCAATAAAAACGATCAATGGAAATGTTTGTGCTTACTATAGATTTTAGAGCACTGTTTCGCTTTGTTTGATCAATGAATTAAAAGATAAATGGATATCTATACTTTAGGTTTAGGTCCTAAAGGGAGAGGCAGCTTCAGTTACCCCAAGCTGCCTGCCTGACCCTAACCAAGGGGGTTGTTGACCACGCCGGAAAAGTAGACTGAACCCGCCGCCTGATGTCTCTTTGTTGAGCGCTACTTGGAGGAGGAGGATGCTTGGGTGCCAGGGGGGCTCTGGCCGTAAATCCCTCGCCTTTGAGGCCCTGCACAAGAGGCTAACGTGACTTGGGATTGGATCTCGAGGCCCACATACTAGTCTACGGGCGGAAACTTGGATTAGTGATCCTGTGGATTGCTAGATAGCCTTCGGGCAGATTGTGGATAAGCCTACGGGCTGGACTCTTTGTATTTCAAAGATAAATATGATGACCTGTTAATAAGGAACTTGTCTGATATTGTTTTTCTATGTCAAGTGATAAGATTACGTAAAGGAACCACTGCTTAATGGGTTAATTAAAGAAGCTAGCTGCTACCTGTCCAACTAATGTGTTAGGTAATTAAATAACTAAAACAACCCGAGGAAAGTGTTGAGGATGGGCCATAGGTCCGTCCTACGGATAGGTGGTCCCGGTTGGCCGGGAACTTTTCTCAAATCACGAGGAACAGCGGGATGATCGTCAAAGGACAGGAACAACAAAAGCGTTGACCTAGAGTTATGACTAAACCCAATTTACGCTATTTTAGGGGAATGGAATGGGACTATGCCTTATGGCAGAGAGGTTGAGCTTTGCATCCCTCTCGTTTCCCATTCTCCTTGAACCAAGTGCAGCGTGAATCCGCTTCAAACCTGGCGTTTCTGCGTAAAGTAGTTCGCTTGGGTCCGACGCTAGTTGCTGTTAGGAAATGACCAATCAGAAAAACCCTAATTCAGGTCGATCCTAAGTGGGAACGGCCGGAATACTTCCGCTACGTGGCAGACGCAGAAAGCCCTAGATCACAAACCCCGTAACATTCCATGGGAGTGCCGGCCGGAGCTTTCTAGACATCCTTTCCGATGGACTGCTAAGACGTGTCCTGGATGATACTAGTGGACACGTTAGAGTTGGTATCAATGTGAACCAACAACAGAATTGTTTTATGAAATCTTAATAAGAAGAAGTAAAGCAAATGTTGATGTTCCAAACATTTCCTTACCTTCAATACTGTCTTGCAGAATTACGAAGCATGGAACAAGTTCTTGGTATTTCGAGTCATGTTTATGATTGCAATGCATTCTCCGCATTATCGACAAAGGGTTGGGATGATGAACATCCTAGAGCAAATCTATAATCCATCACCTTTGTACATGGAACGAAGATGGACGGGTGCTTCAGGAATCTACTATATAGCCGCCCACCGGTTTGCTTACCTACAAACCAACCTAAAGAGGATCAAGTGGTTGGAAGACCTGAAAGTCGTGAAGCTGTTCATTTTTGTGGAAGCTCACGTAAACTCAACTTTAGTTATTCGAGGTCGGAGGGTTGAGATGAACTCATATGTATATGAGGAAGTAACCCTTGTAATCCCCGCCGACAGGATTAAAGTGTTGGGCCACCATGAGAAGAATGGATTCGAACGGAAAGGATATCCTCAACTTCCAATGACTTACCAGTTCCTGAAGATCCATGACCCGAAACCATAGTATTATACAGTTCCTATAGATAAATGTAATACAACGTTGTTCTCCCCAAACAAAATGTAACAGTTGGCTTATCATCTCAAGATATTTTGTATTCCGAAAGGACTATGCCCATATAAATACAAATGAGACTTCTTTTTATCAATGTCTGATTGTGCATGAGAATTGATAAAGAGTTAAGTAGCTACATTACTAACATGATAGCAGAATTGAAGATGTAATATAAATCAATAACGATTATCGTATAATAACGTTAAGAAACCTTTATCTAGGCACAACCCTAGGTACAGGTTGCTAATTCGCCTCCTACATCAAGTACTACTGTAATCCAGGAGAAGAAGTTTCTTCTCAAGCAGATTAAGCCACTCGAGTTTGACGGGAGAGGCAGATTCGTCCGGGTGTGTTATTTTTGTGAGCATTTGATTTCGTGCTTTTGCAATTGAAATTGATTTTTAGAGCTTTTTGAAACAACCTTGGATGCTTTCTACAAATGACATGTCAAAAATATATCGTGCATCATGCATTACTAACCCATTCACAATAAAGGGAGCAATGGTGTTGAATAATCACAACAAATAAGAACATTCCAAAGTTTTGCATTACCCAAAAGGAGTACAATATCTAGAAAGGTTCCAAGATCTTCATGTAACAAAAAGGACATGTCACACCCTAATGAAGTGCATGATGATGAGTCCTCCAGAACAATGAATGAGCCATGCTTACGTTGGGCTTCCTACATAACAGGGCATATCTTACGTGTTTGCCCTAACACAAAGGCAAGGTCAGTTGGGGTTAATGCAGGCTGATGTATGACCATGTGCTCCTTGGGTTGAAGGCCAAGTATGTGAATGTACACATAATACATATGTTTGCAACAAGAAATGCCTTTTGGGTAGATTCTCTTTTTTGAAAATCAGGACAAGTGCACCTAGGCTCTTCTTTGATGTGCACATCATAACAACTCTCTGTCAAGACTCGAAATACTGAATGTTGTCTCTCAAGTTGCACTACCTCCTCCAAGAATGTCACAACCATGCAACCAGCTGCCTCTATTCTCTTTTGTGCATCTTTGGAAATTCCATGTCTCACTTGCGTCTTCTCCCGCTTGAACCACATTCTGTAGAAATAGGAGGTTTGCTCTTCTCATTCCTTGGTGGTGCTGTAAAGCAGGCAAACTTGAAACCATCCTGTCTTAGGCTGCTACACTCTTCCTTCGATATATTTGTTCCTATATCAACTGGCCACAAAGATGGAACAATTGGTGATGCTATCACTTGTTTCTGCACAGCGTTTGTATGCTTGACATCATGATTACAGAACCATATCCATTGTGCAATGGCCTTGTTCTTATAGGCTCTCTCAGACCAAAAGCATGGTGCGACTAACCCCACTTGCTGACTCTGTAATTTGCTGGTGCAATTCTTTCTACCCTCCATACCAAAACACTTTCTCACACAGTTAGGTGGTGTCCTTCGTAAAGCCCACTCCTCCTGTGCCACTTCTACCTCTTCTATGTGGGTTGACGTTTCCGCATTTGGTGCACTTACTCCACCTGCAAAGGGCTTGATTGGTATCTCCTCATCCTCTTGGATACATATCTCTTCCATCTTTCCATCGTCAAACTGTATACTCCGCGGCCTGCCCCTGATTTTCCTTTGCCTTGACTCCATCACGTATCCCGGTCTATGAGAACTTACAGTTGCTCCACCTCCCTTCTTTTTTCTTTGCACAGTCTCCCTATCACCTTGCATTATAGGCTCCTTGTACAAAGGACTTCTAGCTACAACACCTTGCAATGCACGTGCAATAGAGGAGGGATTTGGGGATTCCCTTTTGCTGGCACTAGCCAACAAAGACTCCATAGAAGGCCCAGATCCAATAAACCTCCCTGTGGTATAGCCCAACCTCTTTGCACATTGAATATATGCATTCAAAACATCACTAACACATGCATCATAAAGTGATATCTTTTGTTTTCCACCCTCACCTGCTAACCAACTAGCATGGACACTTTCTGATAAGTTTATGCTTGGAATTTGAGCATGTTCCCAAGGACTTTTGTTAGCCTGCGGAGTCAAATCCAAAAATAGAATCAGTAGCTCTCCCCATTGCTACATTGTGCAACAAATCTTAATGAGCTGGAAAAAATGTCACACTTACATGAGATTCAATTCCTCCCCAGTGGGCAATTCTTTGCTCCCACCATTCAACCACCTATCCAAAGCCTTGATGTGTTCCTTGTTGACATTTCGTGCCCACCAATCTCGGATAGCAGAGGCCTGGAGTGAGGCTAGTTGAGTTGTCGTTGCTAGCCTCCATGCTTCACACAATTCAATGTGGTGCATTTGTTTATCCACAGTGACTAATTTCTTGGTATGCTTTTGCAAACTTTGCTCCCAATGAAAAAGACAAGAATGCTCCCTCCCTTCCATTATGTTATGAGGCCCTCCATTGTACACAGCCCTTATTTCCATCCAATTCGCACTTGCCTCATCGGACATAAATCCAACAAAGTCAGGTGGATCATGGCCACATTGAACCATGACAGAATTCAAATTTCTCCAAAACAGGATTTGAGACTCTTTGTCCTCCTCTTTAAATTCACATATTGCAATTACCTGCAATGCTCTCATGCTAGTTCATGATTGATACATTAGTATAGTGTTCATTAACAACAATTTAATTTCAATAAAAGCTTTCATTATGTTGCCACATACCCGTGATCATAAACTAAACAAGACATAGTTGCCCACCCATCAATCCTATGGGTATGTTCAAAGTGCACCCATGCACGTCGTAAATCTCCAGTCCCGATTCGCCTCATACGATTCACTAAGTCCACCCCTGATGCTGGTCCCTTGGTGGACATTTTAAACAAGTAGCACTTCTCCTTGGCATCACCTTGTCCTCGAAATCTACTTCCATGGAAAAATGGGAAGACACAACGTTTTTGCAAAAGAAGTATATTGTCATACCCATCACCAACCACCTGACCTTGTTTGGCTCTCTCTTGTGAAACAATGCCTTTGAACCTATGTGTTTATTAGAGGGTTATTTCAAATGCAGGACATACATTGTAAGCAGAAAATAATAATGCACAAGCCTACCCTTTATTCTGCACAAGTGGCATCATTTCTTCTAGAAAATGATTAAGATCCACCTCTGTCGCCTCCGACTCGTCTTCTTTTGTTAAAGATTCAAACAACATCTGCCGAGCGACTAGCATCTGTATTTTTCGTGGGCCTCCCTTTTCGATCTTTAGGACCGTGCTCACAAGCCTCTGCACCTTGTCAAGGGTTGCCCTCTTAGTGCCATGTTGAACACTGTGAGCATGCTCCCCAACATGGATCACCAAACGTGTCATTGTAGGATCCAGTGGCAACACATAATGGATCATGCATTTGCAAATGGCTGCACAAGTAGCAACATTAAGACAATAGTGACATGTTATCTTGGAGTTTCCCTCACTTGCAAGATAACCCATGCTCACAGTTCTATCCAAGTGACCATGGAAAAAAACATCATTGTATTTTCCCTCTGTTATGTAGTAAGGACAAGTGATCCTAAGACATTGAAGACTTCCAAGACAATAGCTCAAGCGCACAGTGCACTCAATTTCCATATTTGTCTGTGAGGGCCGCGACCACAGGTGACCATCATATTTTTGTTCGATACCCATCATTCGTTTCCTGCTATCTGTGGCTGGAAGCTCAAAAGCAATTGTGCCATTACACTCGATTGGGAGCTCATCCACCCTTCGTGGAGGTCCACAGAGCGCTAGTAATTTTTTCAATCTACCCGTTCTAGCTTTCTCCTCAATGAAGGCTGCAATCGAGTTATCATAGGAAGATAAGTCCCCGCTTTGGCTGCCCACACATAGGTCCTCCCCGACATTTGTGTCATCAACATCCTTCTTGTTATCTGAGGGTACATCAAGACACACTGGAGTTGATTTGCTACAACCAGGAGTACAATCAATGTAGTTGTCAATCTCATCTTCTATTGACTCAATACTGTTAGAGATGCACACATAGTTACTTGAGTGCATGATAGAGTAGGTGGCTGATAATGTACTATCAATCAGATAGTGCGCATGCCCTTGATGATCCCATCTTGGAGACACAGTGACGTTGTTTGCTCCACCATCATTCTCTATGACGGCTTGCAACCCTTGGAATTTTTGTGTTGGAGGCAATAGATTCTGTAGGTAGTACTCACTCAAAAGAATCTCCCCATTTCTTAATGAAACCCTATGCTCTAAGCAATCACTGGCTAGTCTCCATGTGAAAATAGCAAAACTCGACATGTTGTGCCCTCTGGTGGGTTAGTATTTGATGAAGAGAAGAAAACTCTGAATATAGCTCACAGTGTGTATTTGATGAAGAGAAGGCAACAGTTCACCGTCACTACAAGCGGAGAGAAATCAATAGAAAAATTTATGACTCAACCACCCACCATCCTTCACCTTTATGCACTCATAATTTATTTATGTTGTATTAATTATTTAATTATTTAACGGCTAACTAGTTACCTAATTACGTAATCAACGGCTAACTTCTTTATTAGGGTTATTAAGTCTCTCCTCAACTCTCTCCTCTCTTTCTCAACTCTCTCCTCTCTTTGCTCTCTCTCTCTCTCTCTCTCTCCTCTCCCTCTCTCTCTCTCCCTTCTCTCCCTTCTCTCTTTCTCCCTTCTCTTTCTCCCTTCTCTTTCTCCCTTCTCTTTCTCTCTCTCTCCCTTCTCTCCCTTCTTTCTTTCTCCCTTCTCCCTTCTCCCTTCTCTTTCTCCCTTCTCTTTCTCTTTCTCCGTTCTTTCTCCCTTCTCCCTTCTCTTTCTCCGTTCTTTCTCCCTTCTCTTTCTCCCTTCTCTGTTTCTCCCTTCTCCCTTCTCTCCGTCTCTCTCTCTCGCTACAACTCCTGCGCGACAACTCCTACAACTCCTCGTGCGGCAGCTCCTACAGCTCCTACAACTCTCGCGACAGTGCCCCACAACTCCTGCGCGACAGCTCCTACAACTCCTCGTGCGGTAGCTCCTACAACTCCTCGTGCGACGGTGCCAACTCCTGCCCCAACTCCTCGTGCGATGGTGCCAACTCCTCGTGCGACAGTGCCAACTCGTGCGACGGTGCCAACTCCTCGTGCGGCAGCTCCTACAACTCCTCGTGCGGCAGCTCCTACAGCTCTCGCGACGGTGCGGCTTCGTCAACTGCTTCGTTCGTCTCCTACGGCCTCCCAGGTAACACCTTGAAGCCCCCCAATCGTCCCTGTCCATGCGGACGATGGGTGGGCTTAAGCTTCGTCATTTGCTTAATCTTCGTCATTTGGTTACGCTTCGTGTGGGCTACGCTTCGTCATTTGCTTAAGCTTCGTCATTTGGTTATGCGCCATCATGTGGGCTACGCTTCGTCGTGTGGGCTACGTTTTGTCATTTGGTTATGCGCCGTCGTGTGGGCCTCCAAGGTAACACCTTGAACCCCCTCAATCGTCCACGTCCACGCGGACGGTGGGTGGGCTTATGCCTCGTGGCAACCGTCCCGTATGCCGTCCCGTCATTTGGTTATGCGCCGTCATGTGGGCCTCCAAGGTAACACCTTGAAGCCCCCCAATCGTCCGCGTCCACGCGGACGGTGGGTGAGCTTATGCCTCGTGGCAACCGTCCCGTATGCCATCCCGTCATTTGGTTATGCGCCGTCGTGTGGGCCTCCAAGGTAACACCTTGAAGCCCCCCAACCGTCCGCGTCCACGCGGATGATGGGTGGGCTTATGCCCCGTGGCAACCGTCCCGTATGCCGTCCGACGGGCCTCCAAGGTAAGAGATTGAAGCTTATGGTCGCGTCTGCGCAACCGTTGGGTGGGCTTATGGTCGCGTCCGCACAACCGTTGGGTGGGCTTATGCTTCGTGAGAACAAGGTAAGAGATTGAAGCCCCCCAATCGTCCGTGTCCGCACGGACGATCCGTGGGCTTATGCACAAGCGTGTGGCTTCGTCCGTGGCTTCGTCCCGTGACCTTAAAGAGATTGATTGTGTTGCTAATCTTAAAGAGATTGATTGTGTTGTTAATCTTAAAGAGGTTGATTGTGTATCTATTTGTAAGTGTGTAGAGAAAGTTATGGCACCTAAAAGAGATTAGAAAGAGAAAGAAATGTGTGTCACCTCATAGTAGCCATGAAGTCTGTATGAAGCTACATTCAGGATGTGTTCCTGGGCCGATCTTAGAGCAAGAAGCATCATCGCGTTTGAGATCAGTGGACACTCCTTCAACAAAGAAAGGATGTGGTCCAAAAAGATGTGTCTACATTGATGACGAAGCACAAGTGGATGGGGACTCCAATACAATTGACGGGGTTGCGGAGCACATAGGTAGTCACTTATGTGTCCATTTCATTTACATATGACGCTTTGTTCAGTGTTATGTATTAAATATGATTGGTTTAATGCTACTTTTTTTTATTGTTACTTATTAATATCTGCTCCTACAGAGACTAATGTGCAACATGATAGTCTAGATGACAAAGAAGAGGTGAGTGGTGATAGTGATCAAGGGGAGAATGATGATGAAAAAGAAAAGAAGCACTCAAGGAACTTAGGCAAGCAAGTCTCTCTAGGACTGATGAAGGATGTGCTGAGTCAATTTTATATAAAAAAGAGGACGCTGCCTCCTCTTGTGCCTCTTTGCAGATTAGTGGCTCATGAGGCAGTCAAATTTGCTACGGATGATGCCCAGTGGTTGATTCCTTCCTTTGATTCCACTGGTTAACTTGAGACTATGGGACACTTCCTTGTGTCAGTTGAAGGTCCGAGAGGGGAGACCATGTCTGTGACAGCCAGCAATCTAGATGAATGGGATCCAATATGGCGTCAAAGAAATGAGGATTTTGAGAGGGCTCTTGGAAGAGAGTGGCAAGACCTTAAGGGTAAAAAGTTCTTGGTTTGGGATGGAAACCACAGGCTTAAAACGTGGTGGAAACGCATCAAAGAAAGTAAGTTGTCCACTATACATGCAAGTATTGAATGTTCGTATCCCATTCTTATGTTTGTCGGTTTTCAATTACAGAGTACTCCGACTGTGCTCACTACCATGTTAGTGTACGGTGCCAATTCATTGAGGTGCCAAAGGCAAAGGAAGTAGAGCTACTACTTGCACTAGACACCACCAACGCGTAAGTCTTCTTCCTTTAACTATGCTCCTCTTTGTAATATGTTACACTTACATTCTCATATTATACTTTTGTTTGTTTTCAATAGTATTTCTAGAGCTCATGTTACTCCAAATATTGCGCATGTGGTGTATATGTTTCAAAAGTTTGGTATTGCAAACAAAGACTCCATTCTAGATAGATTGAGTCCGGCCATGAGGAAGTGGGCTGAGGTTGAGATGAGTATAGAGGCAAGGTATTATCATGGTGTTGCTCCATGGTATAACTCTCCTTGCGGTTTAATATCTCAGCTTGTATGGAAGGTGATTTTCTTTCTATGGCTCACTTGTATGAGATGTGCTTTTCTATCTCTAATTTAGTTTTTTTTTGGAATGATAGGATGAATATCATGTCTTCATCTCAAAAGAAACTGCTAAGCTTGAGGCTCTTGGTCTAGATGAGGTAGAGAGGAAGAAACGTTTGGAGAAGGCTACAAGGGTGGAAGAGGAGCGCCTTAAGGATAGGGGTTACAAATACCTATCCATTGCTAATCCCCAAAATGGTGATGAGTTCTTTAAGTTGTTATTTGGGCTAAAGTGGGATGATGCAAGCATTCTCAAGATCACAAGAGACAAGCTGTATTGTCTCACAAGCTCAAAAATCCCTGCGGAAAGGTAATTTGTATATATAACGCAAGGTGTGTGTATGTGATGCTTTTTTCTTCAATGCTTTCTATTTGCGTATATTGTTGTGCATCACAGGAAAAAAATATTGTTGCATCTTATGAGTCTCACAAAGGCCAAAGACCCCCAATACTTGCATTTTGGTGATTATAAGCTCTTTCGTGTTTACATGAAGAAAGAGACATATTGGGCTCACTTGCATTCGGAGGCACTACTTCAGATTGATAGGATACAAGTAGAAGGTCCACAGCTACCAGATTCATTTGAGGAGTTCTTTAAGCTTAACATGAAGAATCATGTCATGCAGATTGACTCAATGCAGTGCATTCATATTGCTTTCTTAAGTTCTTTCTTAAAATGTATATGTGCTAATGTCAAACGCTTGTGAAACTTGTGTAGGCTTTTGTACACCTCTTGGATGGAGTGAAATCTTCAGATGTTGCAGAGAAGATGCCAGAGCTTACGTTTTCAGCCAAACATGTGATTTATAGGTTAGCATGCATTTTCATATTAGATTGTGTGACTGATTTTCATATTAGATTGCATGCATTTGCTTGCGTAATTGGCAAGAATGTTGCAGGTGGATACTACAATGTGTAGAAGAGAAGAGGCTGGATGCAGCTCTGCAATTCACAAGAGAGTGGATTGATGTTCGTGACGAGAACACTATGTATTCTCCATCATTACGTGAGAGAAAATTGATGGCATGGGAGGCAAGTGTTTGCCCTTGGTGGCTGGATTACCCTGTGGGGGTTATCCCTAAGCAAGAGAAAGATCTGCATGACAGTAAGTACTTCAATCTATGTAAACATCTCGTCGCTTTTGTAGCAATAGTTTTTGTGCTCATGCATGGGAGTCTAAGGGTGAATGATACTATGTAGGATTCAAGGAGGGAATTGATACTCATGAACCACTTACCGCACCCACCACTGTAGAGGAGCAAGCAACCAAGGCTACCAAAGGTGCCACCCAGGGTACTCAAGGTAATCCAGGGAGAAAAAATGTGCCAGAGTCCTCTATGGCGCCCACCACCTCCTTTGTTGCAGATTCATCTCTTGGTCAAGAGAATTGGGAGAGGCGACCTATGACCCATTTAGTAGGTGAGAAGTCTTATATTAACTTGAAATTCGTGTATGATTATTAAAAATAAATTACTTTGAAATAATTGTTGCAGGGTTCTAGTATCAAACATATGTCGATGCTCTATTAGTGGATGTGACCCAAATTGATAGATTTGCCCTTGATAGGTAGACATGAAAACTACATATTGCAAGAACATCAATTTACATGTTGCATATAGCATTGCATCATCGTTTACTTTGCATTAATGACTATGTTGTTTTGTGTATAGCATCAACAAGTTTTTTGCAACACAAAAGATGCATCTTTATAGCAAAGATGGAGTTCCATGTCAAGAGGTGGCTCGATTGACATTTGCGGATTTTCCTACGAGCTTGCTTGTGGATGCTCTAGGTCCCATCCCATTGGGTAAGTTATGCTTTCTATCACACAAGGTTTACATCAAACTCACTTCTCATATATCATAATGCCAATGTTGTTTGTAGAGGGCATGACTATTCCCAAGTGGAACACGTTCTCAAAGGGTCTAGTTATGGGTTGTATGGACCTTGCTCGCGAGTATTTGGCCGACCATGGATTCTTAGTCACTATGTGCTTAGCAGAGCATATAGGTGAGTTTATTACGGATGCGGCAAGAGTGGGGCTTTTTCTTCACCACACTTGGACACTCATGTGTGACTCCAAGGCTTATCGACATCCCGTTACTAGAGAGGCGGTAAGATAACAAAGTTGGATACGTTGAACGTACGGTTGTATGTTCTAAATAAAGTTTGTGTTACATACTTTAAATAAAAACATGGATCACTTATTCTATTTCCACTCGTGAATAGGTACTTGATCTTACTGTGTGTCTTTGGCATCGTGCTGGTCATGTTGTGCCTTGCTACGACAGAGAGGCTGGGGAGAAGATTTCAGAGAGATTTTTTCCAGTGTATCGTAGCTATATGATGGATGATTGTGTCTTTCCCATGGATGTTGATGGTGTCATTGTCAAAGGCGGAGCAGAGAGGTCTCATCTTTTCTTTCGGTAAGTAGTCTTGCATGTTTTTGCTCTCAGGTTACCTTGTATGGTATTTTCATTGTTTCTACTTGCATGGCCGCAAAGATTCTGTATCTTGATTGGTGATATGTGATTGGTGATATGGTTAGGTGGTTACTAGCTACATTTACGAAACGCTACGACTATGTTTTGGATGTGTTTGCGGGGTGTGGTGGTTTGGCGCGGGCCAGTGCAGAGGAGATGAGACATTGCATGTGTCTAGAAATAGATGATGTGCTCTATGGGGAGTGTTTGTCCACCATAGTGTGTGGACCGGTACCATGCTGAGAGAGAGTGTGTTTTTTTTTTCGAGAGACTCTAGACATTTCATTTTGTTACTACTTTTATATGTTTATTATACACCTCGTCATGTGACTATGCCCAATTTTGTCTAAGAGATTGCATGCATTGGGATCTTTGATTTGTTTTTAGGAAGAGTGTACCTTGCGACTATTTGACACGAATATATTTTACTAGTTTTCCGTTGGTTTTGTTTTCTTGATGTGTGTTCATTTAAATGCAACGTGTCATACTCCTTAAGTAAGACTATTTATATGCAGAATGGATATGTTGCACGAAAAAGCTCGAAAAAAAGAGATTGATTAGAAAAGAACGAAAATGAAAGCCCACAAAAATAAAATCCCCGATTCGTCCAAGCTGATATGCTGAAATTTGGATTGAATCCATGGAGGATTACTTCAAAGCAGCCGGTACTGCACCCGCCAATCAGGCTATGCTCGCCAAGCTAAAGCTCACCGAGACAAAGCCAGGCTTTGGTGGAAGCAATGGTGCAGGGATCAAGGGATCGCGGAGGGATCCGTTACCTGGGAGAAGCTGAAGAAAGCCGTGCAGGGAAAATACTTGCCACCTACATATCGCACGCAGAAAATGAATGAGTTCTATGAGCTAAAAGAGCTGGGGCTCATGCTTGACACATACTATTCTAAATTTGTCTCACTTCTTAAGTATGCGCCACAGATGGACATGACACAGCAGGTGTCCAAATTTTGTGCTGGTTTAAATCCACCAGTAAATACCTGTCTCGAATTTATGCATCCATCGGATCTTCAAGACGCACTCATTCGAGCGAGCCTATAATTCAGGAGGTACAGTCTAGACCAAGGGGTAACAAAACTTGGTCTTATAATGACCTGAATAGAGGAGCATTCAAACCTCAGATAAAGAGAGTTCAAGATCATAATCAGGGACAAAGAAAGAAAGCAAGGACTAACAACGTCAACAACTTTGTTCCTACTCAAGGCAATGGCCGAAACCTCCATTGTTTCCACTGCAATGAGCCCCGTCACTTCAAAAGGCAATGTCCCAAGCTTGGTGGAGGACATCGCCAAGCGCCTTTCCAAGGAACAGGCCGTGGTCAAGGAGCCGCTACTCGAGGCAGAGGAAGAACTACCTGCATTGCCAATAGTCAAATGTGCAAAGAAGAAGAAGAAGAAGATCCGACCATGGAGGCAGAGTTTGAAAGGGCGACAGTCCATGCTGCTTTACACAAGAAAGGGCCGAAACGCTAGTTCTCGGTGATTCAGACACCATCGGACTATCAAGGTAAAAGTTTCAAGACCTTGATTGATTGTGGCAGTACTCATTCCTTTATCTCACCAGCTTGTGCAAAAAGATTAGGAATAGCCACAGTACAAGCACCTACCCTACTTGTGGAATTGGCAAATGGTCATGAGGTTACTTGTACTAGGCAAATTGCTAAGGTGGAATTCTTTCTCGGAGGGAAGAAGACTTCGGTCAAATTCAGAGTCATGAATTTAGGTATCCATGAGTTTCTACTCGGAATGAGTTGCTACTTGGAGCAGGAGGACGCTTGGGTGCCAGAGGGGGCTTTTGCCATAAATCCCTCACCTTTCGGGCCCTGGACAAGAGGCTACGTGACTCAAGATTGGATCTCGAGGCCCGCATACTAGTCTACGGGCGGAAACTTGGATTAGTGATCCCTGTGGATTGCTGGATAGCCTTCGGGCGGATTGTGGATAAGCCTACGAGCTGGACTCTTCGTATTTCAAAGATAAATATGATGACCTGTTAATAAGGAACTTGTCTGATATTGTTTTTCTATTTCAAGTGATAAGATTACGTGAAGGAACTAGTGCCTAATGGGTTAATTAAAGAAGTTGGCTGTTACCTATCCAACTAATGTCTTAGGTAATTAAATAACTAAAACAACCTGAGAAAAGTGCGGAGGATGGGCCATAGGTCCGTCCTATGGATGGGTGGTCCCGTTTGGCGGGGAACTTTTCTCAAATCAGAAAGAACAGCGAGATGATCGTCAAAGGACACGAACAACAAAAGCGTTGACCTAGAGTTATGATTAAACCCGATTTACGCTGTTTTAGGGAAACGCAATGAAACTATGGCTTATGGCAGAGAGGTTGAGCTTTGCATCCCTCTCGCCTCCCATTCTCCTTGAACCAAGTGCAGCGTGAATCCGCTTCGGACCTGGCATTTCTATGTAAAGTAGTTCACTTGGGTCCGACGCTAGTTGCTGTTAGGAAATGACCAATCAGGAAAACCCTAATTCAAGTCGACTGCTAAGACGTATCCTGGATGATACTAGTTGACACGTTATAGTTGGTATCAAAGCGAACCAACAATAGAATTGTTTTATGAAATCTTAATAAGAAGAAGTAAAGCAAATGTTGATGTTCCAAACATTTCCTTACCTTCAATACTGTCTTGCATAATTACGAAGCGTGGAACAAGTTCTTGGTATTTTGAGTCATGTTTATGACTGCAATGCATTCTCGGCATTATCGACAAAGGGTTGGGATGATGAACATCCTAGAGAAAATCTATAATCCATCACCTTTGTACATGGAACGAAGATGGACGGGTATAGCCGCCCACCAGTTTGCTTACCTACAAACCAACCTAAAGAGGATCAAGTGGTTGGAGGACCTGAAAGTCGTGAAGCTATTCATTTTTATGGAAGCTCACGTAAACTCAACTTTACATATTCGAGGTTAGAGGGGTGAGATGAACTTGTATGTATATGAGAAAGTAACCCGTGTAATCCCCGCCGACAGGATTAAAGTGTTGGGCCGCCATGAGAAGAATGGATTCCAACGGAAAGGACATCCTGAACTTCCAATGACTTACCAGTTCCTAAAGATCCATGACCCGAAACCATACTATTATACAGTTCCTGTAGATAAATGTAATACAACGTTGTTCTCCCCAAACTAAATGTAACAGTTGGCTTATCATCTCAAGAAATGTTGTATTCCGAAACGGCTATGCCCATATAAATACAAATGAGACTTCTTTTTATCAATGTCTGATTTTTGCATGAGAATTGATAAAAAGTTAAGTAGCTACATTGCTTACGTGATAGAAGACTTAAAGATGTAATATAAATCAATAACGATTATCGTATAATAATGTTAAGAAACATTTATCCAGGCACAACCCGAGGTACAGGTTGCTAATTCGCCTCCTACATCAAGTACTGCTGTAATCCAGGAGAAGACGTTTCTTCTCAAGCAGATTAAGCCACCCGAGTCTGACGGGAGAGGCACATTCGTACAAGCTGATGCTGAAATTTGGATTGAATCCATGGAGGATTACTTCGAAGCAGCTGATACTACACCCGCCAATCAGGCTATGCTCGCCAAGCTAAAGCTCACCGGTGAAGCCAAGCTTTGGTGGAAGCAATGGTGCAGGGATCAAGGGATCGCGGAGGGATCCGTTACCTAGGAGAAGCTGAAGAAAGTCGTGCAGGGAAGATACTTGCCACCTGCATTTCGCACGTAGAAAATGAATGAATTCTATGAGCTAAAACAATTGGGGCTCACGCTTGACGCATACTATTCTAAAATTGTCTCACCTTTTAAGTATGTGCCACAGATGGACATGACACAGCAGGTGTCCAAATTTTGTGCTGGTTTAAATCCACCAGTAAATACCCGTCTCGAATCTATGCGTCCATCCGATCTTGAGGATGCACTCATTTGAGCGGCGCCTATAATTCAAAAGGTACAGTCTAGACCAAGGGGTAACAAAACTTGGTCTTATAATAACCCGAACAGAGGAGCATTCAGACCTCAGATAAAGAGAGTTCAAGGTCATAATCAGGGACAAAGAAAGAAAGCAAGGACTAACAACGTCAACAACTTTATTCCTACTCAAGGCAATGGCCGAAACTTCCGTTGTTTCCACTGCAACCAGCCCGATCACTTCAAAAGGCAATGTCCCAAGCTTGGTGGAGGAAATCGCCAAGCGCCTTTCCAAGGAACAGGCCGTGGTCAAGGAGCCGCTACTCAAGGCAGAGGAAGAACTGCTTGCATTGCCAATAGGCAAATGTGCGAAGAAGAAGAAGAAGAAGAAGATCCGACCATGGAAGCAGAGTTTGAAAGGGCGACAATCCATGCCGCTCTACATAAGAAAGGGCCGAATCGCCAGTTCTTGGTGATTCAGACACCGTCGGAATATCAAGGTAAAAGTTTCAAGACCTTGATTAATTGTGGCAGTACTCATTCCTTTATCTCACCAGCTTGTGCAAAAAGATTAGGAATAGAAAGAGTACAAGCACATATCCTGCTTGTGGAATTGGCAAAGGGTCATGAGGTTACTTGTACTAGGCAAACTACTAAGGTGGAATTCTTTCTGGGAGAGAAGAAGACTTCGGTCAAATTCAGAGTCATCAATTTAGGTATCCATGAGTGCCTACTCGGAATGGATTGGCTTAAGCCTAACGACGCCCACATTCATTGTGGGAAGGGTCAAGTTTCCTTTCGAAAATCTGAAAGGGAATTAGTCACAACTCAAGGTGAGGCTGGAGTGCCAAGAATCCAATTGGCCAAAGTATCTCGAATCATAAAAGGAGTCAGAAAAGGATTACCTGTCTACTTGATCAAACTCAACAAGTTAGTTTAGAAGCAAGAGTCTAATGAAGGACCTTCCTGGCTAAAGGAATAATGTATTCCTTGAAGAGTTGACAGAACTTCCGCCTCAAAGAGAAGTGGATCATGAGATTAGGTTAGTACCAGGAGCTACACCAATTGCAAAAAGACCTTATAGAATGTCCATACCAGAAGGAATTGAGCTGAAGGAACAACTCAAGAAATTGCTAGAACAAGGCTATATCCATCCTAGCAGTTCACCATGGGGAGCTCTAGTACTATTCCAAAAAAAGAAAGATGGGACACTTCAACTATGTATTGATTACCGAGGGTTGAATCAATCAACGATCAAGAACAAGTACCCTATTCCTAGAATAGATGAGCTTCTTGATCGTCTTCAGGGTGCGAAGATCTTCTCCAAGATTGATCTCAGGTCAGGTTACTATCAAATAAGGATCAAGGAAGAAGATATCTCAAAGACACCCTTCAATACAAGGTATGGGCACTTTGAGTTCCTAGTTATGTCATTCGGGCTTACGAATGCACCTGCCACCTTCAACAAGTTAATGAAGGATATCTTTAGGCCATATCTTGATGATTTCGTGCTTGTCTTCTTTGACGACACTTTAGTCTATTCTAAACAGGAAGAAGATCATGAACCCCAACTTCAGATTGTCCTTGAGACAATGAGGTCACATAATTTGTATGCTAAGATGAAGAAGTGTGCATTCTTCAAACGTCAGATTGAATATCTGGGATTCATAGTATCAGCAGAAGGAATCTCAGTGGACCCAGCCAAGGTCAAAGATGTGCTTGAATGGCCAATACTAACATATGTCAAGGAAATATGCAGCTTTCTTGGATTGACAGGATGATATAGGGTCTTCATCAAAAACTATGCTTTGATTGCAGCACCTCTGACAGACTTACTAAAGAAGCAAACAGCCATTGCATGGTCAACTCCCGAACAAAATAGCTTCGACAGATTGAAGCAAAGTTTGGTATCAACACCTATTCTAAAACTTCCAGACTTTAATAAAGAGTTCGAGGTAGTAACTGATTGCAACAAACTTGCCTTGGGGTGTGTACTCATGCAGGAAGGTCATCCAGTAGCATACTCTTCAAGGAAATTGAAGAGTCTTGAAAATAATTATGCTACGCATGATTTGGAATTGCTAGCTGTCATCCATGCTATAAAGCTTTGGAGACACTACCTATTGGGTAACAAGTTTACTCTAGTAACTGATCATAAGAGTCTCAAATGGATCTTTACCCAGAACGAGCTCAACATGAGGCAATGTCGATGGATTGAAGTACTGGAAGAGTATGACTTTCAAATCAAGTACCGACCAGCAAAAGAGAATGTAGTTGCCGATGCACTCAGTCGCAATGCATTCCTTAATTCTATATCCATCAATAGCTAGATCTCTAGCTACAAAAGTATCTATCCCAAACAATCCAATACTTGAGTTAGCTTGAGAGGATGCATGCCGTGATCCGGCCTACCAAACAATGCTAAGGGAGATCCCTATCAAGGATCAAAACCAAAAGTTGTAGGCAAAGTATCAGGAATTTTCTATTAATAGTGGACTTGTCTACTACAGAACAACGCTGTGTATACGAGCAAGCCAGTCACTTATCGCTATGGCAAGACTCTTAATGCAGTTAGGAAGAGCTACCATTGGGAGAGGCTCAAAGGTGACGTTCTCAAATATGTCACCGAGTGTTTATCTTGTCAACATATCAAAGCCGAACAGGTCAAGATGCCAGGGAAACTGCAACCGCTTGACATTCCCCAAATGAAATGGGAATTCATCAGCATGGATTTTGTTGTAGGCCTACCCCAAGTCCAGGGAGGATACAACTCCATCATGGTTGTGGTTGACATGCTTACTAAGGTTGCACACCTTATTCCAGTAAAGACAAACTATAAAGCCTCATACATTGCAAGATTGTTTATCAAGGAGATATTCCAGATACATGGGTTACCCAGAAGAATCATTAGTGATCGTGATTCTCTCTTCATGTCACACTTCTGGAGAGCTATCTTTGAAGCTATTGGGACTCAACTCTGTTCTAGCACCGCTTACCATCCCCAAACGAATGGCCAAACAGAGTGAGTAAATCAAGTCATGGAGGATATGCTAAGGGCATACTGCTGTCGTGAGCCGAAGAGGTGGGTTCAATATTTTCCTTTGGTTGAATTTGCCTACAATGCTTCTTAACAACAAAGCATTCAGATGACCCCTTTCGAAGCATTATATGGTCATGACTGTCGAAGTCCCCTAAACTTCTTAGATCCAACCTTAAGGGTTGAAGCTTCAAGGCAGATGTTGGAAGAGATGGATGACCAAATAAATTCAATAAGACAAGACATACAAGTGGCCAAGGATAGAAAGAATGCATATGCGGATTTGAGGCGTCAAGATAGAATCTTCGAAGAAGGAGACATGGTCTTCATTCGTGTACGCCCTAAAAAGAGTTCCCTATCCTTAGGACATGGCAAGAACCTGAGTCCAACGTATTGTGGACCCTACAAGATCCTCAAATGCCTAGGACCTAATGCCTATAAACTGCAACTCCCTGAGAACCTAAAGGTTCTTAATGTATTTCATATCAGCCTATTGAAAAAGTATGTACCTAATCCTAACCATGTACTTGATGACCAACAAGTTGTAATGCCTAGTCAAGGAGTCCTTGAACCAAGGCCTGACAAGATGTTAGATGTTAGGGATAGACAATTAAGATCCAGAACCGTGAGAGAATGCCTCCTCTAGTGGAAAGATTATCCCGAAGAGGATGCCACTTGGATAGATGAAGGCACACTCAACCATCAATATCCCTAGTTTATCTCGAGATGAGGACATCTCGATTCCTCTAAGGGGGAGAGAATGTAACAAATTGGAATAGATAAAAACCCTTTTTTTTTTAAAAGCAAAAATTTTTCCCCCTCCTTCTCCCCCAGCCGACGTCGCACTGGAGGGGAAGGAGGATACGGAATGCAGCACGCTGGCGCCCATGTAGGTGCTGGGGGCATGCGTGCTGCCGTGTAAGAGAGGGAGGATTCCCCCTCCCCTCCTATTTAAACCAGGCCGTGTAGGTGCAAGGTCAGAGGAGGGATGGAAGGGTAGAAATCGAAAGGACTCGTTGCCGCCCTGCATCTAGTGGAAGGAGGGAGGGATTAGCCGCCTCGTCACCACTCTGCCCTGACGAGGGCTGTTGAACTGCCGCTGAGCCAGGACGGCATCACCCTACCATCAGTTCGCGCAGTCCACAGCTGTGCTGGTCGCCGCCAGTCACCGTTTAGCCATGTGGGAAGCTCTAGAAGCTTCCAAAGGGGGGGTCTTCTTAGCCCCCATTCCCTTGGCCTCGAAACCACACCCCCCCCCCCCCCCCCCCCCCGTGTCGAAACCCCCCTTTCTGATGGGTGTTGGAAGCACCATGTTTTACCCATTAATCCTTTCCCTTAAGCCTTAAAAACCCTTTTTCTCCCTAGTTGTAACCCCCTAACCCCTATAAGCCCCTTTCTGTTGGGCCTTGGAACCCACCCCCCCTCCATATTTTATAAATCCTTAGCCCCCTTTTCCTTGGAACCACACCCCTGTGTATTAACCCTTAAACCCTTTCCTTGGGCATCCTTAAACCACACTCCCCCATGTTAATCCCTTAAATCCCTATCCCTTGGCTTTGGAACCAACCCTCTTTCCTCCGTGTTTAAGCCTTCCCTAGCCCCTCCCCTTGTTTAAACCTTCCCTAGCCCCTCTTTCCTCCGTGTTTAAACCTTTCCTAGCCCCTCCCCTTGTGGCGTATTGAAACCCCTTTTCTCCAAGTTTGACCTAAGGGTCCTTCGACGTTACTTATAACCTTTACGGTTACTATATTCCCTTGGAGTTCTCTCCCGTACCTTGTGTCTTTTCCATCCCTTTTCATTCCTCGTTTGAACGAGTCATTAAAAGGCCATTAAGCCTTCCCCATGGCTTCAATGGGTCTTAGTCGTAAAAGATTCTGAAACACCCTTTTGAATCCCCGACTTCAAGGAGGGAACCCTTCAAAAACTACTTTCGACGGTGGGCGGTGCAAGGGAGAGACGGTGGAATTCCAAGGAGGAGTTGTAAAGCTCCTTCCACATCCGGAAAACTACAATTGCGATGCCTCCTAAGAAAGTCCAAGGCGTAGCCGCGGGAGGGTCATCTCCGGGCATCCACGTGGATATCTCACCCCAAGCCCAGGTTTTCCTTCCTAATTATTATTTGATATTGTTATAATTCAATCTTGCAATGTTAATTGTTAGAAATAGGATATATTTTTGTCCTAGATGCTCACGACCAAGGAACTTAGTCATTAATACTTTTAATGAAACATGAAAAATAAAGAAAGTATAAAAGCATTTCTAGCAAATAGCTTATGCATTGAAATGAATTATAAGATTAGATTATTATCCATTGAAATAGTATACTTCCATTAAGCCTAGAAGTATAAACTGCATCTCGTACTATTAATCCATATCCTCTTTGCAATGAATCATCATGGAAAGTGCAAGCATGAAATGATTCTTACGATGCATAAACTCTAGGAAAATATCGTTTGTCAACAGCATAAATTATCAAGTAAAAGGTTGCTTGTTTAGCAAGACTTTTGTTCGCAAAGTGTAGGAAGATTATTTGGAATCAACCTAACCTCAGATCGATAAAGTTTAACATTGAAAAATTGATTTACGCATAGACAACGAATCATGTGGAAGTAATCTCAAAATTATCTTCTAGAGTTAACCAAATTGACATAAACTTAAAACACCTAAGCTGCGAAATACTCGTTGGGAATGAGTTGAATTCCAAGAAATGCCTATACCTTAAATACTTTCCCACATTCACTGAATGTAGGGACAGTGAATTGTAATCCTAAAAGGAACTAGGGTTTGTCCCTGAGAATCTTACAAAGATGAAGCTTGGAAACCCTAGGTCTAACGACGTCAGCTAAAAGAACCTGAAACAAATTGTTTCGTGACTCCATAGTCTCATAGTTTGATGCAGCACTTGCACAACGAGTGCGGAGTCATATGATCTTTTGATTGGATCACAAGGGAACGGTCAAGTTCTCGCAATGAAGTTGGCATGTCCTTACGCAAGTTATCTTGCAAGAGGATGAATAATCATCCTAATTTAGTATCCTTCTTGAGTAACAAAGATTGTTTGGAAACTAAAGACCAACCGATAAACTTAGGATTTGACCAAGTCGGGTTAATAGGGTACGTCCTAACACAGGATATAGGGGGTTTTTCCAAGTTGCAAGTTACCCCGGATCAAGTGCTGGACGCATTCTAAAGGAAGGATTCATTCCTTAGCAGTTTGCCAACAAAAACGATCAATGGAAATGCTTGTGCTTGCTACAGATTTAAGAGCACTCTTTGGCTTTGTTTGATCAATGAATTAAAAGATAAATGGATATCTATACTTCAGGTTTAAGTCTTGAAGGGAGAGGCAGCTTCAGTTACCCTCGTCTGCATGCCTGACCCTAACCAAGGGGGTTGTTAACCGCGTCGGGAAAGTGGACCGAACTCACCACGTGAGGTCTCTCCGTTGAGTGCTACTTGGAGCAGGAGCACGCTTGGGTGCCAGGGGGCTCTGGCCGTAAATCCCTCGCCTTCCAGGTCCTGCACAAGAGGCTAACATGACTCGTGATTGGATCTCGAGGCCCACATACTAGTCTACGGGCGGAAACGTGGATTAGTGATCCCTATGGATTGCTGGATAGCCTTCGCGTGGATTGTGGATAAGCCTACGGGCTGGACTCTTTGTATTTCAAAGATAATTATGATGACCTGTTAATAAGGAACTAGTCTGATATTGTTTTTCTATGTCAAGTGATAAGATTACGTGAAGGGACCAGTGCCTAACAGGTTAATTAAAGAAGCTGGCTGTTACCTGTCCAACTAATGTGTTACGTAATTAAATAACTAAAACAACCGGAGGAAAGTGCGGAGGATGGGCCATACGTCCATCCTATGGATGGGTGGTCCCGGTTGGCCGGAAACTTTTCTCAAATCACGAGGAACAGCGGGATGATCGTCAAAGGACACTAACAACAAAAGCGTTGATCTAGAGTTATGATTAAACCCGATTTATGCTATTTTAGGGAAACGCAATGGGACTATGCCTTATGGCAGAGAGGTTGAGCTTTGCATCCCTCTCGCCTCCCATTCTCCTTGAACCGAGTGCATCTTGAATCCACTTCGGACCTCACGTTTCTACGTAAAGTAGTTCGCTTGGGTCCGACGCTAGTTGCTGTTAGGAAATGACCAATCAGGAAATTCCTAATTCAGGTCGATCCTAAGTGGGAACGGCCGGAATACTTCCACAACGTGGCAGATGCGGAAAGCCCTACATCGCAAACCCCGTAACATTCCATGCGAGTGCCGGGCAGAGCTTTCTAGACATCCTTTCGGATGGACTGCTAAGACGTGTCCTGGATGATACTAGTGGACACGTTAGAGTTGGTATCAGAGCGAACCAACAACAGAATTGTTTTATGAAATCTTAATAAGAAGAAGTAAAACAAATGTTGATGTTCCAAACATTTCCTTACCTTCAATACTGTCTTGCAGAATTACGAAGCATGGAACAAGTTCTTGGTATTTCGAGTCATGTTTATGACTGCAATGCATTCTCCACATTATCGACAAAGGGTTGGGATGATAAACATCCTAGAGAAAATCTATAATCCATCACCTTTATACATGGATCGAAGATGGACGAGTGCTTCAGGAATCTAAACTTCTCAGATCCAACCTTAAGGGTTGAAGCTTCAAGGTAGATGTTGGAAGAGATGGATGACCAAATAAAGTCAATAAGACAAGACATACAAGCGGCCAAGGATAGACAGAAGGCATATGCAGATTTGAAGTGTCAAGATACTCTAAAAAGAGTTCCCTATCCTTAGGAGATTGCAAGAAGCTGAGTCCAAGGTATTGTGGACCATACAAGATCCTCAAATGCCTAGGACCTAATGCCTATAAACTGCAACTCCCTAAGAACCTAAAGGTTCATAATGTATTCCATATCAGCCTATTGAAAATGTATGTACCTAATCCTAACCATGTACTTGATAACCAACAAGTTGTAATGCCTAGTCAAGGAGTCCTTGAACTAAGGCCTGACAGGATCTTAGATGTTAGGGAGAGACAATTAAGATCCAGAACCATGAGAGAATGCCTCCTCTAGTGGAAAGATTATCCCGAAGAGGATGCCACTTAGATAGATGAAGGCACACTCAACCATCAATATCCCCAGTTTATCTCAAGATGAGGATATCTCGATTCCTCTAAGGGGGAGAGAATGTAACAAATCGGAACGGATAGAAACATTTTTAATAAAATAAAAGAAATTTTTTTCCCCCCTCCTTCTCCCCCAGCCGACGTCGCGCTGGAGGGGAAGAAGGACACGGAATGCAGCACGCTGGCGCCCATGTAGGTGCTGGGGCCATGCGTGCTACCGTGTAAGAGAGGGAGGATTCCCCCTCCCCTCCTATTTAAACCAGGCCATGTAAGTGCAAGGTCAGAGGAGGGACGGAAGGGCAGAATACGAAAGGACTCGCTACCGCCCTGCAATTAGTGGAAGGAGGGAGGGATAAGCTGCCTCATTGCCACTCTGCCCTGATGAGGGCTGTTGAACTGCCGCTGAGCCAGGACGGCATCACCCTACCATCAATCCGTGTGGCCCACAGCTGCTGGTCACCGCCAGTCCCATTTGGCCACGTGGGAAGCTCTAGAAGCTTCCAAAGGGGGGGGTCTTCTTAGCTCCCAATCCCTTGGACTCGAAACCACACCCCCCTTCCCCCCTGTGTCTAAACCCCCCTTTCTGATGGGTGTTAGAACGCCCATGTTTTACCCATTAAGCCTTTCCCTTAAGCCTTAGAAACCCTTTTCCTCCCTGGTTGTAACCCCCTATAAGCCCCTTTTCCTTGGGCTTCAAAACTGCTCATCCCCCCTTCCCCCAGTTTTAACCCCTATAAGCCCCTTTCTCTTGGGCCTTGGAACCCACCCCCCCTCCGTATTTTATAAATCCTTAAGCCCCCTTTTCCTTGGAACCACACCCCCCCGTGTATTAACCCTTAAACCCTTTCCTTAGGCATCCTGAAACCACACCCCCCAATTTTAATCCCTTAAACGCCTATCCCTTGGATTTGGAACCACCCCTCTTTCCTCCATGTTTAAACCTTCCCTAGCCCCTCCCCTTGTGGCGTATTGAAACCCCTTTTCTCCAGGTTTGACCTAAGGTCCTTCAACCTTACTTATAACCTTTACGGTTACTATATTCCCTTGGAGTTCTCTCCTGCACCTTGTGTCTTTTCCATCCCCTTTCATTCCTCATTTGAACGAGTCATTAAAAGGCCATTAAGCCTTCCCCATGGCTTCAATGGGTCTTAGTCGTAAAAGATTCCAAACTTTCGAATCCCCGACTTCAAGGAGGGAGCCTTCCAAAAACTACTTTTGATGGGCGGTGCACGAGAGCGACAGTGGAATTCCAAGGAGGAGTTGCAAAGCTGCTTCCCCGTCCGAAAAACTACAATTGCAATGCCTCCTAAGAAAGTCCAAGGCGTAGCCGTGGGAGGGTCATCTCCGGGCATCCATCTGGATATCTCACCCCAAGCCCAAGTTTTCCTTCCTAATTATTATTTGATATTTTTATAATTCAATCTTGCAAGGTTAATTGTTAGAAATAGGATATATTTTTGTCCTAGATACTCACGACGAAGGAACTTAGTCGTTAATACTTTTAATGAAACATGCAAAATAAAGAATGTATAAAAGCATTTCTAGCAAATAGCTTATGCATTGAAATGAATTATAAGATTAGATTATTATCCATTGAAATAGTATACTTCGATTAGAGAAGAAGGGCCAGGGTCTAGCACACAAGTGCCGGAGATCGTGCCACCTATAATCACTGAGGGCAAGGGCAAGGCCCCAATCCATCCAATTCCTATCCTCCTAGTGCCTTCCACTGAACCCACCACCATCACCCCTAGCATCCCGACCAGTGCCGACATGTCAAATTTCGTGGCATGGATGCAATACTTCATCAACAAAGAGATGGCCCAGGGACAGAGCACAGAAACCATGGCCACAGGACAAAAGAGGCCAGCTTACTGATGCGGAATCGAGGCAAGATCCTAAACAGTAGAAGGTGGAAGCCTAAACCTCACCCATTCCCACAATGATGACGCCATCGGCTAACTACGACGAGTACGTCGCTGAGCTGCTCTCCCAATTGGAGAAAGCTAAGGAGGAATGCAAGATAGCCGGGGCTGAGTTGGCAGCTGAGAAGGAATCAGTAGCCACCTTCCATCTGGATAAAACAAGGATGATAGCCATGCAACAAAGGGAGATCGTAGATCTCAAACAAGCAATCAAGGCTAAGGATGACAGGGAGGAGCACTGGAGACAGCAGCTCGAGAATAAAACACAGGAGCTAGGGAAAATGCAAAGAGCGCACAAGCTCCTGATAGTGCAATACCAGGAGCTCATTACGAAATCCGCTCAGGTTGATGCGCTTGTGGCTGAGATGAATGCCAGAGATGAGGAGAGAAAACAAGACATAGGGAGTTGGAGGACCAAGAGCAAAGGCTCATGATACTAACCCTAAAGCAAGGAGAGAGCATGGAGGAAATGAACAAGAGAGCAGAGGAGTAGACTGTGCAGAATGAAAAGAGGGTGAAGACACTGGCACGGCGCCTTACTCTGGTAGAGAAGGAGAAAATCATTGCAGAGAGCAAGCTGAAAGCCGCCCAAGTGGCCTTCGGTGCCCAACAAAAAGCCTTCCTCGACACCATCATGGACACCACCCGCTCAGAGCAAGGAGAGTCATTGGAGGTGACACAAAAAAGCTCAGCATCGCACACAGAGCCTTACATGATGGATTGCAGATGCCACCCCAACCTACGGAGATTAGGCTGAGCTTGGACGAGCAACAAAAATACCTATTGCTGGCCAGCCTAACCCCCCGGTAAACCGATGCCCTTGGATTCGAAGAGAAAGCACCACAGGGAGAACGACAGGGGGAGGAAGCAGAACTTGAGATCGACATGAATCGATTCAGGGAGGATGTAGTCCCACAACCCCCCTCGCTGCAGTCTCAAGAGCCACCACAGGAGGACCCATCTGCGGAAAGGCAAGCCGCATCTAGGGAAAGACGTAGAAAGCTAGTAGAGGAAGCGAGGAAGCAGCTGAGAGGCAAACCAGCTGTGCTGCCGTCCGCACCCCTCCCACCTTTCCCTGCTGGATTCCATGCAGAAATGGTGCTGTGGGAGAGACACGAACAAGAAAAGGATCCATTCACCTTTAGTTTTCTCCTACCCAACAGTCTACAGAGAGTCTTGCCACTCAAGGTGATGGATGAGGTGATCGCGATTGGTGGCTGGTTGGGGCAAAGATGGCTAGAAGAGCGAGAAAAAACCCCGACCTCTTGGGAAACAGAAGCGGCTGATTACTCGCAGAACAAAGTTTTTGAAGTTCCACATATTGTACAGGGCTATAAAAGCCAACCCCTGTGGAGGAGGTGAGTATGCGACATCAGTATGCTCACCTGGATGGCGTTTCGTAACACCCTGCCATTCGAGCGGAACAACCCCACCTACATGGCATACCCTTGAAGGGTAGGTATGGATTTTGATGCCACCCTCCACGGGCGGTACGACTTCCCTATTATTTATAACTCTAATGTAGTATCCTTCGAGCATGCCCTTCTCTTTAACTCCGAAAGCCTAGATGATTCTATGACACGCTTTCTTGCAAATTTCTCCTCATGCCCTGACCCCACCTTTGTAACAACCTGTAATTACCTTAGGTTACTTAAGCTACTCCTTCACCCCGTTTAGGTGCTTTCAAAACTGGTGCTTTTACTAGCTCCTGCTTCACATCATCAAAAGCTACCTTACAAGGGTCACTCCATTTGAATAGATAGCTAAAGGATAATGGATTCGTTATTGGCAACGTTCTTTCTGCTCTGCAGGGCATTTATGAACCTCCGATAGTACCCTTGTAGATGACAAAAAGCAGTGTACTTCTTTTGGAGTGTGTGGCAGACTCATAGCGACTATGGCCTTGATCTTTTCACAGTCAGTCGCGATCCCTACTGAACTGACCAGATGGCCTAGCAATAGCCCATAAGGCACCCCAAAGATACACTTCCATGGGTTAGGGCTATGCAAAATTGTTTGCAGTGCTCAAAACACTTCCTTAGAATAATCAACTGCCTTTCTCTTATGGTGGCTTCCCCCAGGTCATCGATAAATACTTTCAACTCCTCTAGAGAGATGTCACCAAAGGTCTTGTATATTGTCTGTTGCCATGAACCATGTGCATTACACAAACCAAAGGCTATCACATGTACATAAATGTACCGAAGACAATAATGAAAGTTGTTTTCAGCTTATCTTCTTCTGCAATTGCCATTTGGTTGTATACCACAAAGCAGCCCATAAATGAAAATATTTTCCTACCCATTAATTGGTCCAAAGTCTGGTCAATTAAGGGAAATGGGTAGTAGTCTTTAACTATTTACTTATTCAGCTCTCTAAAGTATATGTAAAGCCAAATTTGATTATTTTTCTTCTTCTTGATAACAATAGGTGAACACCATTCAGTGTGCTGAATATGGAAGATCAAACCAGCTCGTCTAAATTTCTATAACTCCTCGAACAACTCATCCCTCAGTTTGAAAGGCATATGCCTTACTTTCTGACACACACGATGGCTACCTTCCTTTAGAGGAAGGGTTTGAACAACTAGGCTGGGAGAAATATCTCTCAGCTCATCATAAGTCCAGGAAAAAATTTCCCAGAACTCTTGGATAAGGGACACATAGTCCTCCCTTTCTTCCACACTAAGCATGGATCTTAATTTAATTGGCCATGGATCATTTGGCATACCAAGATCCAACTCAATCACATATGTGTCTCTTATCCTATCTTGAGCTTCTATTGGCTCATTCAGAGTTATTTGATAGATGTCCTTTGTAGTGGACCCTTCTTTTGTTTTATCACTCAATGAGGTCTCACTAGCATATACATCTTCTAACGTCTCTAATCCCATAGAGGATAGAGGAGCTCTCTCACTTTGAGGAGACTCAGGGTAAGCATCTACTATCACCCGATTTGCACCTCTATCAAAAATCAAACGACTAGTAGATATATGAACTTGACAATAAGATCGCAAGATCCATGGCCTTCTTAACAATACTTGATAGCTTGGTAGTCCTGCAAGCCTAATAACCCTAAATTCCATAGTGCAATCCACACTTGCAATGGTCACAAGGACTTTGGTAATACAACCTTCAAGTTGTCTTAAACTATCATCAGCCATTCGCAAAATTGTGGAGGCATATTTTTTTGGATTGTTAGACCTAGCCTCTTCATCAATTCTAAACTCATGATGTTAACAGATGACCTTGTATCTAGGATAGCATGATCCACTAGTATTCCATCAACATAGGCTGCAACCCTTAGGCGATGTTTTTCAGCATGCTCCCACCAATCATCTCCTATTCACGTTATGCCCAGAGTTTCCACGATATACCTAGTATGCATGATCTTTTTAAATTCATTGTGTACTTTTGGAGACAACTTAATTAGCTGGAAGAGATTCAGATTTGGTCTAACTTCACAAAGAGATCTTGCCAAATCAAATTCGTGATAATTCGCTAGAGCTCTCTTCTCTCGCTAGACCATTCTCTCTTTTGGTCGTTGAATATGCTTTGGTTTTTCATTCTTAGCTTTTTCCTTTCTCCTTGGTCATTTTTTATCCTTCTTGGCATCAGATTTACTCCCTATGGGTTTTAAAGGTCCTCCTTTCATGTCAAGGTTAAGGATTTGCGTCCCTTTGTCATCATGCTTAGGGTTTCCATCGATAGGCTTAACTTAATCTTTGTCGCCTTCTCTACCCTTTTGACCTCTCGTAATGGCCCACAGATTAGAAGCTTTAGTGCTATTAACCCGTAACAGCCTCAATCAGGCTAACTCCACTAGTACTAGGTAGCTCCTCTATAGTAGCCTTACCTCTTTGAAGTATTTGTTTTGGCCCATCCCCTTGCTAAAGATTGTTTCCTTGAGCATGGTGGTTAACAAGACATGACTCTCTACTACCTTGTTGGCGAGAGCTAATCTTGCTCCAAAAGGTGACAGTCAAGTGGTTGGACTTCTCCAAATATCACATTTAACATTTGGAAAATTTCTAGGGTTGTGCTGGCTGCCACACCACTTGCAGCTAAATCTTGAAGGTGCACCCTCTTCAAGGCGTCTATTTCCTATTAGATTCTGTTGTTTTTCAAGGAAATTGACATCAACAACTATTTGTTGATATTGTTTAAAAATCATGCTAGCGTAGTGCTTCATCATATCCTTAACTTCGCTAAGGACATTGGACGCACTTGACTCATAGCCGTGATCGTCTATCGGTCATTCCATTGTCCTAACAATTTTATTAGGCATTGGTTGCTGCTCACTCACATGAACAACACCAGGGCTTGAAGCTTGGCCTTGTTAGATATGATCAATGCCCCACCCTCATTAGGTACTACCAATGATCCATGGTGCTCAAAGTTGTAAGGCCCCCATTATGAGGAGAAGCCAAGTGTGAGCCCGGACATTGGTGGAGTCCTGACTTGTATATCAGATGAGGTCTATGTGACCGGATGGCAAAAAAGGTGACCATTGTGGGTCTAATCTTTGGGTTAGACAGAGTGGTTAAGCTGGTAGCAACTCGAGGCACATTGCATTGAGTTGCGTGGTAAGGGAGTTAAAAGGGGCCCCTATTGTGGGGTCCGGGGGCCGCGGAAGCGGCCCCTGGCTGGGGGGTCCCAGGGGGGCCAGCGGCCCCCCTGGCGGGGGTCCGGGGGCAGCGCCCCCGGCCCGATGGTAAAAGGAATATTCCCTGGAATATTCCCTGGCCGACTAGTGGAGGCTCATATGGTAGGTCGGTCAATAGGCCGACCTAACGACCTTCGCAGGCTATAAAAGCTAAACCCCTTCGCAGCCATCTTACACTAATCTTTCACCCAGTCAGAGTTGTTGTTCCAGCTAGCCTTAAACTCTTCACCTATCTTCTGTCTAGATCGCCATCTAAGCTTCACTCAGTGGAAGCGCACGGGTGGACAGAGCCATCTTTGTATCAGTTGTTTGAAGTTAAAGAATTTACTGATTCTCCTCTTACCTGTTGTGTACTCTCTATCTCTTTCTCAGATTCTGTTCGCTGCGCCGTGTAATATTTTACATGGTATCAGAGCCCAGGGGGCTCTAGAGATCGGAGAGCGTGCAAGAGGCAAAGGCTTCAACAGCAAAGAGAAACGATGTCGACTCCGGGAAGCAGTTCTGGCGCATCAGGAAGCGGTGCAGGAGGTGGTGCTGCTGTACCGGCTATTCAAACACTGAGGATTCGTCCACCAACCTTCAGCGAAGGCAAGTTAGATGGTACAAACTACACCTTGTGGAAGTTCAAAATTACAACTATCCTTGATTCTTATGAGCTTCTGGAGACTGTGCTGGGGACTGACGCAGAACCACAGCCTACCCCCGACCCATCAAATCCTAGTGTGATGATTCCTCCGAATGCAGATCTTCTACGAGCTTGGAAACGAAGGAATGCAGATGCATTGTGTGCCTTAGTTACAAGCTGTTCTGACAGTGTTTTGACTCTGATTCAGCATACAACCAAAGCGTCAGAGGCTTGGAATGTACTAAGGAGTCAGTATGAAACACGAAACCAAACAAGGATTCAAAACTTGGAGAATCAACTAGCAGCGGAGAAGTTTGTTGAAGGAGAGACGGTTGAAGCATTCATCACTCGGATTAAGAATCTGCGCGACCAGATGGCTGGCGCTGGGATACAAAAGACTAGCGAAGAGCTAGCTCGGAGGTGTCTTCGGATTTGTCCACAAAAGTTTGATGGACTAGTAACTGCCCTTAATACTCAGGTGAGACCTCAAGCTTTGACTTTTGAGGAGTTTTGTGCATTATTAATGGAGGAGGAGTTGAGGCTGAAAGCCCGAGAAGGAAGCAACAATGGAGATGCTGCATTCTCTGCCAATGCAAAAGGCAAAGGTGTTTCCTCCACCAAAAATGATGGTGACAAAAAGAAAAAGGGCGGCAAGAAGAAGTTTCAAGGAGAGTGCTTCTACTGTAAGAAGAAAGGACATGCAATTGCAGATTGTCGTGTCAAGAAGGCAGATGAAAAGAATGGTACCCTTAAAACTAAAGGGAAAGAGACAGCCAATACGGCTGAAGCAGAGTTGGAATTATTCATGGCGACCATTGAGGAAGTGTGCTCCTCGGCGCAAGAAGAATCTACCACTGACTCTTGGGTGTTGGATAGTGGGGCCTCCCGTCACATGACCAACAAGAAAGGTCTATACAGTTCTATGCAGCCTCTACAAGAATCCATCACTGTGACGGTTGGAAATGATGCTAAATGCCCTGCTGCGGGCACAGGTACTATTTCTTTTGTTGCTGCAAATGGTGAAGTCAAAAAGCTTTCAAATGTGTTGTATGTTCCCGAAATCAGGAGAAATCTCTTATCAGTTGCTGCCATAACTGATCTTGGTCATGAAGTGAGGTTCAAGAAGACAGGTGCAGAAATTATTGATAGTGCTGGCACAATTGTTGGCAAAGGAGAAAGAAGGAACAACCTGTATGAGCTAAGTGCTCTTACAGCCACCGCTGGAGTAGGCACAAGTAAGCTTTGGCATGAAAGGTTTGGACACATCGGATTTGCAGTATTGAAGGAGATGCAAAAGCAAGGTATGGTTGCTCACCTACCTACAATAACTGAATTGAAGGAACCATGTGAAGCTTGTATGATGGGCAAGCAACAGAGAAAGGCATTTCCACAAGAAAGCAAGAATAGAGCACATGCTCCTCTAGAGTTGGTGCATGCTGACTTGTGTGGTAAGATGCCTACACAGGCCTTGGGGGGATCTTCTTATTTTATGTTGATTGTCGACGACTACAGTAGGAAGATGTGGGTGTACTTCCTTCGTGATAAGGCTCAAGCTTTTGGTAAGTTTAAAGAATGGCTAATACTTGTTGAGAATGAAACAGGGAAAAGTGTGAAGAAATTTAGAACAGATGGTGGTGGTGAGTTCAACTCAAAGGAGTTTGAAGGCTTTTGCAAGAGCAAAGGGATCAAGCGTCAATTGACGACGCCTCACACACCTCAGCAGAATGGTGTTGTGGAACGCAGGAATCGTACCATTGTGGAGATGGCAAGATGCATGCTAAAGGGCAAGGGATTGCCTAACCATTTTTGGGCTGAAGCTGTTAATACTGCAGTCTACATTCTAAATCGGAGCTACACAAAGGCTCTCAAGGGAAAAACACCTCATGAGGCTTACACTGGTAAGAAACCATCTGTTTCACATTTCAGAATTTTTGGATGTGAATGTTATGCACATGTTCCAGATGAGAAGAGAAACAAGTTACAACCAAAAAGCAGAAAATGTATCTTCTTGGGTTATAGTGATGAGCAGAAGGCTTACAAGTTATATGACCAAGAGGCAAAGAAGATCATCGCGAGCCGTGATGTGGTGTTCAAGGAGGAGCCGCATACAGTGGAGGAGGAGAAGGCAAGGTCTTCCACTTTATCATCAAGCGAAGAAGTAGTCCACTATGAACCTGTCCCGAGAGCTATCCCTATCCTTAAGGAGGAGGAAGCATCATCTTCAGATGATGAGGAAAAAGTTCACCAACCTGACATCACCCCACCGGAAAAGCCATTGCCGCGCTGGGTGAAGCAGCTCTATGACCACAATAATCCTATGCCTGCATCTGTTGAGGAGAAGGCAGACGGACCAAGGAGGTCTCAGAGAATAGAGGAGCAAAGGAGGGCTTCTGCTCACATAGTCAACATGGCCTTGATGGTTGAGATTATGAGACAAGTAAAGGAGCCAACTGACTTAGAAGAAGCACTTGCAGATCCATCATGGAAGGCTGCTATGCAAGCGGAGTATGACAGCATAATGAAGAATGACACTTGGGAGCTAGTGGATCGGCCAGCAAAGCGGAAGATTATTGGCACCAAGTGGATCTGGAAGGTAAAGTACAAGGCTGATGGTACCTTAGAAAAGTACAAAGCTAGACTGGTTGCCCAAGGATTTTCACAAGTTGAAGGGTTTGATTTTCAAGAGTCATTTGCCCCAACTGCCAGAATGACCACTATTCGCACGGTACTTGCAGTGGCTGCCCACAAGAAGTGGCCAGTGTACCAAATGGATGTTAAGTCAGCGTTCTTAAATGGTGACCTCAAGGAGGAGGTGTACGTGGCTCAGCCACCAGGGTTTGAGGCCCCCCATTCTGAGAACAAAGTGTGTAAACTAAAGAAGGCATTGTATGGGCTGAAACAAGCCCCCAGAGCATGGTACCAGCGGATAGATAGGTTCTTTTTAAACCTAAACTTCAAAAGATGTGCCTCAGATGCTAACTTGTATGTTTACAGGGATGGTAAAAAGTCTGTAGTGATTGTCCTATATGTGGACGACCTTCTTATTACAGGTGACTATGAAGATATGATCAACCAAACTCGAAAGGCTTTGAGTTTTGAGTTTGAAATGACAGACTTGGGCTTGCTGCACTATTGTTTGGGGATTGAAGTCTGGCAAGAGCCAGGAAAGATCTTCATCTCTCAGAAGAAGTATGCATGGGAGATCTTGAAGGCATTTGGCATGACCGAGTGCAAGGAGATAGCTACACCTATGGAGGTGAATGTAAAGTTATCCGTTGAGGATACATCAGCACTAGCAGACATTGGGAGGTATAGGAGGTTGGTCGGCAGTCTAATCTACTTGTGTAACACTAGACCAGATATCAGTTTTGCTGTTGGTGTTTTGAGCAGGTTCTCAAACAAACCTCATGAGAGTCATTGGAAGGCTGGGATGCGGGTGCTCAGATACTTGAAGAAAACTCTTGACTATGGTATCACATACAGTTTCGGAACTTCTCTTGTGGGGAACTGTGACTCAGATTGGGCAGGAGACATTGATTCCAGGAAGTCAGTTTCTGGTTATTGTTTCTCTTTGGGTTCAGGAATTTTCTCTTGGATTAGTAAGAAGCAACCAACAGTGGCATTGTCTTCTACCGAAGCAGAGTACAAGGCAGCTTGTTTTGCTGCATGTGAGGCCGTATGGTTGAGAAGGATTCTATGGCATATGGGAGTGCAGGATGAAGAACCAACTGTGCTGAGATGTGACAATCAGAGTTGCATCGCCATTGCCAAAAATCCAGTGTTTCATGCACGCACCAAACATATAGAGATCCAGTATCACTATGTGCGTGATTTGATGGAGGATGGGATAGTGGAATTGGTCTACTGTCCAACAGAGGAGAATGGAGCAGATATCTTCACCAAAGCACTTACGAAGGATCTGCTTCAAGTTCATCTTCAGAGACTCGGCATTGGGCCGAGGAGATAGTTCACCTATGGGTGGACATTGAGGGGGGGTGTTAGATATGATCAATGCCCCACCCTCATTAGGTACTACCAATGATCCATGGTGCTCAAAGTTGTAAGGCCCCCATTATGAGGAGAAGCCAAGTGTGAGCCCGGACATTGGTGGAGTCCTGACTTGTATATCAGATGAGGTCTATGTGACCGGATGGCAAAAAAGGTGACCATTGTGGGTCTAATCTTTGGGTTAGACAGAGTGGTTAAGCTGGTAGCAACTCGAGGCACATTGCATTGAGTTGCGTGGTAAGGGAGTTAAAAGGGGCCCCTATTGTGGGGTCCGGGGGCCGCGGAAGCGGCCCCTGGCTGGGGGGTCCCAGGGGGGCCAGCGGCCCCCCTGGCGGGGGTCCGGGGGCAGCGCCCCCGGCCCGATGGTAAAAGGAATATTCCCTGGAATATTCCCTGGCCGACTAGTGGAGGCTCATATGGTAGGTCGGTCAATAGGCCGACCTAACGACCTTCGCAGGCTATAAAAGCTAAACCCCTTCGCAGCCATCTTACACTAATCTTTCACCCAGTCAGAGTTGTTGTTCCAGCTAGCCTTAAACTCTTCACCTATCTTCTGTCTAGATCGCCATCTAAGCTTCACTCAGTGGAAGCGCACGGGTGGACAGAGCCATCTTTGTATCAGTTGTTTGAAGTTAAAGAATTTACTGATTCTCCTCTTACCTGTTGTGTACTCTCTATCTCTTTCTCAGATTCTGTTCGCTGCGCCGTGTAATATTTTACAGGCCTCCAACATTTGGTGAAGCCATTTGATTGGCCATAGTCATAGTCACATTGGGAGGAGTTGGAAATAATGGCACATTTTGAACCATGCTTCCTCTCACATTCGGGTTAGTCATAACCATCCCTTGACTTCCATTGTCATTGGTCAATGCCAAATTATTTCCCAAAACTAGACCCATATTAAGATTGGTTCGAGAGGCATATGCCGCTTGTAGTTGGGATTCTACTTCTTGTGATCATCTAATGGCACTATCTATATCCGGCAAAGTGACACTACTCAACTATACCTGAATGTTGAAATCCAGACCATGCGAAAAATATTGCAATTGGGTAGCTACTGGGATAGGAATAGAGGCTTGAATTTATGAAAGACCTCTTTTAACTTCTTGGCATATGCTCAAATATCCTCATGTGGCTCTTGATGTGTCACATTTAGCACACATAGTAGCCAATATTGACCACCCCTTTTAGGGGAAAAATCCCTTCAAAAGGCTTTGAAAAATAAATCAATGGTGGTTATGGTTCTGGCCTCTAGGCTGTGATACCATATCGCAGCTCTTCCTTTGAGAGTCATGTTAAAGAACATCATTAAATGTCCTTCATCTTGGATACAATAGTTGAACATCAACTTTTGAAACTCCCTAATGTGGAGCTCTACATGTTCCTCCACTAACCCATTAAAGATGGGTAGGGGGAAACCTAAAGATGGAAAATCTACAGTTTCTAGTAGGTATAGCAATTGGTTGGAGCTTCCTCCCCTTAATGGACTGTGTGCCAAGCTAGGGTTATTAAAGCCCCACCCTTGCAAATATATTGGGCCACTCCTTTGTGGAGAGTATCTTTTGTTTATCTCAGCCCCTCGTCTAGCTCGTTCAGCCCTTTCTTGCTTTTGGAGCTCCACTTGACGGTCTTGTGAGTCCAGCTCACTAATTTCTGGCATACACTACAGAATAGGTCCCAATCGAGACCAAGGCACAGAAACCGCCACTTATTAGCAACTCCCGGTAAATGCATCACATGTCAAGACCTAAAACAGACCCGATACTGGCTATAGTCACTAGTTGAGCCTCTACAACACTCACAAGACAACCCCACACGGCCTCGCGGCCAGGAGCGTCTAAGGGACACACTCCCTGAATCGCTATTGTAGATATTGTGTTTGTAGTAAAATATAGTCCAAATATTTCCCTGTCTTACTCCTCAGAGGGAGATCCCATACATCTTGGTATAATATACCATGCAACACAAATATAGAAGGCAACCCCTTGGCTGAATGTCGTGGCCCCACTACAGGTCTCCTGCACCGAGAGGATTGGCCCCTCGATGCGATACTTTGACATAAAGAATATACAAACAATCTCCACTCTTGCATATTTTGAACGATCTAGGAGATAAAATTTCCTCATTCGACAATTTCCCAAAGATTCGATCGTCTAGCCTACAGCTTGGGTTTCCTCACAACTCAGCGTAGGTCATGTAATTGGTAATCAATTGCTATGCATTCAGGAATTACCATGTGATATGCATAATGCAATTGTGGATGACACTCCTCGTGCTCAAGAATTTTATGATAAAAAACCTAGCCATGTGAGGTGCAAATCCCATCCTTTAATGATTTCCAAGCTACTCCTAATTGCGGCATTGCTAGAGATCACTAGCACCGAGTTTCCTTATGCTACTAGTCTCTCTTAAATTTAAATAGTGATCGGCTTGTATGCTATGCATAATCAAATAAATCAAAATTTAAAACATTTTTAGTGACCACTCACTTTCATAATCCCTCTTTCCTCCAAGCAGTTAGGTTTTGCATTCATTGCGTAGGTGTACGGTTCATTTTTTATGTATTTTTTCATGTAGAAATCCATAAAAACACACTATAACATGGAAAAAAGACTTGAATGAGGCTTGATCCTCATGCTTCAGCCTTGTTATACTCACAGACATAAAATGTATTTTTTCCTAAATTTTTAGCCAAGAAAACTAAAATTTTTCTTTTTTTTATTTTTTCACATTTACTTCTTCATAAAAATGTGATATTTTAGAGTTTGAGTTCTCACTAATCAAGGACACTGAACATCATTTTCATATTCATTTTCATCCCATATGACCCCAAAACACTCAACAAAGACTCCAAATTTCATTATTTTTATCAAAACCGCAAGTTGCGGATTTTGCGTGTTTCGCAAGAAATTATTATACCATTATATTTTTCTGGTTTTCTTTCATATTTTACTGAAAATGCAACAAGCAGTTTCCATTTTTCGTAGTCAGAATTCTAAATACTCCATGAAAATAAAAAAACTTACACACATCACCTTCCTCTCTCTCTTCTGATCAGAATCTCTCTCTTCCTCTCCAGAACGATGTGAATTGGAGAGACATTGAGCGATTTGGAAGGGCCACATAAAAATTTTTCACCCCCCCTTGTTCATCAAATTTTTAGTTGATTTCAAGGCTTTTATTAAGCCTAAGGTTATAAACTTCAAAATAACCAGTTCATTTTTTTTTTTTGTGTTCACATTGTCACCAAGTGGATATTTTGGTTTTGAGTGGGCAACCGAACTCAAATTTGAGATCCGACTAGAAAGGTGGCTTCATAGTATCAAAATCTATCAACTTGGCCTTCGTCAAACACTTTTGGGTTCTCGGATCGAGTAGTTTCTTTATAATGCTAAACCTTGCACAAATTAAATGGGGGTCAAATGGCCTCCGATCAACAAACAGAGACTTGCTTGGATTCCTAACATCAAAATGCATCTAGGAAAACTGTAGCTTGGCCATCCACCACCGTTTGATTTTTCATGAAAATTTTGTCTTTGGCGCTTCATGGGCACTTCTTGCTCCAAGAATGGCCTCAAATGCTTCAAGCACAACTCAAAATCGGCTCGTAAAATCCAGTCTCAAAATGTGTATGGATTATTTATCAACTTCTACATGATATTTATCAAACATTACTCAAACATAGTCACATCACTCCCCAAACTCACAGGAAACTCAAAGGTCTCATGGACCTCAGAAGTGAAGAAGGCCTTCCAAATCTTGAATATCACTTTCACCAGTACCCCAATCCTAGTCCACCCAGATCCTACCAAGCCATTTTTCTTGGATACTGGTGCATTAGACTATGCCTTAGGAGCCTTCTTGTCTCAAAATGGAGATGATGGTCATATGCATCCAATGGCATTCAACTCAAGGAAGTTCTCCCCTCTAGAGATAAACTATGAGATCCATAACAAAGAACTCATAACCATTCTAGATGCCTTTGATACTTGACATCATCATCTAGAGGGTGCAACCCATAAAGTTATCGTCTATACAGATCACAAAAATCTAAAATATTTTATGACAATTTGCATTCTCAATTGAAGAAAATCCCATTGGAGTAACTTCTTATCTAGGTTTGACTTTGTCATCACCTATTGCATACTAGGACTCCAACAATGCCAATCAAATGCTTTATCAAGAAGATCCTACTTGGCACCTAAGAAGGGAGACGAACCTTTTGATCAACAATGAACAATACTACTCAAGTTAGAGCACCTCCAACTAGCAGCAATTTTCAGTTGTCATTGAGATGACCCTACCTTGGATTGTTATACTATAAGGATCTACTTTACACCCCTCTAGGAAAGCTAAAACTCCATGTACACCAACAATGCCATGACACCCCAAAATTAGGACACTTTGGATTTAATAAGACCTTAAAGCTTATTGCAAGACATTTTTGGTGGCCCCAAATGTTGAAAGAGGTTAAGGAATATATAAATTGGTGTGATACCTCTAGTAGGGACAAGGTACGTTGTCACAGACCACATAGCCTCCTACAACCTTTGCCCATTCTTGCACAACCCTGGTCTTCTTTGCCCATGGATTTCATAACACAACTTTCTGAATTAGAAAAATATGACTCTATTCTTGTTAAGGTAGATAGGTTCATGAAAATGGTACCTTTTATCGCTACCACACCAAGACCATCACAGGCACAGCTCTACTGCTAGACTCTTTCTCAAATACATTTTTAGATTACATGCCCTCCTAGTTGACATCATCAGCGCGATCGAGGTCCCCATTTCATATCTAGTGTTTGGAAGAGCCTTTGCAAACTCCTTAGAGTCCAAGCTAAGTTATCCTTAGCCAATCATCCAAAGACTGCTGGTCAAACAAAATTGGTAAATCAAGTCTTGGAACAATATCTCTCCTGCACCATCAACTACTATCAGAATGATTGGTTTGAGCTCTTGCCCTTTGTAAATTTTTCTTATAATAATAGCATCCATGCATCTACCAAGTAAAGGTTTTTCTTTCTAAACTATGGCTAGCATCCAAGGATGGATGTACATCTCTCTAATCAAGAAAGAACCCTACCACCCAAGATAAAGCTCAACACCTAGCAAATATACTCCAAGAACTCAAGAAAAAACTCAAAAAGACTCAGAATTAGTACAAGCCCTATTCAGACGAGCATCATCTCCAACATCTAGCATACAAAATTGGTCATAAAGTATGGTTACTCAGGCATAACCTTAAGAAAGCAAGGCTCTCCAACAAGCTAGACTACTAGAGATTTGGGCCCTTCACTATTATAGCCCAGACCAACCCAGTTGCTTACCAACTCCAACTCCCTAGCATCATGAAGATCTAGCCAATCTTCATGTTTTCTTGCTCAAGCCATATCATAGCTCACCATTGAGGGGAGAGAGATCTAATCTCCCACCACTTGTCCAGATTGAAGATCATGAAGAATTTAAGGTCGAGCATGCCTTGGACTAGAAGATTTCCCGAGGTCGATTGGAACACCTTGTTCACTGGAAAGGATATGAAACCAATGATCACACTTCAGAATTTGAAGATTATCTCCAAAGAGCACCTCTCAAAGTTAAAGGATTTCACAAGAGGAATCCAACAAACTTGGACCAAACAACCATCCAAATCCATCCTTGCCATATCATCATAGAACGTTCTAAAAGATATGGCATGTCATTGCTTGCATCATGGATGATGTCATCATGGAACATTCTATAATATTTGTAGCTGCCCTCCATGACATATAAAAGGAGGGATTCACCATAAAGCTCCTCATTCTTACCAATGCTAGTGTTGGGAGCTCAAGGAGTCCAAACCTCCAAGTAAGTAACTTTGAGTTCTAGCTCTAGTTCTTATTTAATATGGTATCTAGTCTTGTCTTGTCTTCCATTATACTCTTGTTGTCATCTCACCTTGTAATCTTGTAGTACGAGATCTTGTCTAGTACTATCGTGTATCTTTTTCATCCCCGCTCAAGGGAGATCTTGTAATTTTGATAACTTGTATCCATACCTACAGATGCGATATTGTACTAATAATATGCCATTGACTCTCTAGATTAATAAGAAAGCTAGATGATGAAAAACACAAGTTTAGCCTATTTTTGATATGTTGGATATTATTTCTTATAAATGTCTTAAAAAGATGTAGAAAGCTTCTAGAATATAGTGACATGCAAAAAGAAAATGGCTTTTCAACTTGTTTTGGAATACTCATGCAAAAAGAAGGGGCTTCTAAATTTGAGTGGTGCGATTGCAGGTGTCAAGCAATAAACAACACTCTAGATAGGAAGAACAAGAAAGGGCAATCTGGGAGAATTGTGAGTAGGTGTCCAAGGGTGTTACCCCCTTTCAAAGCCAATGGAACCTTCAGATTTTTTTTTTGAGTAGCAAAGAAGAATCTAATATTTGGTGCATGTTTTTGGTCTACCAAGGAGCTCTAGGAGATCTACTGCTTGAAGATTACTTCTGAGTAGTCCTACACAAGGATTTATTTATGTTCTTAGGTTTTATCAATACATAGTGCTTTGAATCATTGAGCTTTGTCTTTATATTATGTACATCCTTTGGCATATCTAAATCCCTTGCCTATTCTTTTTCTTTTATTCTATCTCGTATTCTCTACTTCCTTCTCTCTCTGATCCCCGGTGGATACGACCTTTCGACTAAAACGCCTTTGACTTTGGTGAATCCGACATGAAAGGTCATCAAAAGGAAAGACAGGATAGGAGAACCTTTAAGCAAAATTTATAGTGATGTTTTGTAGCAGTTAGTGTAGAATATGAATATGCTTATGTAGAAACAACAACAACAACAACAGGTGATGCAAGCTACCACTCAAACAAAAATTGTTGTGATGAATGCTCTACAAGTAGTAGAGCATGAGAAGAAGTTTTAAAATGGCAAGAATATATCAGCATATTTGCATATCTATGCTCAAAAGAGGGAGTTCTTTGGGGTGGCTCAACTTGCACGGAGCTAGTATTTTGTGCGTGTCATTGTACATGAATTGAAAGTATGAGTTACTGAATTGTACATGCAAGATGCTGACTAGATAGCTCTCAAGAAGACACTTAGGGAATAATTTTACATTTAAGATACTAGTTTGATTACCCACAAGACTTTCCACAAGTGGATTCTACAACCCAATAAGAGTCTTGTGGCTATAGAGTAACTAAGAGAATTTAAAAGTCAATTTGGGTAGTTAGATCTTGTAGAACAATAAGCTCTTGCAAGTCGGGAAATTGAATTATTTCTTTAAGTGGAAAATTCTAAGCTTCAAGAGAATCTTGAAGATTTGTTAGAGGATCAAACTACATAGACAAGGCCTAAAATAGAGTGAAGGTATGTTAAGGAGGCTCTTACTCCAATGGTGAAAAAGCATAGAAGAGAAAGATTATATGTATCTAGCTTGCCCACTGTTATGGGAAAAATAGTTTATGTATTTAATAAGCCACTCACTTCTGTGGCTAAACTTATGGCCACACATGTTGTTTCCACTATTAGGGAAGATGTATTAGATGAATTGGTTAAAGTCATGATGAATCTTGAGTTGAAGGTCACAAAATTGGATGAGAATGGACAAGAGAAAAGGGGACAGGCAACAATCCCTAAACTAGGGAAAATATGTATGTGGTGTGATAGTTTGTAGCATAAAATGAAGGATTTTACTACTTATCAAGAGGCCTTAGCACATGATAGCTCATCTTTTGGAAAGATGGCAAGATCCATGCATAAGAAATGGGATTGCCTCTTGCTTTGAATTTTGGAAAGGGAGGTGTGCAAAAGTTGTCAGAAGACTTGGCTGTTCAATATGCTTATGTGGCTACACATGCTTCTACTTTTGGTCTACATTCTGGTAGAATGCCTTGGTTCAAAGGTTGTAATATGGATACATGTTTTGCATTCAATTGCAAATAGGAAAATTACCACTAGTGAAATGTCTCATGTAGGGCAAGATATTTATGACATAATTGGTAAGGATTCATCGATAGATGCATATTTAGCAAAGGTGCAAAACATGGATGTACTTATGGAAGAGAAATGAAAGAGAGATGAAGATAAAGTAGGGACATAGTGACAAGAAGAAGTGTGGATCAACCTAAAGCTACGAATCAACCACCTCTTGAGCATGTTATGGAAGAGGTTGGGCAGAAGCAGGAACATGATAGCAAACAAGAGGACAAAAAGAAGGGTAAGCAGCTAGGATATAGGCTATAGTCTCTCTCATATTGAGATAGCCACAGATCTCAAGAAGGTTCTTGAAGGATGGATTTTAAATAGTCTAGTGGAATTCACCTTGGGAGAGCTGCTTGGAAAAATCATTGACATAATTAAGAGGAAGTGTCAGTTTCTTGGTGATGCCACTAATGCATTGCTACAATTGAAAGAGGAAACTAGTTTGTTGGGCATTCAGACTGAATATGAGCATGATGTGAGTGCTAGTTTATTTATGCAGGATAGTGCTAATCAATGGAAAACATGTGGAAAAGAGAATAACGTGGCTAAAAATGCATTGTCTTGCAACAATATGCATGGTGGACTAAGGCAGATGCAACAATATGGGAAAGAGACTCCATGATTTATTCCTCAAAGTGATTCATTGGGCAAGAGCTACCATTGAAATGGTAGTGAAAATAGGGGAGCATGAAACTCCATATGTTTCTTTGCTTGACCATAGGTCCGAGATTTACGTCAGTGAGCATGGATTGTATGAGAATGGTACATGACCTATGAACATTGCTCATGTTTGGCGTATGAGGGCTGTATATAATTCTTCGAGGAAGCTTTAAGCTACATGTCCTAATGTAAAAGTGATGATTGGTGATGTACAAGAAGAGTAGCACTCCTTTGTGCAAGATAGTTCCTCATATGTAGTGATTCTGGGATAGCCCTATATTATAGGAGTGTGTATGGAAACAAAGGTGCTTGATGATGGTTCTCCTTATGCAAGAGTTAGAAGCAAGGATGGGAGAAAAGCATTCCAATTTCTTCCTATTTGTGTTAATCATTGACACTGGAGTCAATTAAAGCGGAGTTGGTGGGAAAATTGAAAGAGCAGTTTGCTTCGACTGTGCCTACTATTTCTTCTAGTGCTCCTATTGTACCTAGGAGTGCTCCTAGTGCACCTAGGAGAAATCGGAGATGTATTTGGTGTGATAGTACCGACCATCAGCATTGCAGGGATTGTGAATCTTTTCAGGATGCAAGGAGGAAGAATTTGGTATATTGGGGACAAGATGGTAAGATTTGGTTGACTGAAACAGGAGCTCCGCTTGCTACCAACTTTGGTAAAGGTGGAATGAAGAAGTTAGTGGATGACATGGCTGCGCGTACTTCTTATGTGACAGCTAGAGGAGATGCTTCTGCATATGGAGTCCAGATTGAGAAGGGATCAGAGAATCAGTCAGCATTATGGACTTATGCTATGGAGGCTGCAAACAAGGGAAAAATTCAGCAAACTGTTTTGACTAGTGCAAGCTCTAGCATCAGATCTGAGACAAGTTGGGATTCGCCTGTTGACAGGTACTCTATTTATGCTTATTTGGCTAAGTCTCAGGGAGCAGATGTACTTGTTGAGGAGAAGCGTAAGAGGGATGAAGAAAATCCAAGTGCAGCTAAAAAGACTAGAGGGGGTGAGTTTGTTACTCCACCTATTGCAGGACCGTCTTTGAGACCAGGGCCAGAACGACAGATGGAAGATGCTCAAAAGAGAGAAAAGAGGCAAGAGCCTAGAGAGAGAAAGCAGCCAGGGTTTAGATTGATGTCTGATATTGAGACATCTACAGATATGAAGAAAATCTTTAATGACAAGATACTTGGCAGTGAGGTGACTTTCACTATTTCTGAGGTTTTGGGCATCTCGAAAAGAGAGTTTCAAGATCAGTTTTAGGAGGTCCTGAAGAGGAAAAGACATGCATTCCCTACTACTGATACACAGGGAGTTTGGATTGGGGAGTTGGATGAGGATGAGGATGAGGTTTTGGTTGAGAATGCTTCTGTTTTTCCACAGATAGAGAAGAGGGTTCAGCCTATGCATTATGCTAAAACTGATGAGTCTGTCTTGATACCACGTAGTCACTTTTCGCGGAGTCATTGGGCTAGGGCAACTACACAGACGATGGTAAAAATTGGAGAGAAACAGGTGGCTTATGTTGCATTGGTGGATCATGGTTCAGAGATTAATCTCATAGTTCGTGGAGTTTATGAGATTAACAGATGGCCTATGGATGTAGAGCATGGGTGGCGTATGAGAGCCGCCAATAACACTGCAGGTGATTTCTATGCTGCCTGTCCCAGTGTCAGGGTTTCTATTAGAGATGTAGAGGAGGATTTCCATTTCTTTGTGCAGGATTCATGCTCTTATCCCATAATTCTTGGACAGCCATTTATCACAGAGATGCGCATGGAAACAAAGGTAATGGATGATGGATCTGCTTATGCACGGATTCGTAGTAAAGATGGCATGAGGGCAGTACAATTTATGACTGTGTGTGTGAACCATGTTAGAAACAGGGATACTCTCAGAGATGCACCTTTGCCCACTGTGAGGGATTCGGGTTTTCATTAGGTACCGCCGTTTCGCAAGACGACGGTGGTACAGAGTAGAGGAGATTGGAGTTCTCGCCTCCTGGCAGCAGTGTTTTCTCCTCCGATTTTGTTGGGATTTCAGCAAACAGTTCGATGATCTATCAGAAGATTTCTAGGTTGCCTAGAGCTGCCAAGCAGTACATATACAAGAAGGAGAAAAATTTGAAAAATGCAGGAATTTTAGAGGATGATGAGCACATAGATGGGATGTGTGACAGTATGATTTGTGCAGATACGATGATAGAGATGGAGAATATGCTGAAAACTGATATGCAGAGCTGTCACAATAATGTATTAGTGCAATCCCTGGACATGTTTAATGAAATTGCAAATTTTGTGTCACAGATTGAGTCAGAGGCTGAGGTGACTCAACAAAAAGTGTTGAGTGCTGAAGAAATTCAGCAAACAGAGTTTCCGGCTGATTATGATCAGCTTACAGAGACACAGAGGGCTGAAAATTTTCATCCAACAAAGTTTACTGCTGAAATATTTCAGCATCTAGAGTTTAGGGCTGTTCCTATGCAGTCCATAGAGCAGAGGGCTGAGGATATTCAGCCATTGGAGTGCAGAATTACTGATTGACAGCAAGATTTGAGTAATGCAGAGGATCATAATGAAGCCAAGGTTGACACAAAATACAAGACTGTGGATAAAAAGGTGAAGCCGGTAGCTGTACCGCTTCCACCTGACAGTGATCAGCAAATAGAGAGGGCTGCCAAACAGCCAATTTTGAGGAATTCGGAGCATATAGGTCATAAATTTTCAGCAGAGACTCTTGCTGAATTGAAAATTGAAAATGGTGATTTCTTGCTACCCACAGAGAAGCAATGCTTTTAGGAGATGCTTGAGCGACATGGAAGGGGATTTGGTTTTTTCCTGCATGAGATTGGATGTGTGAATCCAGATATTGTTGCTGCTATGGTCATTTTTACTATTCCTCATATTCCATGGAACCTCCGACCTATTCCAGTGCCTAAGGCACACCTGCAAAAGCTGATTGATTTATTGAATGAGAAAATCAGGATGGGAATTCTTGAGCCTTCATCTGCACCATACTCAAACAGGTGGTTTACAGTTCCAAAGAAGAATGGTACTCTCCGATTTATACAGGACATGCAGCCAGTAAACAGAGTTACTATCAGGAATGTTGGTATAGGTCTAGTTGTGGATGAGTTTGCAGAAGCATTTGCTAGACGTGCCATCTATTCTTTAGGTGATTTGTATTCAGGATATGATCAGTTTCAGCTGGCTTTGGAAAGCAGGGACATAACCACTATGAGAACTCCTATTGGGCTTGTCAGGATGTGTACCTTGCCTCAAGGTGCCAGTAATTCTGTTGTACATATGATGAATGCCATGCATAAGGTCCTTCGTGATTACATACCTCAGCTTACAATGCCTTTCTTGGATGATGTGCCCATTAAGGGGTGTGCAGAAGAAGAGAAGAATGAGAGTCTAAATGAGCAGGGATGCAGATACTTTGTGGTTGATCATATTTCAGCTTGTGAGAAGATTTTGGCCAGGTTAGAAGAAGTGAACTTGACACTTTCAGGGCAAAAATCTATTTTTGGAGTGAATGAGGTTGTCATTGTTGGACATATGTGTGGATATTATGGAAGGAAACCCTCACCTGATAAGGTGGATGCTATAGGCAAGATTGCGGAGTATTGTTCTACCACTTCAGAGGTACGGAGATTCATTGGAGCTTGTGTGTTTTATATGATTTGGATACCCCATTTTGCACACATAGCAGATTGTTTATATCAGCTGCTTCGAAAGGGGCAGAAATTCTATTGGGATGAGAGCCACACTAGAGCCATGCGGAAATTGAAGAAGTTATTGCGGATTGCTCCTACTCTCAGGAAAGCAGATTATAATTGCGGAAGGCCTATTGTATTGACAGTTGACACTAGTCCAATTGGCATAGGTTGGGCTGTGGATCAAGATGATGCAGATGGAAACAGGTATGCTATTCGGTTTGGGGCGAAAGTCCTAAACGAGAGACAGAGGAGATATCCGCAAATCAAGAGGGAGCTGGGGATTGTTACGGCTCTCAAATGTGACAAGGAGTACTTTATTGGAGCTCCAGTTGTGGTAGAGATAGATTGCTTGCCATTGATTGGTATGATTACGAGTTGCTCTACTCCGGATATAGCTATGTGAGATGGATTGCATACATCAAGTCATTAAATCCGGAATTTAAACACATAGGAGGGAAGGATAATCCAGTGGTGGCAGATATGTTGTCTAGAGCCATATATGATGATGAGGAAAAACTATTTGTAGAAGAGGATGATGCAGAAATTTCAGCCCCCACTGTGGTTGATCATGTTTGCCATGTCTATGATATTGTGGCTTTCATAGAAGAACTCTATGTTGGAGATTGGTTGCAGATTGGCAAGTACCTTAGTACACTAAGCAAAAGAGACGAATGGACAGATGAAGAGTTCAAGAAGATCAGAAGGAAAGCCTATGGTTATTTTCTCAAGGACGGATCTCTTTGGAAGCATCCAAAGAAAAGAGGTGGATTACCTTTGCGGGTTGTCTGCGAGATAGAGAGACACAGTTACAGGTGATGAGGGAGTTTCATGAGAGTCCTTGGGCTGGTCATAGAGGAGTGTGGGCTACTTATGAGAAAATCAAGGAGAGATATTGGTGGAAAGGCATGTATAGAGATGTTTCTCACTTTGTAGAGACTTGCAGGGACTGCCAGATGTATTCGGCAGTGCGTCATCGAGATGAGCTTCATCCTACCTATCCGCTATGCATTCATTATAAGTGGGTAGTTGACTTCGTTACTATGCCTATGGGTCTATGGCAGATGAGATATATTGTTTTGGCTAGAGAGGATCTTACCAATCATGTTGAAGGCAGATCTTTGAGAACGAAGACCACTAGTGCAGTGTGTAAGTTCTTATTGGAAGAAATTTTCTGCAGGTATGGTTGTGTGGGTAAGATCACTGTGGATCGCGGTGAATTGGATGCAGATGAAGCTAGGGAGTTTTTCTCTCAACTAGGAATCAAGTTGGCTCTAACCACAGCATACAATCCAGAGGGAAATGGGAAGAGTGAAAGAGGGCATCCGCCGATAGTGAAAGCATTAGCCAAAGCATGCAGAGGACGGATTGGAGAATGGCCGAGACTTCTACCATTTGCTTTGTGGGCTGATCGTATGACTCACAGTGTTACCACAGGATATATGCCCGTAGAGTTGATGTATGGTCAGAAACCTGTTATGCCGACTGAGACTTGTGCTTTGACTTGGTCAGTTTTACCTTGGCAGGAGAATTTGACGAGAGAGGAGCTCTTAGCTCTTCGGATTCGGCAGTTGGAGAGAAGACCAAAGGATATTCAGCTAGCTATTGACAGGTTGAAGGTTGCTAGACTAAGAAATAAGGACAGGTTTGACATCAGGCATCGCTTGCAGCCTACAGCAATAGAAGAGGGAGATTGGGTATTAGTCTTTGATAGCAGTCTTGAAAATCAGCATACTGCACTTCGGAAGATGGTGAAAAGATGGTTTGGGCCGTACATAGTCAGACATGTTTTTGATAATGCAACATATGAGTTGACAGAATTGGATGGGACAGTGCTTAGAGTGCCTATTGCTGGAAAAAGAATCAAGATTTTCAAGAAAAGAGATGATGAAGTTTATGAAGAAACTCCAATGGAAGAGACAGATGATATGACGGATAATCTTGTTGATATACCGAAAATGCATAATGAAGAGATTGATCTGTTTGTGGATCTTGATGATAAAGATCATGGGTAGTTGGCCCATCCGGAGGACGTGCAGGATTAGAGGGGGTGGATGTCGTACTGCTGCGCATCCGAGATGTGGAATCCACCAAAAAGGTTATGCTGAACATGGACCATTTGTCAAGGCACTTGCTTCTTATCATCACATGTAATTAGAGGGTGTCTGTCCAGATGTTGTCAGCCATTGGACATGGGTTTCAACTATATTACAGTCAGCAAATGAGACTTTTACATATGGAATAAGTGGATCTTTTTGGTATGCCACTAGCTCAGCCGTACAAATACTTCTCTTCGGTATCATTGCAATGGAAATTAAGCGAAGGGCACCAAAGGCTCACACTGTTTTGGAACTTGTTTGATGTCGCTGGGGTCATGCTGTTAGCTTTGTAATCTTTCAGGTCTATTCATCAGATGTCTATCCATTGGGAAGCATTGGAAATGTCTGGAGAAACCTCAAAAGATATGCCCATTCTGTACCAGTTTCAAGAAATAAAGATGGCAGTTATTTGTCAATATTGAGCAAAGGGGGTCTAGAATTTGCAGTCCTGAATTTTATTGCATCATTTGGGAATGTATGGAGGACAGATCAAGCATATTGGCAGGGGGAGTGATTTTGATATTGTCTATTGTATTCATGGCAGTAACTTCTGCAGGATCTGCAGAATTTATTGCAATGAGTTCTCTTTTTACATACGATGTTTATAAAGCACATATTAGGCCTAAAGCTGAAGGTAAAGAATGGCTTTATGTTTCTCGAACTGCAGTTCTCATAATTGGGACCGCCATGGGAGGATTTTCATGCCTCATTTACATGGTTAAAATTGACGTGAACTTCCTCTTTCTGGTTATGGGAATGATGGTTTCATCAACAGTTCCTCCGCTCTCATTTATGCTAATATGGCCCGCTGTTTCTAAAGGAGCTGCAATAAGTGGTGTCATTGGATACAGCTCGTGAATATGTATCAAGAAATAATACTGCAATATTAGCGTGGAAAATGGAAGCTTTTCTGGGGCGGCTTTATTAGTCTGAAGGCGAATTTAGGAGCCGCCTGAAACGGAAGAGGATGACCATCGCTCGAAAGGTGGAAACCTCCTGGACTGGCAGGGAACGTTCGTTCAACTGCAGGAAAATTGTCGCCATCGCTCCAAAGGTTGAAACCTCCTAGACTGTCCATTCATCATGCCATTGCGATGCTTACGACCCATTATCAATGGCAATTGCCAATGACTATTGCATCAGACGCAGCTACCTGCGACATTAAATTGAATTTATATCCTGGACCTATTGTGAAGAGACCTTGCAACTCTGCATAACAGGAAGTACTTTACTTTGAGAACTACACGAGTGACCTAGATGCTCCTGGATCTATACCAGTTATGGCTCCACAGAATGATAGATCTTGCAGATTGAAGTGACTCTGTCTGGCAGAGAATTGTAGAGGGTTGCTTTATGTTTGTGCCTCGGAAAGCCTGCAGACATATATCTTATCGACGAGCCGAGTGCTTACCTTGATTCAGAGTAGCGGACTGTGGCAACAAAAGTGTTCAAACGCTTTATCTTGCATGCTAAAAAGACTGCATTTGTTGTTGAACATGACTTCATTATGGCAACATACCTGGTTGACAGGGACATTGTGTATGAGGGAAAACCATCAGTTGACTGTGTTGCGAATACACCACAGTCTCTCTTGACTGACATGAACCTGTTTTTATCGCATCTGGATATTACTTTCAGACGCGATCCCACAAACTATCGGCCTCGTATCAACACGCTGGATTCTACAAAAGATAGGGAGCAGAAGTCTGCAGGATCCCTACTATTACTTGGATGACTAAAGAGTTTTTTTTTTTTGAAAGCTAAACATGGGAAAGATGATTCAACCATGTTATGGCATCATCTTGAAGCCTGTTAGTCAGACTGCCATTTTCCATGAGCTGATCAAGTAGCTTTTGACTGGAATCTTCCGGGTATTGGAGTTGTTACCAGATATAACAGTTATGGGGAATTGCTGCCAATTTGGGTACTGTGCTACAGGCAGTGTAGTATGCCATAGAGTGCATGTCACGAGGAGTATATAATATCCTGGATGAAAGCAGTCTGTGAGCTGTGTTTCTACCTTCAATTTATAGGTCATTCAATCATAAACCTGCTTCAGCAAACCAATTACTTCTGAAAATTGCTAATCCTTAAGATGAGAACTTGTGCTTTTACAAGTTCTACTTTTCAGTTTATAGAGGTGTAAGTAATGGATCCATCCTTTGGTCGATACTGCTCACAAATCCTCTCATCTTGCTTATTCGCATATTTGTTGATCTTCTATCCTGAAATTAGTCAAGGTCTTCTGTAGACACGACTTTGCTTTGCTTTGGTAAATCCTTCGACATCGTGCAAGATATGAGCAAGCGTGATGGTCGATGGTCCACCAATATTCAATCCATTCTCATGTGGACGATGCATGACTTTCTAGGATTAGGAGAGTGCTCGGGTAAATAGGATTCCATTCTTGTTGGTAATATCTATCATAGCTCATTCAAGTTTGTATTCACTGGATAGAGGTGTTGGGACAGGTCTAGTTACCTCAAGTTATCATGCATGTCCATTGTGCGGGCCAGAGTTAGACTCCCGAAGGTCACGAACCATGAAGAAGATGGTATATCAAGGACACACCGCTTTCTTGGCACAGGGTCATGAACTCAGGGAAGGTTTTCTTAGATGACCTCAAACACGTATGAATGCCCAAATTTGGTACGAGCTAAAAATGGTCCACGCAAAGTCACATCCAAATGGAATGCGACGGTTCTTAGTTTTCTATGAGTCGCCATATTGGACCCACTTACAGATCAACCACTTGTTGGATCGCATGCATATTTTCAAGAACATGGGTAGCTTGCTATGGGATCACATCACAGAAAAGAGAGACACTATAGGGGCACAAATGGATTTGAAGGAGGTAGGCAAGATGGAAGCGCTTTGGCCGCAGTCCAGTGCTGATGGTCGCATGTAGCTACCTCGCGCTCCTTGGGTTTCGTCCACTAAAGAAGAGAGCATTGTGAAGCAAATAGTCAAGTCTATCTGCACTCCGACGGGTATGATGCGTTCTCTCAGGTCTGCATTTTCTAAAGATGACCAATTATCAGGGCTCAAATCCCATGATTGGTATAAGATATGCCAGGTTTGTACTACGAATGGATTGTAAGTGGCACCAAAAGCTTGGAGCACGTAGAGGAGCCAGCATTGGGTAATAATGATGGAAATACAGGAGTCCAAGAATTCTTTGAGAACAAGGTGGACTCATCCTTTTGTGATGACATGTCTATCAACCTTCTAGTTTATGCCGAGTTGTGTCAAGATATTAACATGGGATCATAGGATACTTCATACTGGGAGCATCCACTTACTCAATTCGTTGACTAATCACTTATAAGGGTACATAAGATATGCATTTTAAGTAAGATCATTTTTTTAAGATTTATATTACCGTTCTTTGTATGATTTAAATTGATTATGCTAACATCATTTTTTGTCTGTATAGGTGACCTTTGTGGATACTTAGATCATAAGGATGAGTCAAGCGATAAGCGATGAGGAGTTGTAGGATATCTTCATGCATATGTCTCCAGATCAGATGGCAAGATCCAGAGACATGGCGGACTAGGAGCTGCCTCGGACATCGTGAGGCCACTCTATTAGATCTACTTTGGCACGGTCAGATGCTTCAGCTTCGAGTGAACAAGATTGACACTCCAAACTTGGGGGCCAGACGGAGAGAGTGCTTCAGGGTCAGGGGGATTCTTTAGAGATACGAATGCAGTGAGCCCGCGGTCGGCTCAGGATACAAGTACTACTCCTCGCTCTCATGGTAGTTCCAAAGAACGTGGCTCAGGTGGTTGTTGTGGAGGCACGGATGCAGTGTCTCTGTCTCGTCGTTCTACTGGAGTTTTGTCACCTCTGGGATTTGTCACACCTGTGGGGACGTCTACTCTAGTCACTCTGGCTTTTGCTCAGCCATCCATAGGTGGCACCCCTATGGATGCTACTCCAATAGATACTCCAGTCACACCTATGGGGACGTCTACTCCAGTCACTCTAGCTTTTGCTCAGCCATCCGCAGCAGGTGGCACCCCTATGGATGCTACTCTAATAGATACTACCCCAGTCGGTATACCAGATGTACAGGGGTCTCCTGGATATGTCCAAGAGCATGGTCGTGGATGGGAGAGGACCCATCTTAGGTATATCCCAAAGGGATATGCCTACCTTGTAGATGATAGGTCAGGAGCCATCATCATGAATGATGAGGGGAGGAGGGTGACAGCTCGCATGAGAGAGTTTTGCCAATAAGTTTTTCGCACAATATCTTGGATTATTGGAAAAACATATCAGAGGGGAGAAAGGACTACATAGTAGCATCCTTGCATGAGGAATTTCTGGTACAAGCCGCAGTAGATAGGTTTTCTATGGGCTGGATGATGGAGTGCATGCGTGCATATATGTCATACAGATGATCAAACGCACGCAAGGCACTCAAGAGTAGGGCTGCAAAGCCCGAGTGGCTAGACGTGGACGACTGGCGCTGACTGAGGGTGGAGGCTACAAATTCTCCAGGACATTGGAGACAGCAACGTGAGGCAGCGAGGGCACAACTAGAGGCCGGAGTGGTCCATCATCTTGGGAGTGGCAGCAACCATAGGACATATCTGGAGGAGTTTGTAAGTTTTCTTTTGTTTTGCTTGCTTATTTTTTTGCAATATCCTTTGTACTGACAATCGTATTTCTAACAGTTAGTATTTTGTTTCCTTTGCAGCACTCCATTACAAATCGCGATCTGACCAGGCTTGAGACTTGATATACAGAGAGGCACGGTCTCACTGCATTGATCGACCGATTGTATGGATGCAGTGGCTCTATAAGTCACTCATCTTTCTTGTCCGTAGTTACCATGTTTAATTAGAATGCATTATTGTATGGTGGATTGATGTGTAGTTGTTTGTTTTTTTGCAAAGTCCGTTCGATGCTCCTTTGCCATTTGGGACGAGCTTTCGGATGGCCATGATCTATAGCTCGCCCTTGGATCCCTGGAGCTCACACACCCTTCTTTTTTGGTCATGTGATCTGTGTAGACACTTTCTATGTAGTAGTGATATCTTGTCATGATTGTACGAGTCGCTTTCATTATGCGATCATGTATTTATTTCATGTATCAGTGTTATGATTTAAGTACACTTTGTCTTTGTTTACACAAGCATTGTACATAGTGTAGAAACTATTTTGTATGGCCCAAATAAAGCAAATAGTGCGCTGCCCTGCCACAAAAACTTTTTTTTCCCTGTTACCATCGCTATTAGCATAAAAAATTTACTGCATGTGTCATTATTGGCATCATTATTAGCATCGCAAAGCGTCGTTTATCAGCGTCAATGCAAATAGCGACGATGATAACGATGCTAATACCGATTATTCTATGGCATCACCAATAACAACACTTTTTACGACGATGGGGACAAATTTCTTTATTTACATTTTCGTCGCTTTTAACGTCGGTATAAGGCCTATATCTTGTAGTGAGGTGTAGGATTTTGTTTCTTTGTCATTTTCAATGTATAAAGCAATTGACAAGGATGAGATGAGGCTATACCTCATGCCTCAACCTTGCTAAATGTTCACGAAAATTAATCATATTTTTTCTTAATTTTTAAAGTACAAAAATCTATTTTTATCTCTTTTTCCTATTTATTCATTCTTAAAAATAGGTTATTTTCTGATCTATGATTATTGACTGATTATGATAGCTTAAAGATGATTTTTATCAAAATCTTATCCCACATGAATCTCTTTTCCCCACCCGAAACCAACAAAAACTTCATTTCTACTCTAAAAATGCGTTTCGAGTTGTAATTTAATTATTATGAGTATCTATCATTATGGTTCTACATTTCTTTTATGCAAAGCCCTTAATATGATGCAAAGAAGATCCCATATGAATTTCATTTAGACCATCAAGCATAAAAAAGAAGCAAAATTCCTTTGTAAAAATGAGGAATACTGCTTATGCGCGTGTTGCAAGTTTTTTAATAATTAATATGGATAATCCACTGACCCCAACTAGTGATCATTCTTCAGTGCTGAACACCTTCCATTAACCTCCTCTTGATCTTGCAGCAATCCAATCACCGCCAGACAAGCATCCTTCAGCCCCTCTTCTTCTTGATTTCACCCACAAGAACTCCCATTTGGAAGAAAGAGAGGGAGGAGAGAGAAATAATAAATCTTGATCGAGTCATCCAGGTAGCCATCTTCGAAGGCAAGAGTGGTGATGGAGAGCTAGAATATCAGGTATTTAACTGCTGGGATTAGTTCATAGGGGTATATTGACCCTAGGGTATGGCTTACAGCCCACTCCCTCCATTTTTTCCTGTCGTGCTGCTGCCGCCATCTCCATTTTTTTTCACCTTTAAAAAAAAGCCCCCCCCGGCCCCCCCACATCACATGAATTTTTGGGGGGTGGGAGGCTCCAAGGGTCACACCTCCTCTTCCATAAGTCACTTTACATTCATTCCAAACTTTTTTCTTCGCCTCGGGCACCACCATTTCAACGTCCCGTGTTCGTTTAATGCTACAAAAATTTCTACCTGATCGTCTGGGAGTCCCCAACTACTGGCCACTTCTAGAACTCTAATTGAACACTCAAAAATTTTATGAAAATTCCCCAATCGTTGCTTGGTGGGTCTTTACAACATTTTTAAAATCCGTTTGTTGCTTGCCGCTTAAAATTGACTCAATTGTCTCTGCCATCTTTGATGGGATTCAAATTTCCCTTGAAATTTGGATTTTTGAAAAATTTTGAGTACTTTCCTAGGGCAAAAATCCACCTCTCATTGGCGACCAGGGGATAGGGCAACTCATCCCATCGAATCCCACGAACAAATCTACACATTAATACAACCATAAAGAGCATCAAGCTGATACAGAAAATACACAACAAAACACATCACAACTCTCACCCTACCCCCTATCAAAACCAAGGCATGAAATCCAGGAGGACTAGGTCTAGCATATGTTGACAGAAAGCCTAAAGCTAGTCACTAACCAATTGCTCCAACACGACCAAGCTCAAAAGAACTATCAAAGAGGTCATCCTAAGTGGTGATCAAAACTACCTTCCTAATAGAGGACAACTAGACCAGGACCTCCTACTAGGTGAGAACTCCTATAGCCTGATCAATAAATATTGTCTTCTAGCACATTGTCGTTTTAGGCTTTTATTTTCTATACTTAGGCGTGTAAAAAGGAGGGAGTTGAGCGTAGTGACCCAAGGAGATTAAGGCATCGTCCTCAAGTCCTATCTCGGTACCCAAGAACCTACCAAGCCCTTGCAAGGTGATACTTAATCCTTTTCTAGCACTCACTTTTATTTTCGCTCCAACCTTCTCTTATTCTTATTTTTTTCAGCTAGATGTCACGCCCAGGAAGACAAGGCATCAGCCTCGGGTCTCTGACTCATCCCTAGGAGCCTACCAAGCCTTCACAAGGTAATAAACAACTGCTCAAGCTTTTTCTTTCTTTCCTTCTCTATTTTTAGAGGGATTAGAACCCCCTTTTTACATACCTCTGTACATTTTTATTCTTCAACTATTCATCAGGGCTTGACTTCTTTGCATGTATTTATTCTAGCACACTTTTCTAACTGCCTCACAACTAACAGAAACTCCTAGAATCGTTCCAGCAAGTCACCAGAACAAGATCACTAGGATTGCGGAAAACAAGTCTTTTAGCGCCTAACAATGCCTGTACAAGAGGCAACAACTACTGAGAACCTCCCTTAGACATACATAACCTAAACCTGGGACTTCATGCCTCCCCCATAATAGATTGGGTCCTATTGCATCATCCATTGAGATATCCAAACTAGGACCACAATTAAAGAAAATGTAATCTTCGTAAGCGAATTTCGCTAATGAGTCCACAAACTGATTCCAATGACGTAGAACCAGCTAGAGAGACAGTCTCTCAAACTCATCGAGTAGGGTCATAGCACTTTGATAATACATAGAGAGAATAGGATTTCAAACTATATATGTCCCATTTAGTTGGTTCAATGCCAACTAGGAATCCCCCTTTACTAAAAATTGACAGATACCATCTTTCTTAGCAATATCACCCCATGATTAAAGCTTTGTATTCCACCATGTTATTGGTAAATCCAACCCCGAGGTAAACTGCCAATTTCGTTATGACTCTACTTCAGGGCTCTTGAATAACTACCCCTATACTCTCTTTCTTGTTGGGACCCTTGGATGCTCCATCAAAGTACATTGTGTACGTCCACAATGGGTTCACACAGCCATCCACCATCAACTCTACTCATAATTATGATAATCAAAGTTGAGCATGTTTACAGGATGTACTGAAGGCTCCATCCCACCCTCTTCATTGAACGTAACAGGGATGCTTGTCAAGATTTGTAAACAGTGATGGCAGAAGACTTTGATTTTCCAAACAAATGATCTGTCCTCTTGCTCAATCACTTTATATCCTTTACTCCACCAAATAAACTTCCCCTGATGATATCTCTACACCAAGTATGGGTGTTCCAAATAAGGAATTGGCCACCCCATGAACCTCTTCCGTCTCTTGCAGGTTCTTGATCGGCCTAGTATTGAGCTACACAAGGCATTGATTTTGTTAGTGCATTTAAAGATAATAAGGTTTAATATTATTAAAATTAACCTTATTTTTGAATTTCACTCCCTCAAGATCATCTAGTAATGCCATGGATTTATTCTTCCCTATTCTTACAAACTCATAGGGACTCGTCCCAATGGGTTCAAGTTTTCCTGGAAATAGTTCTCTCTGTGCATCATAATACTGCCCCTTCTTAAAGGTATATTTCTTTGCTTTTGAATCATGTAGCTGCTTCATTCAATGCTTAGCTACTTCTTGGTGCAACAAACTCTACAATTTGAGCTCATCCAAGTGGGCCATAGTCATAAAATGCTCGAATAGGGAATCCTCATCGCCCAAAGAATGATTGATTGCGAATCTTATGGTAAGAAAATCAATCTCTAAGAGCAAGACACACTCCTCCCCATAAACTAATTTGAATGGGGTGTGGACAATGGCTCATTTAAATGTCGTATTATATACCCACACCGCCACATAGAGTTTTTTTAATCCCAGTCAAGCTTCTTTTCAGACACTATTTTTTATAGAATACCCACAAGCTACTTGTGCCCATTTTCCTACAGGTTATAAGGAGTCATCTTGTTATGCTTAATTTTTCACACTTCAGTCAAGCTTTTAATCACCTTGTTTAGAAAATGGGTTCCATGGTCCATTGCTAATTCTCTTGGCAGACCAAATCGGCATATAATTTGCTCTAATAGAAAATTGGCAGTCTCTTTTGCATCGTTCTTCCTTGTCACTCATGTTTCTGACCATTTCGTAAAGTAGTCAGTCCGCCACAATAATATATCACTTTTTTGTAGTGGACGACAAAGTAATGGATGTCTCGCTTTTAAAATGGAAGTATATCCATAATCGGGGTAAGTAGTCGCTTCTTATTCTCCCTATTGTCATGTCATTCACAAGTATCGCATCTCTTAACATACTTAAATAAATCTTGGAAGATGGATGGCCACCAATATCCAGGTCTTAAGGCCTTCTGTGTCGTCAACCGCCCAGCATGGCACTCCTCAAAGATGAATGGAACCCCGTCAGGCATCACACATTGGCGATAGATATCATCAACACCTTGCTGATATAGTGTTACTGTGATTAACACAAATTTTAAAGCCTGCTATTTAATTTTTCTCTTCTCGAATTTTGATAGAATAGCTCCAGTCTCTCCTATAGATAGATAGTGTATTATAGCAGCATACCAGGAGGAGGGAGTAGAAACTATATCAATCTAAAATAGTATTTCCATGTCACTTCCTTCAGCAAATACATCTTTTGGCTCTCCAAAATCCACAAGACATTCTACAATGCTCTGTAGCTTCGGTGGCTTCCTCTTAATCGCGTAATAAAATTCCTACAAAAAGTGATTAACCACTTTGCCAAACGATTAGGTGGCTGTAACTTGTTCATCAACAATCGAATCCCTTTCGCATTCGTATAAAAAACCCCTTCTCATAAAGAATGTGGTGCTTGATTTTTTTGGTCGCAAACACCATTGCAAGGCACAACTTCTCCATATAGGTGTAGTTAATTTCTGATATGCCCAACTTTCGACTAGCAAAGGCTATCGGATGGTACTATTTTTCCTCCCCAATTTGGGCCAAGCAATAGCTAATACTATGCATTGTTGCTGCTGAAAATATATAAAACATTTCACCCCTTTTAAGTACTTTTAAAATAGGTGCTTTGGCCATCTCTTGCTTCACATCTTCAAAAGATACTTTGAAAGCATCACTCCATGCAAACAGACAATTAAAGGACAATAGGTTCGTTAGTGGCAACATTATTTCTGCTAGGGCATCGATAAACCTCCGATAATACCCTACTGATGACAGAATGCTATGTACTTCTTTCAGAGTGCATAGCGGACTCATGGCGACTATGGACTTAATCTTTTCAGGGTCAGCCATGATCCCTATTGAACAAACCACATGACCTAATACTAGCCCATAAGGCATACTTTCGTGGGTTAAGAGCTATGCAAAATTGTCTACAACGCTCAAAACAATTCCTTAGAATGATCAATTGTCTATCCCTTATGGTGGATGCCCCTAGATCATCGACAAATACTTTCAACTCCTGTGGGGAGATGTCATCAAAGGTCTTATTAGCTGTTCTTTTCCATGAACTAGGTGCATTCCATAAACCAAAGGCCATCACATGGTACGCAAAGGTACTGAAGACAGTAATAAATGTCATTTTTAGCTTGTCCTCAGCAATTTCCATTTGGCTATACCCCACAAAGCAATCCATGAATGAATATATTTCCCTACCCGATAATTGATCCAAAATTTAGTCAATAAACGGCAACAGATAGTAGTCCTTAACAGTCTCCTTATTGAGCTCTCTAAAGTCTACGCAAAGCCGGATTTGATTATTTTTCTTCTTCCTAATCGCAACTAGTGAACACCATTCAACATGTTGAATAGGGAAGATCAAACCCAGTTTCACAACTTCTGTAGCTTCTTGAACAGCCCGTCCCTTGGTTCAAAAGGCATGCACCTTACTTTCTGACATACAGGCCAACTTCCTTCCTTTAGAGCAATGGTATGCACATCCTGGCTAGGAGGAATGCCTCTAAGTTTGTCATAGCTCCAAGCAAAGATGTCATGGAACTCTTGAATTAAGGACACATAGTCACCTCTAAGGACACATAGTCGTGAAACCTAATTAAGGACACATAGTCACGGAACCTAATTAAGGACACATAGTTGCGGAACCTAATTGACCATGAATCATTTGGTGTACCAAGGTCCAACTCAATTACATATGTGTCTCTTATCCTACCTGCAGCTTTATCGGCTCATTCAAAATTATCTGATAAATGTCATCTGTAAGCATCCACTATTACAGATTGGCATCTCTACCTAGAACCGCTCGACTAGTGGATATATCGACTTGACAATCTATTCGAAAAATCCATAGCGTGCCTAGAAAAACTCGATAGCTAGGACGTCCTGCAAACCTTATCACCCTAAAGTTAGGATAGCATTCTATGCTTGCAACGGTAACGTGCACTTTGATGATGCAACCTTTTGGTTGCCTTAGACTGTCATCAGCCATCCTAAGAAGTGTGGAGCCGTCTTTTTGGATTTCTAGACCTAGCCACTCCATCAAGTCTAAACTCATGATATTGATGCAGGATCCACTGTCCACGATAGCATACTCCACTAGTATTCCATCCACATATGTTGAAACCCTGGGACAATGCTTTTCAGCATGCTCAAACCAATCTTCTCCTACTTGTGCTATGCCCAAAGGTTCTACAATATACCCAATATGCAGGATTTTCTTGAATTCCTTGCCTACTCTTGGAGACAATTTAATCAATTGTAAGAGGTTCACATATGGTTTAACTTCACAAAGAGAACTTGCTAAATCAAAGTCGTGGTAGTTAGCCAATCTCTTCTCTTGCAAAACCATTCTCTCCTTTGGTCTTTGGATTGCCGGCCTTGGTGCCTCTTTGTTAACTTTTGCCTTCTTTCTTGGCAATTATTTATCCTTCTCGAGATCAACTTTACTATCAACAGGCCTTAGACATCCACCTTCCATATCAAGATTCAGGACTTGCTTTCCCCCAGCATCTTGCTTAGGGTTTCCCTCAACAGGTTTTACATTTTCTTTGTCACCCTCTCTAGTCTTTTGACCTCTTGCTCGTAGATTAGAAGTTTCAACGCCATTGACATGACAGCCTCAATAAGGCTGACTCAATTGCCATGAGGCAACTCCTCTAGAGTAGCCTTTCCTCTTTATAGTGTTTATCTTGGTCATCATCTTGCTTGAGATTATTCCCTTGTGCATGATGATTGACTGGACGTGGCTATTTACTTCCTTGTTGGAGAGAATTGATCTTATTCCAACAGGTAGCAGCTAAGTGGCCGAACTTTCCGCAAATATTGCATTTGACATTTAGACAATTCCTAGAAAAATACTGGCCACCACACCACTTACAACTGTCAATCTTGCTAAACATTCACGAACATTAATCATATTTTTCCTTTATTTTTAAAGCATGAAAACCCATTTTTATCACATTTTTTCTATTTTTCTATTTATTTAATCATAAAAATACTTTTTAAAAATATATGATTATTAATGATTATGACAATTGAAATATATCCTTCATTAGAATATTATCCCACATGAATCTCTTTTCCCCAGCCGAAACCAACAAAATCTTCATTTTTACTCTAAAAGGCACTTTTTAGGTTGTAATTTAATTATTATGACTATGTATCATTACGATTCTACATTTCTTTTATGCATAGCCCTCAATCATGATGTAAAAAAGATACAAACAAATTTTTATTCCATATGAATTTCATTTAGACCATCAACATAAAAAAGAAGCAAATTTCCTTTGTAAAAATGAGGCATACCGCTTATGTGCGTGTTGCAGGTTTTTTAATAGTTAATATAGACATCCCATTGACCAACCAATGATCATTCTTCAGTGCTGAACATCTTCCCTCAACCTTCTCTTGATCTTGGAGCAATTCGATCACCGCTGCAAAAGCATCCTTCATCCCCTCTTCTTGATTTCACCCACATGAACTGCCATTTGGAAGAGAGAGAGGGAGGAGAGAGAAGACTAAATTTGAATTGGGCTATCCGGGCAGCCATCTTCAAGGCAAGAGTGGTGCTGGAGAGCTAGAATATGAGGGATTTCACTGTTGGGATCAGTAGTGTTGAACGTGTTGTTCTGTAAGATCTAACTACTCAAATCAACTTTCAAATTCTCTTAATTACTTTGTAGCCACAAGACTCTTATTGGGTTGTAGAATCCACTCCTCGAAAGTCTTATAGGTAATTAAACTAGTACCTTCAATGTAAAATTCTTCCCTAAGTTTCTTCTTGAAAGCTATCTAGTTAGCATCCTACATGTACAATTTAGTAACTGACACTATCAATTCATGTACAATGATGCGTACAAAAATACTTGCTCCGTGCAAGTTGAGACACCCCCAAACAAATCCAACTTTTGAGCATAGATATGAAAATATGCGGATATATTACTGCCATTAAAAAACATCTTCTCATGCTCTACTGCTTGTAGAGCATCCATCACAATAGTTTATGTTTGAGTAGTAGCCTGCATCACATGTTGTCCTTCTTGTACCTCCAAAAGCATATTCATATTCTACACTAACTGCTGTAAAACATCACTATAAATGATGTTTGAAGGTTCTTCCATCCTATATTTCCTTTCGACGACCTTTCATGTTGGATTCACCAATGTCAAAGGGGTTTTAGTCAAAAGGTCGTATCCATCAAGGATCAAAGAGAGAAGTAAGTAGAGAATAGGAGATAAAATAGAAGAAAATGAATAGGCAAGGGATTTAAATATGCCAAGGCCTTTACATAATATAAAGAAAAATCTCAATGATTGAAAGCACTATGCATTCATAGAACTTAAGAAGATAAATAAAATCCTCTCCTTGGACTACTTAGAAGCAATCTCCAAGCAGTAGATCTCCTAGAGCTCCTTGGTAGACAAAAAACATGCACCAAACACTAGCTTCTTCTTTGCTACTCAAACAGCAAATCTAATGATTCCATTGCCTCCAAAAGGAGTGTAAAACCTCAAGATACATGCTCACAATTCTCCCAGATTTCTCTTTTTTATGTTCTTCCTATCTAGAGTGTTGTTTACTACTTGACAACTGCGAATGCGCTATGCAAATTTGGAAGCCTCTCCTTTTTGCATGAGATCTCCCAAAACTAGTTGAAAAGCCACTTGCTTTTTGCATGTCACTATATTCTAGAAGCTCTCTACATATTTTTGGGATATTTACAAGAAATAATATGCGAAATATTAAAAATAGGCTAAACTTGTCCAAAAATCATGTATTTTGGAGCTATTCATATTTTGTATTGGAGGGTAGCTACAGATCTTCTAGAATGTTCCATTATGACATCATTGATGATGCAAGAAACAACATGGCATATCTTCTAGAAGCTTCTATGATGACATGGCAAGAATGGGTTTGTATGGTTGACTTGAGGATGTCCTATTGAGGGTGTGTTTGCATGGGGTGTGGATACATATGGCACAAGCAATAATTAATCCACAAACTTGATCATGGCATGTCTATGACATCACCCCCTCCTCTAGTGATGAGTTCCATGAGGAGTGGCTCAATGATTTGGTCCAAGTGGGTTGGATTTCTCTTATGAAATTCTTTAACTTTGAGAGGTGCTCTTTGGAGAAAATGTGCAAGTTCTCAAGTGCGATCGTTGCTGTCATATCCTTTCCAATGAACAATGTATTCCAATCAACCTCGAAAAAAATCTTCTAGTCTAAGACCTCAAATTCTTCATGATCTTCAATCTAGACAAGTGGTGGGAGATTAGATCTATCCCCCCTCAGTGGTGAGCTATGGTATTGCTTGAGCAAGAAAACATAAAGACTGGGCGGATCTTCATGATGCTAGGTAGTTGGAGTTGGTAACCAACTAGGGGTTGATCTGGGATATACTAGTGAAGGGCCCAAATCTCTAGTAGTCTAACTTGTTGGAGGGCCTTTCTTTCTTGAGGTTATGCTTGAGTAACCATACTTTATCACCAACTTTATATGCTAGATGTTGGAGACAATGCTAGTCTGAATAGAGTTTGTACTAATTCTGAGCCTTTTTATTTTTTTCTTGAGTTCTTGGTGTATATTTGCTAGGTTTTGAGCTTTTTCTTGGTGGGTGGTAGGGTTCTTTACTTGATTGGATAGTACATCCGTCCTTACATATTGGCCATAGTTTATAAAGAAAGAAGTTTTCTTGGTAGATGCATGGATACTATTATTATAAGCAAATTTTGCAAAGGGCAAGAGCTCAAACCAATCATTCTTATAGTAGTTGATGGTGCAATAGAGATATTGTTCAAAGACTTGATTTACCCATTCTGTTTGACCATCAGTCTTTGGATGATTGGATGTGGAAAGCTTAACTTGGAATCCAAGGGAGGTTCCAAAGGCTCTTCCAAAACACTAGATATGAATTGGGGACCCCGATCACACTGATGATGTCAACTAGGAGGGCATGTAATCTAAAAAAGTATTTGAAGAAGAGTCTAGTAGTAGTTGCGCCTATGATGGCCTTGGTGTGATAGGGATAAAAGGTTCCATTTTCATGAACCTATCTACCACAACAAGGAATATAGAGTCATATTTTTCTGTTTCAGGAAGATTTGTTATGAAATCCATGGAGGACAGAGAAGACCATAGTGGCGCTAGAATGGGCAAAGGTTGTAGGAGACCATGTGGTTTGTGATGACGTACCTTGGCCCTACTAGAGGTATCACATGATTTTTTATATTCCTTAACTTCTTTCCACATATGGGGCCACCAAAAATATCTTAAAATAAACTTTAAGGTCTTATTAACTCCAAAGTGTCCTACTATTGGGGTGTCATGGCATTGTTGGAGTACTTGGAGTCTTAGCTTTCCTAGAGGGATGTAAAGTAGATCCTTATAGTATAACAATCCATTAGTTTCGTGAAACTCACAAACTTCATTTCCTTTTCCCTCTTGATTTCTTCTCTTCACCTTGTTGGCCAAATCATCATACGGCAAGGCTTCATGGATTAACTAGATCAAGGTAGGGTCATCTTGTTGACAACTGGAAGTGGCTGCTAGTTGGAGGTGCTCTGACTTGAGTAGAATTGCTCATTGTTGATCAAAAGCTTCTTCTCCCTTCATAGGTGCCAAGTAGGATCTTCTTGATAAATCATTAGATTGGCATTATTGGAGTCCTTGTAGGAAATAGGTGATGACAAAGTCAAACCTAGATAAGAAGTTACTCCGATGGGATTGTCTTCGATTGAGGATGCAGATTGTCATAAAGTATTTTAGATTTTTGTGATCTGTATAGATGATAACTTTATGGGATGCACCCTCTAGATGATGATGCCAAGTATCAAAGGCATCTAGAATGGCAAGGAGTTCTTTGTCATGGATCTCATAGTTTATCTCTGGAGGGGAGAACTTCCTTGAGTGGAATGCCATTGGAAGCATGTCCATCATCTCCATGTTGAGACAAGAAGGCTACTAAGGCATAGTCTAATGCATCGGTCTCCAAGAAAAATGCCTTGGTAGGATCTGGGTTGACTAGGATTGGGGCAGTGGTGAAAGCGATCTTCAAGGTCTGGAAGGCCTTCTCTGCTTTTGGGGCCCATGACAACTTTGAGTTTCCTATGAGTCTAGGGAGTGGTGTGACTATGTTTGAGTAATCCTTGATAAGTATCATGTAGAGGTTGGAAAAGCCAAGGAAACATTGGACATCCTGGATACATTTGGATGTTTGCCAGTTAAGAATAGTCTTGATCTTCCTAGGGTCTATGAAGATTCCTCTTTGGCAGACATTGTACCCTAAGAATTCCACTTCTGTTTAACGGAAAAGCCACTTCTCAAGTTTTTCTTATAGTCTATTTTCTCTAAGCATTTCCAAAACTAATTTTACATGGTGCTCGTGCTCCTTTGGATCTTTTGAGAATATCAAGATATCTTCCAAGTATATAACTACAAAATATTCTAGATGCTCTTGGAATATATCACTCATCATATGTCGAAACACTATAGGAGCATTGGTGAGAGTGAATGGCATAAAAACATACTCGAAGTGACCATGCCTTGTGCGGAAGGTTGTCTTCCATTCATCTTCTTATCTAATCCACATAGGATTGTAAGCTCCTTATAGATCAATCTTTGTGATTGAAGATCTTGGCTTTTCCAAGGCATTCTAAGAGCTCTAGTATCAATAAAAAATGATATCAACTCTTGATTGTTATCTTGTACATTCCTCGATAATCCGCACACATTCAGAGTGATCACTATTTCTTCTTTACAAATAGAATTAGGGCTCCAACAAGACACTTGGAGTGCCTAATGAGCCCCTTCGCTAAATTCTCATCAATGTTCTTGTGTAGTTTAGTAAGTTCATTAGGGGATAGAGGTGGTTGAATCCCCTCATGGAGTTTTATAGCACAATTATATGGTATGTGTTTGGGGAAGAGATCTGTATACTTTTCTTCAAAGACATCTTGGACTTCTTGATACTGGCTTGGTAGCTTGATTAACTTATCCTTACTAGATTCTTGAGCTAGTACATGATATATCATGTAGGTCATTTCCTACCTTGCTGTGTGCATAAGGGCTTTGGCTCCTAGATATATTGACTTTCCTTGATTTTCACGATGTGTAATCTTTTGCTTAACTCAATAAATTTTTGGGTTGTATTTCTTTAGCCAAGGCATCCCATGAATGACTAGATTTGTGGGACTGGATATGACATTAAAGCATATACCAAATTTGTGATCGCCAAGAGTTACCATGAGTGGTTGAGTTTCCTTAGTAATATCTCTAGATGCTAGAGGTCTTCCACCCACGACTTTAGGTATTGCAAGATAGGTTTTTTGGAGTATTAAAATTCGGTATCTATTCACAAAGCCATCATCAATGAAACATGCGGAGGCCTCGGAGTTGACCAAGGCTTTGAGAGAAAGGGTCTTTCTTGACACAAGATCATATCAACTATGACAAGGAAAGTTCCCATAGGTGTGGCTAGGATCAAGAGACCCTTTTTATATCAAGGTCTAGTTGTACGGCCTCATTTAGAACCCTGAAATCCTCATTTTTCTACTCAAGGATGGTTGCAGTAACTCTTGGGTTCTTGCCCTCTTATTTGAGGCAATCTAGGGAGATGTATCTAGGGTTTTCACTATATAGGCATAGACAATTCTCTCTTGGTCTTTGCTTGTCTTTGTGGGATTAAGGGCTAGAATTTGGTATTATCTATTTGCATCGATTTGGGCTTGGTTTCTTCTTTCATTGGATATCTGATTGGGGCTGGCTTCCATTGGCAAGGCCTTAATTCTTCTTGCTTTTCTTACTTCCTCTGGAGCAATCTATTATCACACTAGATGGCTTACATGATATAATGGTTGAGTGTATTTGCCTCCAGGTACATTAAGCATGAGGTCCTTGATGTCATCTTCAAGACTCCATGTGAATTGGCTAATAAAATGCTCTTCATGCTAAGTGAGGTAGCAAATTAATTGCCTAAATTTAGATGCATAAGTAGAGGCAGAGCGGTTACCTTATCGTAACTTTTGAAGTTTTATGAAGTACTAAAATATTCTTTTTCAACATTGAGACAAACCATGATATTGCTTGACCATAATGCAAGATCCCAATGAATCCCATCTTGAAAGCATCGTACAAATACCTATCCAGTTGCATGTGGATATAGATATTTACTTGTTGCAAGAATCCCCTAAACTTCAAATGGTCACCATTGAACTTCTCTGGGATGCTGATCTCGGGTCATCTTATTAGGAGTTGATAAACATGTCGAATCATTTGATCACTTCCTCTATTGTTGTACAAGTCTGAGATCTCATCTTGCATCTCTTGAAGCATAGGGCCTAGATGCATATGGTTTTTATTTGAAGTTGTGCGTGTATCTCTTGAAGTGCAAGGCCTAGATGCATAGGGTGTTATATTTGAAGTTGCACTTGTATATCTTGAAGCGTAAGATCTAGATGCATAGGGTGTTTGATTTCAAATGGCACTTGTTATTCATTCAAGTCTTGAATTTAATGTTGCAGGTTTTGAAGGGTGGGTATCAAGACCAGAAATGGATCCAAGGCTAGCTCTAGGGTACGTTGTTTATCAATTCATGAGTGGATAATATGACTAGGATATTTGGGTTCATGGATTGCACATGGTAGTAAAAATCATTAAATTCAAGGTTGCACAAAGGAACTATAAATTACCAATGAAAATGTGCTAAAATAAAGGAAATTCATTGTTGAGAATATCTTTGGAATATTAGTACTTTAATCCCATATCCACAATAGAGGCTAAAGACAAAGCATGGTCATAGCTTAACACAATAAAGAAGGATTGTAAAATAATTAGAACCACTAGTCCATGAACCCTATTCTTAGCTATATAAGATGATGGTTCAACGTGGTTGATAAAACTATCCCACATATGTACAACTAACAGAGTGATGTTCCAAGCATTTTGGGAGCTTTCCATGTTTACTCTTGGACTCACAAAATAATATCTTCCATTCCCAATGGTAAATCAAAATTTCACCAATAAATCTTAAAACATGCAAAAGGAATGCCAAAAACTAAGAAAGTGGTTCATATAATGTTTTGCAAGAGGTTATGGAAACATCTTTAAAATATCTAGATGTTCCCAAATTTAGTAATCCATCCTCACAATTATTGAGATTCAAGCTCATGATCATTGACACTGACTCTGCCTTGACATCCATAGTCTTAGCTGTCGTCATCTATCATGTGTGTCCAATAAATGAGTCGGAGACTCAATTGTAGTTAGTGACATAGTCATCTAGTAGACCAGGATGTTAAATGTGTGTGATTAGACTTTAGTCAATGAGTTATGAATAATGAAGAGAAGAACATGAGATTACTCTACTCTTTGTGTGGGTTTCCAATGTCTGTATCTTTCTCTCTCCCTCTAAAACTTTGACATGGTATCAGAGCCAAGTTAGCTCGACTTTGTGATACATAGAAGCTTAGATAGAATTGAAGGATCTAGAAGCTAGAAGGCAACTGTAACGTGCAGCTTGAGAAGGAACCTTGTAGAGTTTCATTGACAGCCATAGCTTGCACTTGATGTGGTATGTATCAATGTTTCTAGATTTTTTATTTGATAGACCCTATTGAGGCTTGAAAAGGGGGTTCATTGTCTTGTATTGGAGCCGTGGATTGCGTACATTAAGGTCAACATTTGGAGTAGAATAGCCACATCATGAAATCAATGTGTTCCTGCAGCATCCCATTTTTTGCAGAAGCCATATCTTACAATAGAAATGAATTTTGGAGAAACGGTCTCTGGTTCATAGTTTCTTTCAAAGTGGTCTACAACTTTGTAGAATAAAGTTTTTTCAAATTCCTCATAGATTTTGAGATATTTAGTATAGACCTATATAGACTGTGATGTTTACTACAAGAACAATAGGTGTTTTCTAGCTTCTTGACATTTAAATACATTGACAACCTTGGTAAAGGCATTGTTCACTCTCTAGCATTGATGTTTTTCGTCTTGGCATCTAGTTGAGCTTCCTAAGTTGAGCCATTCGCTATGTTCATCAGATAGAATGCTAGAAACTTTGTATTCAGCAAGCATTTGATGTGTCTATGCTTCAATAAAGCCTCTGTAATGGAATATTGATGCTTGGCTACTATGGGATGATATCTGAAATGGTTTGAACAATGATTGCTCTATTTTGAACAATGTAGTGCTGGTTTTATTGAAGCATATTTGCTAGTCATAAAAGGCTACTAAGCAATGATTGCTCTATTTTTAAGCTGATGTACTGCTAGTTATAATAGTCTATTGTCAGTCATTGAGATTAAGAGGATTTATCTCATTTGGCATGATTTTTATGCATCTCTTGATGCCTATTTGGACTTGTCTTGATACCCAGATGCTATGGTAGTGCTCTGGGATAATTTTGAGCTATTTTGAGGCTAGATTGACATCAATATCACTATGTTTTTATGATGTAATATAGTATATAGCTAGCAAACATCTTGATAGGGTTCCTATAAAGCCATTTGCTAATGTCCTAGTGCTCCAACTGGATGTATTGACTCTATAGATATTATGTATGCATATGGACATGTTTATGGGCTATTGTGGATTATAAATGCAGTGGGCTCGCTGGTATCTACAACCTATCAAGAGTTTGTCTGGCATTGTTATTGCATATTTGAACTACTAATGAAGATTGTATATACATGCATTAAACCCCAGAGGTTATGGTATATTTTGGAGATAGTTTGAGGCTCTTTTGAGCTAGACATACTTCAGTTTGTGCATAGGATTTATGGTTGGTTAAACACAAACTGTTGTTTGACATAAGTGGTTGGAAAGCACCTACATCAATAGTATGCTATCTACTTGGAATGCCACTATATCTACATTTTTTGCTACATGTTTGGGGATGTTTAAGACATTTCTATGAGCTAAGATACCCTAAATATTACTGAGAATTATCGTTACATGTTCTTGGACTGAAATTATCATAAACAACTAAGTGGTTTGTAGGGAGTCAAGTACTTGCAAGTGGTATAAGGCACTGAATACTATAATTAGAAATATGGTAAATTCTCAAGAAACTGACAATATCACTCAAAGTGTGGGAGAGAATTTTGATAATAAAAATTTTTCTTTTTGGAAGTTTAGGATGCAAAAATTCTTAATTGGCAAAGGAGGCTACAAATATTTATGGACAAGAGCTGAAGAAAAACCTGAATTACCTAAATGGAATCCAAATCATGATTAGCAAATAGCTCACCGAAAATGGTTGGAAAGAGCAAGAAAAGTGTTACATTGGTTCTCTTTATGCATTTATGATGCATTAGCTATGCAAATTAGAAAAGCTGTTACACCCCAAAGGATGCTTGGAATATTCTCATGAAGAATTATGGCAATGTTACTCATGCAAGGAAGATATAGCTGAAGCAGCAGTTTAATAATATGTCTAGAAATGGCAAGAGCATCCAAGCTTATATGACAGAGATAAAACCATAGTAGACTAGCTTGCTACTATTGGTTCTAAAGTCTTAGAGGATGACATGATTGCAGTTATATTGAATGGATTAGGCAAGGAGTATAAGGCATTTGACACATTAATATCTATGAGAATAGAACCTCCTGATTGGGATGAGTTGCTTGCTCTATTGCTGCATGAAGAAGTTAAACTTGGATTGAAGACTAGTTCTAGTACCTCTCAGGGAAGAGACACTATACTTTACTCTAGTCAATGTGCTAGAGGTGATAGAGGCCATGGATCTTTTTGAGATCAAGGGGACACTCCGAATGCACATGGATAGCAGTAGAAAAATGCATGGCAAAGTTCTAACGTGCAAGGTCAATGCAAATCTGGAGCTTTTTGAGATGGCACAGGGAGATCACCTAAAGGTAGAGGTGGCTTCTGGTAATCACATGATCAATCTAACAAGGATAAAGACTGTCATTATTGTGGTAGATATGGACACATAGCAAAGGATTGTCATAAAAAGCAAGTACATATGAAGGAAAAAGACAAAGATCATGGAAATTATGCATCTTCTAGTTGTATAGATGATAATCAGGGAGATAGATTGTTTGGTATGCAGCATGTTTTTGAGAATATGCCTAAGCTAGACAAGGATGAAAAATTGTATATAGATTCAGGAGCATCTAATCACATGACTCGACATGATGAATGGTTTGACAAGCTAGTAACAAGATCTTATTGATATGTTTGCATTGGTGATGACACACAACATGATATTCAACATATAGGTGTGGTTCCTCTAGTTATGCATGACAGCAAAAGAAAAAGAGTTTAGATGATGTATTACATGTACCTTCAATCACGGAGAACCTACTATTTGTTGGTCAGATGGCAGAATAGAATTCGCATGTGAGGTTCAATAAGGATGGTTGCTTTAGTAAAGAGTATCGAAATGGCTTTAAATTGTTTGCTAGATGCATAAGAGATGGCAGGAAGTTCACACTTGATGCATCTATTCCAGAGTTGGAAGCAACCATGTTTGCCTATGATAGTGGAGTAGTTCGAGATGTAGAAATCTAGCACAAATGCACTGGTCATGTAAATATTTAGAGGCTGAAAAATATGCACCAAAAGCACGTAGCACTTGGCTTGCCAAAGTTCAAGTACAATGATTTAGGATATGTCTATTCTACCTTTTAGTTTGGAAAATAGGCAAGGTTTTTGTTTATGCGGCATGTCAGAAAGAGTTCTCGACCTTTGAAAGTGATACATATGGATGTATGGGATCCATTCCACAATGCCTCTTTTGGTGATGCCAGGTATTATATATAGTTCATTGTTGATTTCAGCTAGTATACATGGCTATACATTTTGAAACACAAGGATGCGTTACTTGATGTATTCAAGGATTTTAAAAAACATGCTGAAAATGAGTTTGACTTCTACATTTCATGCCTAAGGTTTGATGGAGGTGGAGAACATGTCTCTAATAAAGAGTTGGACATGTACTTAACCAAACATGGCATAAAAAGGCAGCTCACATGCAGTTATACACCTTAGCAGAATGGCCTGGCTGAGTGAAAGAATCTTGTCATTATGGACGTTGCCAAGGTAATGCTTATAGAGAATACTATGCCAAATGGATATTGGGTTGAAGTAGTGGTTACTGTAGTCTATGTATTGAATCAAACACCTACAACTGGAATTCATGATTTGACTCCGTATGAGAAATTTTATAAGAACAAACCTGACATCAGCCACCTTAAAGTGTTTGTTTTCATTGCTTCTATTCATCTGCCTAATGAAAAGAGAAGGAAATTAGACCCTAAGGTAGTAAAGAGTGTCTTTCTTGGATATACACAAGAGAGAAAGGCCTACAAGTGCTATAATTCACTACTCGAGAGACTTTGACTAGTAGAGATGTTGTTTTGTATGAGGTGGCCTCTTGGTATAGTGCTTTGAATGTAGTGGTTTCTAATGCATCAACCAGGTATACTCATGCTGAAAATTACCCTTCAATTAGTACTACAATCAGTGGCCCTTCAAGTAGTGATTCATCTACTATTAGTTATTGTATCTTGGTATAATGCTTTGAATGTAGTGGTTTCTGATGCATTAGAAACCACTACATTCAATTAGCACTACAATCAGTGGCCCTTCGAGTAGTGATTCATCTACTATTAGTCATTGGATCTTGGTATAATGCTTTGAATGTAGTGGTTTCTGATGCATCAGCCAATTCTACTCATGCTAAAAATTACCCTTCAGTTAGCACTACAATCAGTGGCCCTTCGAGTAGTGATTCATCTACTATTAGTCATTGGATAGGATAGTTACGCAGTTCTGGCGCTGGATCCACTGACACAGATATGTCAGTTATAGGGAGACTAGATAAAGGCAAGGTAAATTTTCTTGATGATGCATTGGAAAACAAGATTCTCACCATTCTATAGAAGGTAGATCCAAATCCAAACCTCTCTACCATCCTTAATACGAAATCCTTAAGCTAGTAAATTAGACCATATGCCTCATCTCTACATTATCCAGGTCCATGATGTCATATTGGCCTGCTTATGTCTAGATATGAGTCACCTGATAGTGACAGCCTTGATAGTGATTTGGGCATACCATCGGTTATGACGCCTATGACAACACCTAAAAACATGCCATTTATTGCAACAATTTTTTGGCAAAACTGTATACAATTGACACCTTATTACTAAATTTTTACATGAATTCAATGCAGATGCGGTGTTCGTTGTTGCTGTCTTTGGAGGCCGTGTCCTTGCAGTCTAGCTAGGAGATGAATCTATGGGAAAGTTCTTGTATGAGAGGAAGGTGGAGTTTTAGAAAAAATTTGATAAGTCTACTTAGTGAATCTCAGCTATGACTATTTAAAATTTTACTGTAGGGATTATTACTACTTAGAGGAGATAGGACCTTGTTATAAATTAGGAGTTTTCGGGGGAATTTTAAACAAACCACAAGGTCTTGACAAGTTGATAGGATATCTTAGTATTAATCTCAGGGATGGAGGATTTCATTAGTTATGCTACCTCCTACCTCCTAATGATGAAATTCTTTATGAAAAATACATAGCATTATGATTGTGATTATTGTCTACAGTAATACTGTAGTGATGATCAAGGGGTGATCATTAGATCATTGATGATTATTATGGAGATTTCTTTGGGGAGGTGTTGAATATCAGATTCAAGAGAATAGAGTCTTGGCAAGGACGAAGTAATCCAAAGGGGACTGCTTTGCTACTAGGCAATTCCCTATGGAGGCCAACATGGGTGTTATCAAGGTAATTTGTAAATCACCCATGTGCGTCAAGGTAACCATTAGCAGCCTTTGACCATGTTGAATATGTCATATAAGCTTTTTGTCAAGGCTTTGGCACTCAAAATTAAGTGATTACTAGCTTAAGTCATCCACCCCGAGCATTATGGCTTCATTTTCTTTATCAGAAGATAGAAAATGCCATCCCTAGCCTTGCAACAGCTATTGACTAAGCAATGATTGGTGGACAGGACTACCTCTTAGTGAATGGATTTTGAAAAGGCATGTAATCACATTCCTTAGGATTTCATCTGCATTTACCTCGAAGCAATGGTCTTTGGAAGGAAGTTCTCTAGAATGATTATGACACTCCTTTCAAGTGTAGAAGTTAAGAGTATCCATTAATGGGGCGATCTCCAAATCCTTTGAGCTCAAAAGGTCTATGAGACAAGGTTGTCACGTAGCCCTGCTTCTCTATGCCATAGAAATCAGCCATTGCTAAGAAGATTAGACCAGGTATTAGTACCAAGAGGGACCTTGCAAAGCCTAAACATGTACGATGTTAGGGCAAGTAGTAAGTCAATTCTTCGTGGAGGATAACTCCAACATCATCACGGCCCAATGAAGTCAACTCAACACATTGTTTGAATCTTTTCAAGACTTCTCTGGCCTATCAGGCTCAATAATAAGCAAGACCAAATTTGAAGTGTTGTATCTAATGACACCCTTGAATGGCTTCCACTATTAGGCTAGAAGATAATTAAGAAATGGGAGGTTTTTAGATACCTTGGATTGCCCCTTGTTAGGCATGGGGATCACTATTATCTAGTGCTTCAATTGGCTAAAGACTAAAATGGCTTCAAAATTACAAAATTGGAATGTAGAAGCTATTGCGTTAGGGGTAAGGTTCCTCATCTTAAGTTCTATACTAATGGTTATAGTTATCTTTGTAGCTAGCATCTTTACCTTCAGCAAATAGGCATGGAATGAACTTGGAGAGGTACTCAATCGCTTCTTGTGGGCTAGAGGAGATGCCCAAGCTAGGCATGCCATTTTCATGGGACATTGTCACTCATAATAGTAAGGGGGGGCAGTTACATTTTGGGGGGTCTCTCTCTCTCGTATCCTTCGATTGGTCGCCGAATTCCCTGCTCTACGTATCTCCCAATTCCTACAAGCCCTTCTCTCTGTTCGCCCCAGACCCTCTGTCTCTCTGGCGTTTTGCGAATTGGGGCCTCCTTCCATGGTGGGCTTGGCCTCCGCCCCTTTTTCTGCAATGGGTCTTCATCTCCCACTCTAGGTCCGCCGTCCGCCCATTATTCCATGACGTGTTTCTCTGTTTAATTGGTATGCGCGTGCGGATTAGTCTCTGCATCCATTTTCATTAAGGATGTGGCAAAAGTTATTGGTTTTTTTAAAAAAAAGGAGGGGGAAACGGTTAAGAATCGGAAGAAGGGTGAGAGAGAGAGGTACTACCATGGAGAAGGATGCAGCAGTCACAATGCTTACTAAGGAGACCGCGCCACGACACAGAGAGAGAGAGAGATTAAGAGATTGAGAGAGAGAGAGAGATGGCCTGGAACGTCTTCCAATTCTACACCGGTCTACGGATCGGCAGACATTGACGCTAGGGGAGAGAGCGTGTGAGAGAGAGAGAGAGGTTCGCAGACACACAGTGGAATGTCGTATCTTCTCCCTCACCTCCATTCCGGATGGGCAGTCGATCAAGCCATCCTCGCAGAGGAAGAGCGCACCGTCGTCATCAGATTCGGGCATGACTGGGACGAGACTACGAAGAGAGAGAGAGAGAGAGAGGCAGGCAGGCGCGCAGAGAAAGGCAAAGACACAGAGAGAGAATTTGCCTAGTTATATGGTTGATTTACGTTAGCGACGTAGCCTGCGAGAGAGAGAGAGAGAGCGACTGGACAAAAGGCCCGCCTGGAAGTATCATCATCTGATGAGGGAAGGAAAAAGAGAGAAAGATGGCGACTGCGGGTTAAAAAAGAGCCGAGGATCCAGTACAGCTCACTCAGAAAACCAGAAAGGCAAAAAGATGAAAAAAAGCGAAAATGAGAACCTTCAATCATGAAATGGAAGTACGTCGGTAGACAACTGGAAGCGACAGCACTTTGTAGAAAGAGAGAGAGAGAAATCAATGGCAAGAGGACTGTCGCAGTCGACCTTCATAGCCACCTTCGACCGACATAACCCGCAGTATAATGAGCGCATTCTTGCATCGTCCCTGTGATCTTGCCCTTTCACCGACGAGGAAACGGGGAAAGCAATAGAGAGAGATATATATCTCATCTCGACATGAACAGGATGGCGCCATCCTGCGACTGTAGCAAGTGAGAGTGAGAGAGATAAAAGCATCTCTCAAGCAAGATTAAAGTCACGGAAAAAAAAAACCTCATTAAGGTCACAATCAAGAAGAGGAGGAAAGATGAATTGCTCTATCCATGCCTTCTTCATCACACGATGCCATATCTCTCCCTATGAGAATTCGGAGCTTCCATATACTTGCCTAATCTGAAGTGGTAGGCTGGATGAAGATTGTCTTCTCGTTCTATCGCCTGGGCTCGCGTACGATTTGGCAGACAGATCAGAAAGATATTGAAATAATCTCTTTGGCCATGGAGAGTCGACGCCTTCTTCAATTCCAAACCTTAGCAAGAGTTTCAATTAACTCTTGATTAAGAGTTAAATCCTTAACTTAAGAGAGAAGGGGCATTTCTATAGTCATAGACTAACAGTCGTGCGGGGAATGGCGAGAGAGTAAAAAAAAATTGGTGAGCTCACGGTCGAAACGAGTGGCTGGACGACAGACCTACCTTGGCCGGACTGCAAGAGGACGCGGACCCCAAAGGCGCAATCACGACCCGCGGTTTTGCAAGTAAGTGTCTAACTGATTTATCTAAAATAAATAATATAGTATGAAGATTTCTCTAGTTTATAATTTTTAAAATATGTCTTTAAACCTGTTTTCTCATGCTACATGGTTGTTTGCATTTATGTGAACTGGTTTTTATTTATTAAAAATCAAAAACAGTCGAAAACACTAAAAAATGACTCAAAATTATCATAAATAAAATTTTATAAAATTACTGACTGAAAATTTATAAGTTCTGGTATTTTTCCTATAAAGCTTATGAGTCAAGGGAATTTACTGAATTTCTATCAAGATTTTTAAAGATGTTTTGTTATATTTAAAAATTAGAAAAGAGTTATATTTAGGGAAAAAGCATAGTTTTCCTTTACGTAAAATGTGTTATTTATTGATATAAACTATGGATTCTTAGTGAAATATTGGAAACAAAATATTTGATTTGTTAGTGCATTTATGTTGTAAGGGTTAAAGTAAAGAAACAATTTAATAATATTTTACTAAAAAAATGTTTGTATAAAGATAGGGTGTTTTGGTTTTGATAAGAGGAATTACACATGTCGTGGACATTTATGAAACATGGGAGGGTACAAATAAATTAAAAAACTTAACAACACTTTATAATGATTAATAATGTTAGGTTGCAGTTATAAAATTTAGTTTAAATTAAAACAAATAAAATCAAATAATTTAACGATTGGATGGCATGGGGGAAAAAGCCTCAGCATCTATATTAAATTTTTACATGTTATTCATTTTACAACCAATTTCTTAAATACATGGAGTGGAGGGCCACTAGGATAATTTAAAGAAAACTAAGGGGATATACGGGATTTAAAATGAACGTTGTATGTGAACCATAAGAGTGTGGAAAGAACTTGTTTTATCATGCTTGATACTGGTTATAGAAGAGGAAAAGAAAGGACGTGATTTTCGCGGAACGAAAAAATATTTAAAAATTAAAAGCAACGACGAAATTTATATACGGAGTGGGAAACGTCTACCAAGGGAGATTAAAATTTAGGGGTTTATGGTATGTCAGAAAATTTGATTTGAATGTTTGTTTAAAATTAAACAAATAAAAAGAATTAAATTTAATCAGGTGGAGAAAAACATAAAAAGGAATTTTAAACGGAGATATACAAATAGATCTAAGAGATCTATATCCCTGAAACAACCTTTCCAAAGTGAAACATTAAAAACATTTCCTGGATAAACCGCCACTAGCATGGCAGGAGAACATTATGAGGAGCTGCCCCTGAGAGATGGGGAGAAACCATAATCATCTTAGGTTTAGCAATTTAGTGCCCAGTATAATTTATTGAAGTTTAGAATCTTTGCAGTTGGACTACTACAAACAACGTTGTAGATATTAGGGAAGGCTAAGTCGAGTCGAATTAAAACAATTAGTGCAAATAATCACTTGTTTAGTGCAACAACTCTTAGGAGTTGGCTTGTTGACCTGGGTAAAAGTGGCTTGGTCTTTGGCCAGTCAGCCTAGTGTAAGGCAGAGCATGTTCATGCTGCTTCATGAGAGGCAATTGTATCATGAACCGCAGTTGAGAAGATCTAAAAGGGTTAGGAAACCAATTGATAGGCTGACATATAGTGGGTATTCATCCAAACTATATGCATATATGACCAAAGTGTCAAGCTACAGAGAGCTTACAAAATTCAATGAGGCAGTTAGAGATAAAAACTAGTGTGCTGCCATGGATGAGGAATATGCAACATTGACTGAAAATAACACATGGGAATTGGTCAATTTGCATGAGGGCAAAGTACCCATTGGTTGTAAATGTGTTTAAAAAGTGAATGGTAAGGCAGACGGTGCACTGGAAAGGTTTAGTTGGTTGCAAAGGGATATGCACAATAGTATAGATTTGAATATGATGAAACGTTTAGTCCAGTTGCCAAGATGGCAATAGTGAGAACAATAATTGCATTAGCAGCTTCAAAGGGATGGAAGCTTTAGCAAATGGACATGAAAATTGCATTTCTAAATGGTGACTTGGTTGAGGAGGTTTATATGGAACAACTTGAGAGGTATGTACACCCCTAACTATCCCAAACATGTGTGCAGGCTACTGAAAAAGGCCTTGTATGGGTTGAAAGAAGCACCGAGAGCATGGAATGCTTGCATAAGCAAGTATCTGCAACAGCTTGTTTTTCAAATGGGTCATGCAAACTATAGCTTGTTTATGAAGAAGACAGAAAATGGTTATGTTTTTCTGGTGGTTTATGTGGATGATCTGATCATGGGATTGCTGAAATTAAAGCAATGTTACAGGTTGAGTTCAAGGTGAAAGATCTTGGAGAATTGAAGTACTTTCTTGGGATTGAGGTTGCGTCTACACCTTATGGTACATCGTTGCTCCAAAAACAGTATGCTCATGATATGGTGTAGAAATATGGGATGATGGAATGTAAACCCATGGAAACAACATTGGATCAGAATGTCAAACTTGCACTTGATGTTGGGAATGAAATAGATAATGTCACTATGTATAGATAGATGGGTTGTAGCCTGATATACCTCACAATCACTCGTCCTAACTTGAGCTATGCAATGGGGTTGATTAGCCAATTCATGCAAAAACCTTACAAGTCACATTTAGATGCTATCAAGAGAATCTTGAAGTACATCAAAGGTACTGTTGACTATGGATTATTTTATCAGCATGGGAAATCACTTGACTTGATAGGTTATACATATGTTGATTGGGCTAGTTGTGTCTATGATAGATGGGAAATGAGTGGTTATTCTTTTAGCTTGAGTAGTTGTATGATCAGCTGGAGTAGTAAGAAGTAGCCAACCGTTGTATTGTCTAGTCATAGAAGTAGAATACAAAGGTGCAATTAGCAACTTGCAAAGTAGTTTGGCTTGTGAAACTGCTACATGACTTGGGTATTCAGTTGAACAACAAAGTCACATTGCATTGTGACAATCTTAGTAGCATGATGTGGGCTAGAAACCCTCTCTATCATGCAATATCTAAACACATAGAAGTTTATTACCATTTCATTAGGGAAATGGTACTTGCTGGACAGATTGATTAACTTCATGTGAAGAGACAAAAGACCAGGTAGTAGGCATCTTTACCAAATCACTTGATAGGGATAAGTTTGTTCATTTTAGAGAGCTACTTGGAGTATAATAGTTAGTTTGAGCTTGAGGGGAAGTGTTGAGATTCAAGCTCATGATCACCGACACTGACTCTACCTTGACAGCCATAGTCTTAGCTACCATCATCTGTCATGTGTGTCCAATAAATGAGTCAGAGACTCCACCATAGTTAGTGACATAGTCAGTTAGTAGAATAGATTGTTAAATGTGTGTGACAAGACTTTAGTCTATGAGTTATGAATAATGAAGAGAATAACATGAGAGTGCTCTACTCTGTGTGGGTTTCCAATATCTGTGTCTTTCTCTCTCCCTCTAAAACTTAAACATCAATGACCATCAAGACTTATGGGAACACTATTACTTTGAGGCATTTAAGAATACATCATTACTTTGCTCCTCACTAGGAAAGCTACTTGTGTCTAGCATAGAGTATCTTTCTATCAAGAAGTCCAAGAACTTAGCATGCTAGCAACCCCAAAACCTTAGCATGTTAGCGTTGAGAGTTCTCCTTTGTCATCACTATTTTCTTTGCAAATTGCAATGTTTAATTTATTTATGTAATCAATAACAAGAATAATCTTGTTTGGTAGTACGATTGCATAACTCCTAGCATACATAATTCTAGAATTTTAACAAGATTTAATACCATCTCATGAAAGCAAGGACTCCGTATTATTTTTAAAAGCTTACCATGGTGTATTTTCTTAAGCAAAAAAAGAGGTGTTCACACATTTTCAACATTACGTAAAGTTGGTGGAGTGCCAAACTACATTCAAGATTCAAACTATATGGATGGATAATGGAGGTGGGCATATTTATCATGAGTTTACTGACTTTTGTATTGATCATGGCATCATTCATCAGCTAAGGTCCCTTATAGACCTTGACAAAACAGTACAACTGAGCATAAAAATCGTATGCTCATAAATGGTGCTCGGCAACTGGATGCGGTTCCTCTCTCTTATTGAGAAGAAGTTATTTCTATAACTTATTATTTGCAAGATCGACTACCTAGCAAAACACTTTCAAATGTGCCTCCATATGAACATTCACATGGCTCCAAATCTTATCTTTCAAAGGTGTAGATTTTTGGCAGTCCTCATTATATACTAGTTCCTGAAAAGAAGCGGGATAGGCTCTAATCATGAGTTGAATAATGTATTTTTGTGGGTTATGGCAATCGGTTTGGTATCAAGGAATATTGTCTTTATAATCCTTACTCTCCCATGTTTCTTTTTAGTAGAGCCATGATTTTCTCAAAGGATTCCCTTATCACGATGCCCTCATTTGATGGAAGCTCATCTTATTGTAAATATTCCAAGCTTCAATCAACGACATGCAAAAATCATGGACATATAAGACAGATGAGATGGTAAAATAATTTGGGGGGACGTGAAGGCCAAGGAAAGTAAATAACCTTTGCAACCTCAACCTTATTAGGAAGAATCAATTATGATGGTTTATAGAGTGGATAGTGCTATTGATTGAGTTAGATTTCATTGGAAAAGAACCATTTGGTGTGCTATGGTTGGTAGAGAATATAATCATTCAAAATTGGGCTAGATTCATGAGTACAAGCAAAAGAGCCATGCATGTCCCATGTTGGCAACACTATATTAGCATGCATTCTAAAATATTAACAAATGTCTTTATACCAAATGCAGTAATGACCATGGATACACATTTGCAAGAGAGGAGGGAAATTTTGGTGCAAGAGGTTTCAAAAGCTTTTACAACAAAAGGATTTATTTCTATGTTCATGATCTACCATTTTGGATTGAAAAGGAGCTAGTGATGATAACTCAACTATTGACTTAATCAAGTGTACCTTTTCATAGATGACATTGACTCTTGGTCCCCATCCACCATTATATCATTTAAAATTTTCCTCCATACTCAACTTGTATAGTGGAAACTTGGTAGTCCATCACCTCATGATGAATTGCAACCACCATCTAACATTCTAATGTTTGTTGCTAGCCAATAACTTCATTAAATACTTTTCTCAAAAACTTATCCTTAAATCCTAGAACTAGGTCCAATATCTACTCCAAGGTTAACTTGTAGGCTTTTGTGATCCACTACTTTCCTAAAGTCTTGATTATTGTATCTCACCTTTAGCTTCTCTTATTAGACCATCCTATTCATCATCATTATCTTTTCTTTCTCTAGAACTAAATTCCTAATTTCTCCCTTCATGTGTATTTTTGCAACCCTTTTAAGATCTCCACTTCTTACTCATTCCTGCTTTTCCCAATTTATGTTGGCTTTTGCTTTGGAACATGTAATCACCATGTCATCCACATGATCCTTCTTGCAATCCTCCACTATCATTACTTTGAGAACTCACATCTATCATGCATGGCATACTTACTTTCCTAATATCCTACATTTTTGTCCTTATTAAGAAATAGAGTCTACGGTTTTGCACAATCTACTATCATGTGATATTCTCTACTACTCACTTCTAAAGGTAATTCCACAAGTACAATTGCAACTAGGGGTTGTTCTGATACATTGATTCTTTCATTATTTGTAACGTGTCCTCTTCGTATCATCCAGGACACGTCTTAGCAGTCCATCGGAAGGGATGTCTAGAAAGCTCCGCCCGGCACTCCCATGGAATGTTACGGGATTTGCGATCTAGGTCTTTCCACGTCTGCCACGTAGCGGAAGTATCCTGGCCGTTCCCACTTAGGATCGACCGAAATTAGGGTTTTCCTGATTGGTCATTAACTAACAGCAACTAGCGTCGGACCCAAGCGAACTACTTTACGCAGAAATGCCAGGTCCGAAGCGGATTCACGCTGCACTTGGTTCAAGGAAAATGGGAAACGAGAGGGATGCAAAGCTCAACCTCTCTGCCATAAGGCATAGTCCCATTCCGTTCCCCTAAAACAACGTAAATCGGTTAAGACATAACTCTAGGTCATCGCTTTCGTTATTCATTTTCTTTAACGATCATCCCGCTGTTCTTTGAGAAAAGTTCTCGGCTAACCGGGACCACCCAACCGCAGGACGGACCTATGGCCCATCCTCCGCACTTTCCTCGATTTGTTTTAGTTATGTAATTACCTAACACATTAGTTTGACATGTAACAACCAGCTTCTTTAATTAATCCATTAAACACTGGTTCCTTCACGTAATCTTATCACGTGACATAGAAAAACAATATCAAACAAGTTCCTTATTAGCATATCATCATTTTTATCTTTGAAATACAAGGATTTCCGCCCGTAGGGTTGTCCATAATCTGCCCGAAGGCTATCCAGTAATCCACAGTGATCACTATTCCAAGCTTCTGCCCGTAGACTAGTATGCGGGCCTCGAGATACAATCCCGAGTCATGTTAGCCTCTTGTGCAGGATCCGAAAGGCGAGGGATTTACGGCCAGAGCCCCCCCTGGCACCCAAGCGTCCTCCTGCTCCAACTAGAGCTCAACAGAGAGACCTCTCGCGGCGGGTTCGGTCCACGTTCTCGGCGCTGTCAACAACCCCCTTGGTTAGGGTCAGGCAGGCAGTCGGAGGTAACTGAAGCTGCCTCTTCCTTCAGGCCTTCAACCTGAAGTATAGATATTCATTTAATTTGTAATTCATAAATCAAACAGTGCTCTAAAATCTCTAGCAAGCACAAACAATTTCCATTAATCGACCTTGTTGTTTGGTAAACTGCTAAGGAATTATTCTTTCCTTTCGAATGTATCAGCACTCGTTCCAAGGTGTCTTGCAACTTAGAAAGATCCTTTATATTCCGGGTTAGGGCGTACCTTATTAACCCAACTTTGTCAACCCTAAAGTTCATTGGATACTTTAGTTCCGGTTTATAACTTTCCTTATTTAGAAGGATATCCAAGAATACATCCTTTTGCAAGATAACTTGCGTAAGGAACTGCCATCCTTGTTGAGGTTGTTTACCCTTTTTTCTTGTGAATCAATCACAAGACTACATGACTTCGTACTTGCTGCGCAAGTCCTGCGATGAAATAATCCATTTTAGTTTCTTTAAGCTGACGTATGTCGGACCTAGGGTCTCTTTTTAAGAACCTCACGGACAAACCCTAGTTCCTTATCTTTACGAATTTATTGACCCTACAATAAGGAAATTAGTCAAGTGCTTAAGGTATAAACGTTTCTTTGGTCTTTAAATCATTTCCAAGGCATATTTTTATCAGCATGGTATTTCTAAGTTTAGATTGGTTTGGTTATCTTTTGGAAGGTAATATGTATCACCTCGTCACGATTTGTTATCCTTGTGACAATTGATTTTTCAGTCAGTAAAAATTCAATTTAATCTTCCTTTTTCTTTGCAAACAAAACTCATGCCAAATAACAATCTTTTTCTTGCTAAGGTATGCAATTAGCAATGATAACTTCCTAGTAATTTGAGCAACGAAGGAAACCTTTCATGAATTTAATCTTCTACAAGAATTCGTTGCAAAAAGGAATAGGACTAGTGGTGCAAGCTGCGGTTTTTATACCTTCAAGATTTAGCCGAAATATACTACTACAGTAGGCAGATAATCTTGCTCGTAATTCGTTTTAATGCATGATGCTATTCGAAGGAAACTATGTTCTATACATTATCATTTGTTCGATTTAAGTTAAACTCATTCATTGAAAATAACTCGGAAAAATATATCCTATCCCTAACAATTTATCTTTGCATGATTGACTTAAAACCGATATAAAACCAAGAAGGAAAAACCTGGTTTTGGGGTGAGATATCCACATGGATACCAGGAGATGATCCTCCCGCAGCTACTCCTTGGACTTTCTTAGGCGGCATCACAGTTCGATCGTGAAGGCAGCTTTTGCTCTTTCTTCTGGATTTCCACCGTCTATCTTTTGAGGCAAGAAGTCGTACAAAAAGTTGACTACCAGAAGGAATAATAAGACCTCTAAAATCCTAGCTTCTTCAGAGAGAAAAAGGTTTGTAAGCTTAAGGGATAAAGGATCTATAGGATATAATCACGGTGGAAAAATTATGCGTGAGCGTGGCTTCATAAACATCTATGAAAGCCCTTGCGATATCTTTGGCAATGGAATGGAAGGATTTGGGAGTTTTTTTCAAACCCTAAGGTAAAGTTGAAAAATAACACAAGGTTTTATAATTGGGGAAAAAGGCGTGTACGGGGTTTAGAAAGGGCTTAGGAGTGCACAAAAGAAAACGAACATATGAGGGTAAAACACGGGGTCAAACACAAGACGGGACTTATGGTATTAGGCACGGGGATTGAGGGTTTTCTCTTCCTAGAGTAAGGTGAATTTTTAAGGGTCTTGGGTTTAATGCATCACGGGAAGGCTTTAACGTACCCAGGAAAAGGGGTTAATTGTACCCCGGAAAAGGGGTTAATGCACCACGGGAAAGGGGGCTTGGGGGTTTAAAAACCCGGGGGAGGGGGAATGAAAATTCATAGGAAGGGATATGAGGGGGTGAATGGGGGCTTGATTAGCCCCCCCCTTAGGAAGCTTCCACTTCCTTATCACGTGGCAGGGGGGAACTACACGTCAGCGAATGATGTGCTGGTGGCCAGGGCGGACTTGTTAGATATGATCAATGCCCCACCCTCATTAGGTACTACCAATGATCCATGGTGCTCAAAGTTGTAAGGCCCCCATTATGAGGAGAAGCCAAATGTGAGCCCGGACATTGGTTGAGTCCTGACTTGTATATCAGATGAGGTCTATGTGACCGGATGGCAAAAAGGTGACTGTTGTGGGTCTAATCTTTGGGTTAGACGGAGTGGTTAAGCTGGTAGCAACTCGAGGCACATTGCATTGAGTTGCGTAGTAAGGGAGTTAAAAGGGGCCCCTATTGTGGGGTCCGGGGGCCGCGGTCCCAGGGGGGCCAGCGGCCCCCCTGGCGGGGGTCCGGGGGCAGCGCCCCCGGCCCGATGGTAAAGGGAATATTCCCTGGAATATTCCCTGGCCGACTAGTGGAGGCTCATATGGTAGGTCGGTCAGCAGGCCGACCTAACGACCTTCGCGGGCTATAAAAGCTAAACCCCTTCGCAGCCATCTTACACTCATCTTTCACCCAGTCAGAGTTGTTGTTCCAGCTAGCCTTAAGCTCTTCACCTATCTTCTGTCTAGATCGCCATCTAAGCTTCACTCAGTGGAAGCGCACGGGTGGACAGAGCCATCTTTGTATCAGTTGTTTGGAGTTAAAGAATTTACTGATTCTCCTCTTATCTGTTGTGTACTCTCTATCTCTTTCTCAGATTCTGTTCGCTGCGCCGTGTAATATTTTACATGGTATCAGAGCCCAGGGGGCTCTAGAGATCGGAGAGAGTGCAAGAGGCAAAGGCTTCAACAGCAAAGAGAAACGATGTCGACTCCGGGAAGCAGTTCTGGCGCATCAGGAAGCGGTGCAGGAGGTGGTGCTGCTGTACCGGCTATTCAAACACTGAGGATTCGTCCACCAACCTTCAGCGAAGGCAAGTTAGATGGTACAAACTACACCTTGTGGAAGTTCAAAATTACTACTATCCTTGATTCTTATGAGCTTCTGGAGACTGTGCTGGGGACTGACGCAGAACCACAGCCTACCCCCGACCCATCAAATCCTAGTGTGATGATTCCTCCGAATGCAGATCTTCTACGAGCTTGGAAACGAAGGAATGCAGATGCATTGTGTGCCTTAGTTACAAGCTGTTCTGACAGTGTTTTGACTCTGATTCAGCATACAACCAAAGCGTCAGAGGCTTGGAATGTACTAAGGAGTCAGTATGAAACACGAAACCAAACAAGGATTCAAAACTTGGAGAATCAACTAGCAGCGGAGAAGTTTGCTGAAGGAGAGACGGTTGAAGCATTCATCACTCGGATTAAGAATCTGCGCGACCAGATGGCTGGCGCTGGGATACAAAAGACTAGCGAAGAGCTAGCTCGGAGGTGTCTTCGGATTTGTCCACAAAAGTTTGATGGACTAGTAACTGCCCTTAATACTCAGGTGAGACCTCAAGCTTTGACTTTTGAGGAGTTTTGTGCATTATTAATGGAGGAGGAGTTGAGGCTGAAAGCCCGAGAAGGAAGCAACAATGGAGATGCTGCATTCTCTGCCAATGCAAAAGGCAAAGGTGTTTCCTCCACCAAAAATGATGGTGACAAAAAGAAAAAGGGCGGCAAGAAGAAGTTTCAAGGAGAGTGCTTCTACTGTAAGAAGAAAGGACATGCAATTGCAGATTGTCGTGTCAAGAAGGCAGATGAAAAGAATGGTACCCTTAAAACTAAAGGGAAAGAGACAGCCAATACGGCTGAAGCAGAGTTGGAATTATTCATGGCGACCATTGAGGAAGTGTGCTCCTCGGCGCAAGAAGAATCTACCACTGACTCTTGGGTGTTGGATAGTGGGGCCTCCCGTCACATGACCAACAAGAAAGGTCTATACAGTTCTATGCAGCCTCTACAAGAATCCATCACTGTGACGGTTGGAAATGATGCTAAATGCCCTGCTGCGGGCACAGGTACTATTTCTTTTGTTGCTGCAAATGGTGAAGTCAAAAAGCTTTCAAATGTGTTGTATGTTCCCGAAATCAGAAGAAATCTCTTATCAGTTGCTGCCATAACTGATCTTGGTCATGAAGTAAGGTTCAAGAAGACAGGTGCAGAAATTATTGATAGTGCTGGCACAATTGTTGGCAAAGGAGAAAGGAGGAACAACCTGTATGAGCTAAGTGCTCTTACAGCCACCGCTGGAGTGGGCACAAGTAAGCTTTGGCATGAAAGGTTTGGACACATCGGATTTGCAGTATTGAAGGAGATGCAAAAGCAAGGTATGGTTGCTCACCTACCTACAATAACTGAATTGAAGGAACCATGTGAAGCTTGTATGATGGGCAAGCAACAGAGAAAGGCATTTCCACAAGAAAGCAAGAATAGAGCACATGCTCCTCTAGAGTTGGTGCATGCTGACTTGTGTGGTAAGATGCCTACACAGGCCTTGGGGGGATCTTCTTATTTTATGTTGATTGTCGACGACTACAGTAGGAAGATGTGGGTGTACTTCCTTCGTGATAAGGCTCAAGCTTTTGGTAAGTTTAAAGAATGGCTAATACTTGTTGAGAATGAAACAGGGAAAAGTGTGAAGAAATTTAGAACAGATGGTGGTGGTGAGTTCAACTCAAAGGAGTTTGAAGGCTTTTGCAAGAGCAAAGGGATCAAGCGTCAATTGACGACGCCTCACACACCTCAGCAGAATGGTGTTGTGGAACGCAGGAATCGTACCATTGTGGAGATGGCAAGATGCATGCTAAAGGGCAAGGGATTGCCTAACCATTTTTGGGCTGAAGCTGTTAATACTGCAGTCTACATTCTAAATCGGAGCTACACAAAGGCTCTCAAGGGAAAAACACCTCATGAGGCTTACACTGGTAAGAAACCATCTGTTTCACATTTCAGAATTTTTGGATGTGAATGTTATGCACATGTTCCAGATGAGAAGAGAAACAAGTTACAACCAAAAAGCAGAAAATGTATCTTCTTGGGTTATAGTGATGAGCAAAAGGCTTACAAGTTATATGACCAAGAGGCAAAGAAGATCATCGCGAGCCGTGATGTGGTGTTCAAGGAGGAGCCGCATACAGTGGAGGAGGAGAAGGCAAGGTCTTCCACTTTATCATCAAGCGAAGAAGTAGTCCACTATGAACCTGTCCCGAGAGCTATCCCTATCCTTAAGGAGGAGGAAGCATCATCTTCAGATGATGAGGAAAAAGTTCACCAACCTGACATCACCCCACCGGAAAAGCCATTGCCGCGCTGGGTGAAGCAGCTCTATGACCACAATAATCCTATGCCTGCATCTGTTGAGGAGAAGGCAGACGGACCAAGGAGGTCTCAGAGAATAGAGGAGCAAAGGAGGGCTTCTGCTCACATAGTCAACATGGCCTTGATGGTTGAGATTATGAGAGAAGTAAAGGAGCCAACTGACTTAGAAGAAGCACTTGCAGATCCATCATGGAAGGCTGCTATGCAGGCGGAGTATGACAGCATAATGAAGAATGACACTTGGGTGCTAGTGGATCGGCCAGCAAAGCGGAAGATTATTGGCACCAAGTGGATCTGGAAGGTAAAGTACAAGGCTGATGGTACCTTAGAAAAGTACAAAGCTAGACTGGTTGCCCAAGGATTTTCACAAGTTGAAGGGTTTGATTTTCAAGAGTCATTTGCCCCAACTGCCAGAATGACCACTATTCGCACGGTACTTGCAGTGGCTGCCCACAAGAAGTGGCCAGTGTACCAAATGGATGTTAAGTCAGCGTTCTTAAATGGTGACCTCAAGGAGGAGGTGTACGTGGCTCAGCCACCAGGGTTTGAGGCCCCCCATTCTGAGAACAAAGTGTGTAAACTGAAGAAGGCATTGTATGGGCTGAAACAAGCCCCCAGAGCATGGTACCAGCGGATAGATAGGTTCTTTTTAAACCTAAACTTCAAAAGATGTGCCTCAGATGCTAACTTGTATGTTTACAGGGATGGTAAAAAGTCTGTAGTGATTGTCCTATATGTGGACGACCTTCTTATTACAGGTGACTATGAAGATATGATCAACCAAACTCGAAAGGCTTTGAGTTTTGAGTTTGAAATGACAGACTTGGGCTTGCTGCACTATTGTTTGGGGATTGAAGTCTGGCAAGAGCCAGGAAAGATCTTCATCTCTCAGAAGAAGTATGCATGGGAGATCTTGAAGGCATTTGGCATGACCGAGTGCAAGGAGATAGCTACACCTATGGAGGTGAGTGTAAAGTTATCCGTTGAGGATACATCAGCACTAGCAGACATTGGGAGGTATAGGAGGTTGGTCGGCAGTCTAATCTACTTGTGTAACACCAGACCAGATATCAGTTTTGCTGTTGGTGTTTTGAGCAGGTTCTCAAACAAACCTCATGAGAGTCATTGGAAGGCTGGGATGCGGGTGCTCAGATACTTGAAGAAAACTCTTGACTATGGTATCACATACAGTTTCGGAACTTCTCTTGTGGGGAACTGTGACTCAGATTGGGCAGGAGACATTGCTTCCAGGAAGTCAGTTTCTGGTTATTGTTTCTCTTTGGGTTCAGGAATTTTCTCTTGGATTAGTAAGAAGCAACCAACAGTGGCATTGTCTTCTACCGAAGCAGAGTACAAGGCAGCTTGTTTTGCTGCATGTGAGGCCGTATGGTTGAGAAGGATTCTATGGCATATGGGAGTGCAGGATGAAGAACCAACTGTGCTGAGATGTGACAATAAGAGTTGCATCGCCATTGCCAAAAATCCAGTGTTTCATGCACGCACCAAACATATAGAGATCCAGTATCACTATGTGCGTGATTTGATGGAGGATGGGATAGTGGAATTGGTCTACTGTCCAACAGAGGAGAATGGAGCAGATATCTTCACCAAAGCACTTACGAAGGATCTGCTTCAAGTTCATCTTCAGAGACTCGGCATTGGGCCGAGGAGATAGTTCACCTATGGGTGGACATTGAGGGGGGGTGTTAGATATGATCAATGCCCCACCCTCATTAGGTACTACCAATGATCCATGGTGCTCAAAGTTGTAAGGCCCCCATTATGAGGAGAAGCCAAATGTGAGCCCGGACATTGGTTGAGTCCTGACTTGTATATCAGATGAGGTCTATGTGACCGGATGGCAAAAAGGTGACTGTTGTGGGTCTAATCTTTGGGTTAGACGGAGTGGTTAAGCTGGTAGCAACTCGAGGCACATTGCATTGAGTTGCGTAGTAAGGGAGTTAAAAGGGGCCCCTATTGTGGGGTCCGGGGGCCGCGGAAGCGGCCCCTGGCTGGGGGGTCCCAGGGGGGCCAGCGGCCCCCCTGGCGGGGGTCCGGGGGCAGCGCCCCCGGCCCGATGGTAAAGGGAATATTCCCTGGAATATTCCCTGGCCGACTAGTGGAGGCTCATATGGTAGGTCGGTCAGCAGGCCGACCTAACGACCTTCGCGGGCTATAAAAGCTAAACCCCTTCGCAGCCATCTTACACTCATCTTTCACCCAGTCAGAGTTGTTGTTCCAGCTAGCCTTAAGCTCTTCACCTATCTTCTGTCTAGATCGCCATCTAAGCTTCACTCAGTGGAAGCGCACGGGTGGACAGAGCCATCTTTGTATCAGTTGTTTGGAGTTAAAGAATTTACTGATTCTCCTCTTATCTGTTGTGTACTCTCTATCTCTTTCTCAGATTCTGTTCGCTGCGCCGTGTAATATTTTACAGACTGCAGCAGCAGCTCTTCGGTAGCTCTAATGGCTTCCCTCTCCACTTTTTTTTTCAGCGGCAGATCCTCCTCATCAATCCCTCCTCCCTCTCCATCAATGGCAGCGATAGCAGAGACTTGGCTTGTTTCTCCAGCCGGTAGCGCACAACGGGCCTCCCCCTCCTCGACTCTTACCATCAATTATATAGGGGGAGGGGAGGGAATCCTCCCCCCCTTACCTGTCAGTATGCATGGCAAGGGAGCCAAGCAAGCTCCAGCGAGGAGCTTGCTGGCTCCTCCATTCCACCTCTCACGCTCCCGCTCGACATGCCGCCGTGAAGGCAAAATTTTTCTCCTTTTTATATAATTAATATATTACATTCTCTCCCCCTTAGAAGAATCGAGATGTCCTCATCTCGAGATAAACTGGGGATATTTATGGTTGAGAGTGCCTTCATCTACCCAGGTGGCATCCTCTTCGGAATAATCTTTCCACTGGACGAGGCATTCTCTCAAGGTTCTAGATCTTAATTGTCTCTCCCTAACATCTAAGATCCTATCCGGCCTTAGTTCAAGGACTCCTTGACTAGGCATTACAATTTGTTGGTCATCAAGTACATGGTTAGGGTTGGGTACATATTTTTTCAATAGGCTGATATGGAATACATTGTGAACCTTTAGGTTCTCAGGGAGTTGCAATCTATAAGCATTGGGTCCTAGGCATTTGAGGATTTTGTACGGCCCACAATACCTTGGACTTAGCTTCTTGCACTCTCCTAGGGATAGAGAACTCTTTTTAGGATGTACACAAATGAAGACCATGTCCCCTTCTTCGAAGACTCTTTCTTGACGTTTCAAATCTGCGTATGCCTTTTTTCTATCCTTGGCCGCTTGTATGTCATGTCTTATTGACTTTATTTGATCATCCATGTCTTCCAACATCTGTCTTGACACTTCAACCCTTAGGGTTGGATCAGAAAATTTTAGGGGACTTCGACAATCATGACCATACAATGCTTGGAAAGGGGTCATCTGAATGCTTTGTTGGTAACAAGCATTGTAGGAAAACTCTACCAAAGGCAAGTATTGAATCCACTTCTTGGGTTCTCGAGAGCAGTATGCCCTAAGCATATCCTCGATGACTTGATTTACTTGCTCTGTTTGGCCATCCGTTTGGGGATGGTAGGCGGTGCTAAAACAGAGTTGAGTCCCAATAGCTTCAAAGATAGCTCTCCAGAAGTGTGATGTGAAGAGAGAATCTCGATCACTAATGATTCTTTTGGGTAAACCATGTAGCTTGAATATCTCTTTGATAAACAATCTTGCAATGTCGGAGGCTTTATAGTTTGTCTTTACTGGAATCAGGTGTGCAACCTTGGTAAGCATGTCAACCACAACCATAATGGAATTATATCCTCCTTGGACTTGGGGTAAGCCTACAACAAATCCATACTGATGAATTCCCATTTCATTTGGGGAATGTCAAGCGGTTGCAGTTTCCCTGGTATCATGACATGTTCGGCTTTGATACATTGGCAAGACAAACACTCAGTGACATATTTGAGAACGTCACCTTTGAGCCTCTCCCAATGGTAGCTCTTCCCAACTGCATTAAGAGTCTTAGCATAGCCAGGATGTCCTGCGAAAGAGGAATCATGATCTTCCCATATTATCTTCTGCTTAAGTGACTGGCTTGCTGGTATACACAGCCTTGTTCTGTAGTAGACAAGCCCATTATCAATGGAAAATTCCTAATATTTAGCTTGCAACTTTTGATTCTGCTCCTTGGTAGATATTTCATTTAGCATTGCTTGGTAGGACAAATCATGGCATGCTTCCTCTCTAGCTAGTTCAAGTATAGGGTTGTTTGTCATAGATACTTTTGTAGCCAGAGATTGGCCGTTGATGGATTCTGCAAGATTAGGGAATTTAGGATTGCCTTGCGACTAAGTGCATCGGCAACTACATTCTCTTTCTCTAGTCGGTACTTGATTTCAAAATCATATTCCTCCAACACTTCAATCCACCGACGTTGCCTCATGTTGAGCTCGTTCTGGGTAAAAATCCATTTGAGACTCTTATGATCGGTTACTAGAGTAAACTTGTTACCCAACAGGTAGTGTCTCCAAAGCTTTAGAGCATGGATGATAGCTAGTAATTCCAGATCATGCGTGGCATAATTCTTTTCATGACTCTTCAATTTCCTTGAAGAGTATGCTACTGGATGACCTTCCTGCATAAGTACACACCCCAAGGCAAGAATGCTAGCATCAGTTACTACCTCGAACTCCTTATTGAGGTCAGGAAGTTTTAGAATAGGTGCTGATACCAAACTTTGCTTCAATTTGTCGAAGCTATTCTGTTCGGGAGTTGACCATGTAATGGAAGTCTGCTTCTTTAGTAAATCCGTCAGAGGTGCTACAATCAAAGCATAGTTTTTTATGAAGACCCTATACCATCCTGTCAATCCAAGAAAGCTACGTATTTCTCTGACAGATACTGGTGTTGGCCATTCAAGCACATCTCTGACCTTGGCTGGGTCTACTGATATTCCTTCTGATGATACTATGAATCCCAGATATTCAATCTGACGCTTAAAGAATGCACACTTCTTCATTTTTGCATACAGCTTATGTGACCTCATTGTCTCAAGGACAATCCGAAGTTGGGGTTCATGATCTTCTTCCTATTTAGAATAGACTAAAGTGTCATCGAAGAAGACAAGCACGAAATCATCAAGATATGGCCTAAAAATGTCCTACATTAATCTATTAAAGGTAGCAGGTGCATTCGTAAGCCCGAATGACATAACCAGGAACTCAAAGTGCCCATATCTTGTATTGAAGGCCGTCTTTGGAATATCTTCTTCCTTGATCCTTATCTGATAGTAACCTGACCTGAGATCAATCTTCGAGAAGATCTTTGCACCCTGAAGACGATCAAGAAGCTCATCTATTCTAGGAATAGGATACTTGTTCTTGACTGTTGATTGATTCAACCCTCGGTAATCAATACATAGTCGAAGTGTCCCATCTTTCTTTTTCTGGAATAGTACTGGAGCTCCCCACGGTGAATTGCTAGGCTGGATGTAGCCCTGATCTAATAGTTGCTTGATTTGTTCCTTCAACTCTATTGCTTCTGGTATGGACATTCTTTAAGGTCTCTTTGCAATTGGCGCAGCTCCAGGTACTAACCTAATCTCATGATCTACTTCTCTTTGAGGCGGAAGTTCAGTCAATTCTTCAGGGAATACATCAGCGTATTCCTTTAGCCAAGAAGGTCCTTCATGAGACTCTTGCTTTTGATCTAACTTGTTGAGTTTGATCAGGTAAACGGGTAATCCTTTTCTGACTCCTTTTATGATCCGAGATACTTTGGCCAATTGGATTCTTGGCACTCCTGTCTCACCTTGAGTTGTGACAAATTCCCTTTCAGAGTTTTGAAAAGAAACTTGACCCTCCCCACAATGAATGTGGGTGTCGTTGGGCTTAAGCCAATCCATCCCAAGTAGACACTCATGGATACCTAAATTCATGACTCTGAATTTGACTAAAGTCTTCTTCCCTCCCAGGAAGAATTCCACCTTAGCAGTTTGCCTGGTACAAGTTACCTCACGACCATTTGCCAATTCCACAAGCAGGGTAGGTGCTTCTACTGTGGCTATTCCTAATCTTTTTTCACATGCTCGTGAGATAAAGGAATGTGTGCTGCCACAATCAATCAAGGTTTTGAAACTTTTACCTTGATAGTCCGACGGTGTCTGAATCATCGAGAACTGGCGATTCGGCCCTTTCTTGTGTAAGGCGGCATGGACTGTCGCTCTTTCGAATTCTGCTTCCATGGTCGGATCTTCCTCTTCTTCTTCTTCGCATCTTTGCCTATTGGCAATGCAGGCGATTCTTCCTCTTCCACGAGTGGCGGCTCCTTGACCGCGGCCTGCTCCTTGGAAAGGCGTTTGGCAATGTCCTCCGCAGAGCTTGGGACATTGCCTCTTGAAGTGACCAGGTTCGTTGCAGTGGAAACAATGGAGGTTTCGGTCATTACTTTGAGTAGGAACAAAGTTGTTGACGTTATTTGTCCTTGCTTTCTTTCTTTGTCCCTGATTATGACCTTGAGCTTTCTTTATTTGAGGTTTGAATGCACCTCTGTTCGGGTCATTATAAGACCAAGTTTTGTTACCCCTTGGTCTAGCTTGCACCTCTTGAATTATAGGCGCCGCTCGAATGAGTGCATCCTGAAGATCCGATGGACGCATAGATTCGAGACGGGTATTTACTGGTGGATTTAAGCCCGCACAAAATTTGGACACCTGCTGCATCATGTCCATCTGTGGCGCATACTTTAAAAGTGAGACGAATTTAGAGTAGTATGCGTCAAGAGTGAGTCCTAGCTGTTTTAGCTCGTAGAACTTATTCACTTTCTGCGTGCGATATGCAGGTGGTAAGTATCTTCCCTGCATGGCTTTCTTCAGCTTCTCCCAAATAACGGATCCCTCTGAAATCCCTTGATCCCTGCACCATTGCTTCCGCCAAAGTCTGGCTTCGCTGGTGAGCTTTAACTTGGCGAGCATAGCCTGATTGGTAGGTGCAGTACCGGCTGCTTCGAAGTAATCCTCCATGGATTCAATCCAAATTTCAGCATCAGCCTGGACGAATCTGCCTCTCCCGTCAAACTCAGGTGGCTTTATCTGCTTGAGGAGGAACTTCTTCTCCTGGATCATAGCAGTACTTGATGTAGGAGGCGAATTTGGAACCTGTACCTGGGGTTGTGCCTGAATAAAGGTTTTCTTAACGTTATTATATGATAATCGATGTTAGCTTATCTTTCATTTTTAGTTCAGCTATCTCGTAAACAATGTAGCTACTTAACTTTTTAACAACTCTTATGCACAGCCAGATATTGATAAAAAGAAGTCTTTATTTGTATTTACATGGCCATAGCCTTTTTGAATACAATGTTTCATGTAATGATAAGCCAATCATTACATTCAGTTTGGGGAGAACAACGTTGTATTGCATTTGTCTACAGGAACTGTGTAATAGTAGGGTTTTGGGTCATGGATATTTAGGAATCGATAATTCATTGGAAGTTCAGGATACCCTTTCCGTTGGAATCCATACTTCTCATGGCGTCCCAACACCTTAATCCTATCAGCTGGGATTACACGGGTTACTTCCTCATATACATATAAGTTCATCTCAACCCTCCAACCTCGGATATGTAAAGTTGAATTTACGTGAGCTTTCACAAAAATGAACAGCTTCACGACCTTCAAGTCTTCCAACCATTTGATCCTCTTAGGTTGGTCTGTAGATAAGCAAATCGGTGGGCGGCTATATAGTAGATTCCTGAAGACCCCGTCCATCTTCATTCTATGTAAAGAGGTGATGGATTATAAATCTTCTCCAGGATATTCATCATCCCAATTCATTGTCTATAAAGCGGAGAATGCATTGCACTCATAAACATGACCCGAAATACCAAAAACTTGTTCCACGCTTCATAATTCTGCAAGACAGCATTGAAGGTAAGAAAATGTTTGGACAGCAACAATTTCTTTACTT